>NC_140293.1:1068911-1073911 GCF_964030765.1 Micromesistius poutassou | reverse complement strand
AGATTGTCACAGAAAGACCTGGCAGATGGCTGCCAAACCCGTCCCGTATCCTCAGTGAAACAAATTTAGATTCTCCACAATGCTCTTGTGCATCTATTTAAGATATCATGCAAAACAAGCACAATTCGATTTGGGCCAAAGAGTGTGTGGGCGCCTTGTGTATTCTCCAAGCCTCCTTTGAGGACACTTTCACAGGCTTTATTTTGGTACTTTGTCGATGTAAAGTGGTTTGTACTCTTGCTCGGAACGATTCCAAACAATCAGGCACGGATCTCACAAAACCTGATGGGAACTAAATAGTGATCCGATTCCGATTGTTTCGGAATTTCTAAATTCAGACTATCCAAACACGATTTTGTCGTGGCAGACGATCACGCAGCGCCACGGGTGATGAGGGTCGTGGGATCGGTCTGTCGTCGCCCGTCTAGCGTCTTTCAATGTTTTCACCGTTGAATTTGAGGTAAAATATCGCTAACTGTCATGGGAATCCTTTCTTACCACCGAGAGTACTTATATACACCAGACACTGTACAAGAAGCCAGAAGGATTATCAAGGATCCCCGTCCCCCGGCAGGAGACTTATTGTAACCCTCAGATTGTATTTTATTCTATTTTTATTCTATTGTATTTTATTTATATTTTAAGCACAGGAATACAGAGTATATCAACACAAACATTTCACTGCACATCCTTCATGCGTATGTGTCAATAAAAACCTTGGAATCTTTGAAGCACCGGGAAAATGTTCAGGATTAAAAGGATGTGTGGATTCTTCATCAGGTTCCCAATCAGAGTAGCCACTGCTAGCTTCTGCCCAGGACATATTTTTCCCATTTACGATGAACCGTGAGCACATTTCCAGTTTGTTGACTCGCACGTGTCCGGGGACAGCGGTCTCGAACACCGACTAAAATGGGTCAACCTTTTTTTCTATCATCATCACAGGGGTTAGTCAAAATCAGCACTGGCCCCGTTACACACTTCAGCGTTTCACCGACTTGTGTCGACAGCAATTTGTGGATCGAGGAGGCCGACTTCGCTGGAAGATCTCCACATGTAACAAGATAGGGAGCGAAACATCTTGACCTCCATAGGGTGTGGACTTTATTCAACCCATTGATTATTAAGCGGTTGTCAGCGTCTATCTGTGTAGACGTTGTTCATTTGGATGTGAAACGGTCTTGAAAATCCAATGCAAATACATTCATGCCGTCCAAATCTATATGTGTGTATAGTCTGACTGCAGTAAGGACTCAGAGGTATTCATTGTGTCTTGTTGGATGTTTTCCAACGCACTTAAAAGGAAAGCGGAGTAACTCCGGTCCCTAAACTGTGGTATCGGCAGGCAGATTAGCAGGGGCCGCGGTCCCTTCAATCCACAAATCGGGAGCTCAACCGGGATTTTTCTACAACGTGAAGTCCCTGCACGCCTCGGATATGAATATGTAAAGAACGAGCGAGCCTGGTGAGAGGATGAAAGAGGGATAAGGGAGGGAACATTGAAAGAATTATGCATGAATGAACGATGTATTCCTTTTAGGAGAGCGACAAAGAGGTGGGACGCATGGGGAGAAAGGTTAAAAGATAGATGGAGAGAGGTGGAGGAGGAGACGGAGAAGGAGGAGGGAGTACATGCCATTGCAGGAATTATACTGATTAATTTTGCCTCAGCGCCCTCAGCGAAACAACACTCAAAATAAATGGGACAGATAACAAAAGTAGACGACGCATCCAATTAGTTTGTGGTTTTCCTCAGTGAGACACATCATGGTAATGTCTTTCACTGGGAGGAGGAGGAGGAGGAGGAGGAGGGAGGCCAGGGTCGGGGAGAGGAAGAGGGAGAAGGGGAGATCAGGAGAGATGAAGAGCAAAGGGAGGAGAGACAGTGTGGGGGAGAGAGGGAGAAGAAAAGAGAATAATGAAGTTGCGAGAGAGAGAGGAAAGAGAGAGAGAGAGAGAGAGCTCTTTTTCATTTGTGAGCTGCTTAGTTGTATCTGGGTTCTGTACTGAACTAAACAAACTTAAGTCCTACATAAGTCTACACCCAATAAACTGAACTCCAACCAAGCATGGTTTGAAAGTCAACACAGCGGTTCGGCTCTTGTCAAAGAACACAAACAAACCTTTACTTCCTGAAATCCTGAATTCATCTACTCTCATCTACTTGAGCAAGGCACCCATATTGACATAACACTACTAACTCAAACTCGTGATCACGGACGAGTTCTCAAGAATTATCAGTAACTCGCTTACACCAAGAACAGAACGTAGCCTACTGGAAGGAGCCGGATGTGAAGGTAATTTATGTCATCCCGGGGTGATTGTGAACGAGGTGAATCAGAGCTCTGATCACTCACACACCCTGGGGCCGACTTCACGGCACGGGTCATATGGCTCCGTAGAGTCAGCTCGTACATGAGGGGGTGTGTTAGCGCTGGTGTTGGTGTCTCTTAGCCAGCATAAACAAGAGCGTTAGAATGTGTGTAAGCTCTAGCGGGATTGTTAGCATTAGCATGTACGTTAAGTGTCCGAATTAGTACATTAATACATCGGACCCGCAGGCTCCGTTGCGTAGCGTGGCCACCGCCGATCAGAATGCGTCCACCGTTGCAGCAGCACAACAGCGACATAGCTGAACACTACTGCAAGAGCCCGCCTTAGTGCATCGTAAACACTAGGGGGCCCGTGCTCGTTCCCAGCAGGACGCCATATCAAACAAGCAAAGCATTTAAGACCCTGGGGGCGGATTATCTGCTTGTTTTGACACATGGAAGAAAGATGCTAGGCTGCTCTGAGGAAAATTGACTTAATTATCATGTTCGGTGGAGTGGTTTAGCGAACGAGTGCTTAAAAGAAAAGCTAATGATTATTATCAATCCTCAAACACAGGGGACTATTATGCACCATAAGGGCCGACTGACGTCAATGTCAATTTGTTTGGATGGCCCGGGGAGAAACCACTTGAGTCTGTTTCAGCCAAAAACAACTGAAGATGGCGTGTTTTCACCAGCGGCATTGCTGTTTTCCAGAGGCTTTGTGCTCTCTTTGTGCTGATATGGACCGTGAAAGGCAGCTAGCAGTAATATATGTATTAGTATTTGCAGATACGATCATGAAGATATGACTAGCGACTGGTGTGTGGAGCGGACAGACTTGAACACCACACAATAGCGTCCGTTATGCATTATGCCCGATGCGGTTCAACAGGTCAAGGAGTGGAAGAGAGCGAGAGACCAAGTCTCTTTCACTTTACCATTTCGCTGTCTCCTGAAATTATCCAAGCTTTCTCTCTCTGACATTATGACTTTCTTTTACTTTAGTTTCTCCTCCTCCTTTACTGCCCTTTTCCCCTCTCTCTCTCTCACTCTCTTTTCTCTCTCTCTCTCTCTCTCTCTCTCTCTCCCTCGGACTATGTGGCTCTGTCGGGAGCAGAGGTTAGACAAGAGCCGTCACAGCGAAATAGCATATAGAACATGACAGATGTTTGAGTCATCAACCACAGGCATGCACGCACACACGCACAAACACACACACACACACACACACACACACAGGTCTCTGGATAGTTGAATGTCAGATCGCTCCCAGCACTCGTTGCAATAATAGAAGAGGAAAAACTGTTCTGTTCAACTATTATGTATAACGTGTTTGCGTGTGTTTGTGCATGCGTGCGTGCGTGCGTGCGTGCATGTGTATGTGTATGTGTGTGCGAGACAGCGAGGCAGTTTGCCAACAGAACTTATCCCTCACACATCGGCCATCGAGTCGTGGGAGACGGCGCAGGAGGTGAAAGGAGAGCGCTCTCCGGCCAGGCTAGACTGCAGTTCACCTGGGACCCGGGCGGAAGCACCCAGACGGGGGCGCGCTGCCAACTCACATTCAGTTCAACGCGGATAGAAGCCGGCCGCATGACGCACCAACCAATAGATTTTCGGTTGCAGCCAGACAAGCAACCAGCGTTGCATGGGTCACGGCGATCGGTGTTCACGCAGAACTACTCTCTAAAATACTGATGCAGACGGCTCCCGAGAAAAACGACATATTCCAAGCACTTCTAGAAATGCCAGGATCGCTATAAAACACTACTGCTACTCAAACGACTACAACCGCGACGCTAGCGTTCCAGCTAGTGCCCACACACACTGTACTGCCCCTGTACTGCACGGCTGGTGCACACACATTCTCCAAACTCACTCGAGTACAGCACGCCGATTACCCTTCAATCAAAACTTAAACTGTGAAGCAAAGTGTGCTGCTGTGCACAGAGACCGTTTTCTGTGTTACACTGCATGCGGCATGACTCGTTCTGTTTTAACGGTTGCCACTAAAATAATAGCCGGAAAGATGAATATTCATGCGTGGTGGTGTCTCTTCAGCTCAGCGGCTGTGTCGCTCGCAGCTGGTCACGACAGACCAATGACTTTCCAAATTGATTTTGGTTATTTCACGGTAGCCGGTATGTAAGCAATGTTTTTTTGCTGCAGGGTTTTATTTCATTTGTTTTGCTTTATCCCTTGAAACGGTGTCAACATTCTCAAAGCTCCAGGGGCCTTTGTCCAAATAGCTCACATGGTACAGCACACCACCATGGCCCACCTGCAAAAGGTCACCGCTCTCACCCGCTACATCTGACGCATGCTTCATGCAAAGTTATTGGCTGACATAAAAAGTAATTGCCCTTATAATGATTATTTTGTGCGGCGTTGTGTAAATATGTTTAGTTGTTGTGCCTGGCACTCTGATATTCGACCCTGGAAACATTCCATGTTTCAGTCTTTTGTTTAGCTAACTGAATGCCATTGTGTATGAAACGCAATACTGTGTCAGATGCCGACTGCAACAGAACAAGCTTTTATATTACACATTGCACTCACATTTCCAGGGGAAAGTGTTACTGTGTTGTTGTGTGTGTTATTTAC
Source organism: Micromesistius poutassou (assembly GCF_964030765.1). Classification (NCBI taxonomy): domain Eukaryota; kingdom Metazoa; phylum Chordata; class Actinopteri; order Gadiformes; family Gadidae; genus Micromesistius; species Micromesistius poutassou. The sequence goes on along the minus strand of NC_140293.1, from coordinate 1,068,992 downwards.
GTCTTACACCACAGCAAACTGAGAATTTACTCGGCACAGTACAATACAACACAAACAAAAATAGGAAAACATTGACAGAAA
>NC_140293.1:1053911-1066411 GCF_964030765.1 Micromesistius poutassou | reverse complement strand
AGAGACAACTCTGCCTGACTCTGATCCAGGGAGACCCTGGAGCAGAGAGGGGCAGAGTTGACTCTCTGGAGCCTCTCTCTCTCTCTCTCTCTCTCTCTCTCTCTCTCTCTCTCTCTCTCTCTCTCTCTCTCTCTCTCTCTCTCTCTCTCTCTCTCTCTCCCTCTCCCCCCCCCCCCCCCTCTCTCTCTCTCTTATCTGCTTCTGTACACATCTATCCATCCGTCTGTCCAACTGTTTGTCTGTCTGTCCGGCAGTCAGCCTGCCTGCCTGTGGGCCTCGCTGTCTGTCTGGTGTCTTAGCAAACGCGCACGCGGGTTTTTTATTTAGTTCCCCCTATCTTTCCGTTCTGTATCTGCAATCTCTGCTCACGACGATTATGATTGGTGAATTAGGGCAGTCTACGGTCTGTTGTTTCTGAATAACAATCTGCAAGGAATAACAGACCAGTGGAATGGACGCATTTCTCCAACCGTGGCATCAGGACTGAGATTATTTTTTTGCTGCAGATGCAAAAAATCGTGCCAAAAAAAAACGATTAAAAGTTTTACATTGTAATTTGCCTCAAAGTATCGATGTCTTCAGCAGGTGGCCGTGTAATTAGCGGGATAATGCATGGGAGAGAGTCTATCGACGCCCACCACTGTGCTGCGCTGTCACTTTCTGTCACGTGTTTTGTTCCTGCTGCGATTAATCATGAACACGGAGCGGGTACACGGCGACTCCATGTTTCCAGTCAGGCAGCAGCCGAGTCACGCTCCGTCGGGTCCTCACTCTCAGCGTCTGTCTTTTCCGATCAGACTAACCATTCTACCGAAGCCCTCAGAGGCCAAATGTCATGGGACATCAGGGGTAAGAGCTGGGCGCTGCTGTACCTCGTGGCGAGATTAGGTGTGCTGTGTAATGTTGCGGTATGGTAGAACATGACCCTGATGCTCTGGGGACACCGTCCTTTATCTGTGGTTTAGTTTTAAAGCCTTCCTACTGGTAAAAAAGGCTCATGTTAAATCCATACATAACAATTGGGATAATTTCTGGAACACACTGGCACATACTTACCCTTGTACATATAGAAATGGCACTATTTATGCCTTAAATATGTAAAAAATATATATTCTTTATTAGTTGCTCCATGTAATGCTCCACATAGTTCTGCTTTGATTTCAATTCATATTTAACCAATAATGATACTGCCTGTCCGATTTTTATGAGGCTGTTTACGTGTGATACTTTTTTGACAGTCTCCTGAGAAAAAGCGTCTGCTAACTAGTAGTAAAAACTGTGAGGTTAAGAACTGTACAATTCCCTCCAAAAACGGTATAAACGTAAAGCATAATCGTCCTCCTTTAACACCAAACATCGAGTAAAATGATTGGTTATAGGTGTGTGGAGGTACTTCATCAACACTTAAAGGTGTTGGTTAAGATAAGTAAGTGTGAGTAATAGTTTGTGACAACTACGTGACAGCAGTATCCAACTCAAACTGTAAAATAATTCACAAACTGATTGCATCACCTGTACGAGTAACCTTTTCGTAAAACTTATACCAAGCACATGTGTTTAATGAAACGGAAATATAACAAATAAATATCTACTAGAGAAGAAGACTTGATCAAGTGCAGTACAACTGGGATAAATATTCTCCTTACCGGGTCTGGGAGATTAAAACATTGTAACTGTCTACCCTGCCTTCACTCAAACCTTTGTTGTACGGACTCTACAGAAGGGTATTTATCCTGAGCCCCAAAAGCATAGTCATTTTGCGTTTTGTTACAGTTATTTTGCCAGTTAATATCAGTAATGGATTTTTAGTGATGCCAACAGAAAGGGTTCAAGGGTTTAAAGACTTGGATCCATATTGTCTTCAGAGCATCAACACATGGGTGAAAGTGATTTTCACACCATGCTCTTTGGCTAATCAAGCATATCAATTTGGTACGCCTCTCAATCATCAATCAATAGTTCAATGTGTTGTGTTCCTCCCAGAACCCCGTAAACTGTTCTGCAATTGATCTGTAATCAAATGGCTAATTGGATTGCTAATTAGAGTAATGTATTGACCAGGTGGCAGAGGAAGTGTGATTGTGGGTTGGACCTTTGATGAGTAGTGTCACACACACACACACACACACACGCACACGCACACGCACACACACGCACACCCAAACACACACACACACACACATTCCCTAGCGATGGTCTTCCAAGGCCAGTCTAAAGAATTCTGAAGGAAAATTTACCCTCTCCCTCTCTACTCTACTCTGTCTTCATTATCAGCCTCTCCCCCTTCTGTTCTCACTCTTCATCCCATTTTCCCTTACTCTCTCTCCTCTTCCCTTTCCTCCTTCATTCTATAGCATCCCTCTTTTCCCTTTCCTCTCCCTTTCGCCACCCTCTCCGTCTCTCTTTTCATCCTTTCCCTGTGTCTCTCTTCCTCTTGATCCCTCCTTGCTTCCCTCTGTGGATTCCTATTTTTTTGTTTCACTCTTTTTCCTTTCCTGTTTTTTCCCTCCTCATCCCTCGCTCTCTCTCCCTAATTATCCCTGTCAGGCGGAACACATTACAACAGGGAGAGTCTACGCCAGCGGAACTACAAACATCAGTCACCGGAATACACATATTGTACCCAGCGCTCGCCAGAGAATCCAGTACTGCATTCGCTCACTAGAATACCAGTAGAACTACACTAGAACTATAGACTACAGTACTGCCTATAGTACCAGCAATGGACTACAGTCCTAGAGAATCCAGTTGCAGAGTAGACAAGAGAGACAAGCTGGCAGCCCGTCTTGGAACTGAACTGGAACAGAACACAGTTTGAAAGCAAAGTCTGGCTTTCCAAAGGCTGAAACAACTTTAAACGCTGGCATCCAGAACTCATCCCCATACATTCCGAGTCCTTTGAAGGATGCAATAAAAACATTTGCTCTTTTTTCTCTCCCTGGCGTCGGAGAGAGAGAGAGAGAGAAAAAGAGTCGGCTGACGACAAACTCTTTGCGTTTGTGTTCTGATCCCCGGCCAAGACGTTACGCGGGTTGTTGTACCCTGGCGGTTTCTTCCTGATAGCGAACCGTTTGTCACGGCGGCGGCGGTGGCGGCGGCGGCGGCGGCGGCAGCGGCGGCGGCGGGTTCTCATAGTAACACACAAACACAACGTCGCCTCAGCGAGGCGCTGGACCCGTCTGCCCGTGGGCGACAGGATGGAACGCCGGTGCAGGAGGGCTGATGAGGACTGACCAGAGGCAGGTGGCGGGGATCACAGCGTCTGGTAGCAGCCAGCCGTGCATGGCTGAGCTGCCCGCTGCAACCGCACTCATCTACTGGTGGACACTGGGAGCCGCCCAGTACGACCACAGTCGTCTACTGGTGGACACTGGGAGCCGCCCAGTACGACCACAGTCGTCTACTGGTGGACACTGGGAGCCGCCCAGTACGACCACAGTCGTCTACTGGTGGACACTGGGAGCCGCCCAGTACGACCACAGTCGTCTACTGGTGGACACTGGGAGCCGCCCAGTACGACCACAGTCGTCTACTGGTGGACACTGGGAGCTGCCCAGTGCAATCAAAGTATTCCACTGGTGGATGCTGGGAGCTGCCAAGTACAACCACAGCCTTCTGGTGGTATGTCTAGGATTCTAGGATTAACTTGCCCGACGACAGAACAAAACAGAAGAACCAAGAGCACTGGAATTAATTTAAAAAAAACAACTGTAAAACCGTCTCTTAACAAACTGAATGCTTTGATTAATTCATCCTTTCCTGTTCCACATTCTCCAGGAGTCGTGTTCAGCCGGCTCAGACAGATGGTTCAAACCAAAAGATGGAAAGTGTGTGAGTTCATCAAGTCCAGGCTTATTATCTTGTTTCAGGGCTTGCATATATTTACTCCTGACTTCCAAAGCAGAAACATACTGAGCTATTACCTTCATCTTCATTCTGAATCTGAAAGGACCTAAAGATTAGGTTTGAAATCATGGCTTTGTGTCATTAGAGTAACAGGAACACTACCATTGCGTGACTTTCTGCCAGAATCTTATCAAAATCTTAATCCATTCTTTATTTCCGCATTTTCTTCCTGACACGCTCTTACTCTGAAATTACAACTCCTTCTTTCAGACATGCTTTGACCCTGAAATTACAACTTTTTCCATTAAAAACACTCTTACTCTGCATTTACCTACTTTTTCTTCCAGACATGCTCTTTCTCTGAAATAACCACGTTTCCTCCCTGAACTGCTCTTTTATTTATTTTCTCCCAGAGACGTTGTTCATCTAGGTTGGCAGAACGCCTGCCGACCCAATACTTCATCTGTCTCACACTAGTTGCTCATTATGATTAGGATGGACATTTTATTAGACAGGGAGTTGAAACCAAACTATTCCCTGCACCTGTCATCAGCATCATCAGTGTGTAAGGGCTTCTCTAATGTCTGTGTTTAAACAGAATATCATCAACATACCATCTAGCCGATTCAGAAATAATTTCAGGTCACGGTGACATAATAACATCATTTATTTTGATTATTATCTATTTCTGTTGTTTATCAACGTACAGGAGCCGGTAGGGATGAGTCACGTTACTATGGTTACATGAGGTAACCAAGGGTCAGCAGAATTTCTGAATGTTCCAGAAAACAGAATATGTTGATTGTGGCAATGGAAGCTGCAAATGACGTTGAACACATAGTTACCGTAACCTTGGCAATATACAGTAGATTGTATAAAGTGAAGGTAGGCACTGCGGAAAACGTAATCTAAAGTTGAATCTACTTGGAGTGCATTTATAAATGAACACGGCGGCCACGGGTGGTTATGGTTCATCAATTGCAGCGTGCTTCAGCGCATTAGCCAAAGACAACATCTGCAGCGTCTGAGAGATAGTATGTGTTCAGAAGATCAGGGGGGGGGGGGGGGGTGGGAGGGGAGGAGGGGGGGGGGGGGGGGAGGGAGTTGCTTCCCAGAGGCCAAGTGAGGTCAGGATCAATGATAATGGCTGTTAAATGTCCTTTACCCTGGTTTCAATGTGTTGGAGTGAATCACATGCATCGACCCCACAACTCTGCAGCGAAGCCTGGACAGATGGCTCGCCGCTCTCCTCTCCTTGGGGCTCATCCTTCTTTCAGAACAGCGCTCAGGATGAAACTTGGATTTGATCTCGGATTGAAACTTGGCAGTCGATTTGAGATGAACAATTGATTAGAGCGTTTGGTGATGGCTGGAGCCTGTTAGAGAAAGCTACGTTTTGAAGACGTAAGAGAGCATGAACCGCTGGTCAATATTCTCGCCTCATGCATTAGGATGATGGTGAATACCCTGGTGGAACAGGGCTACAGATGGGCAACGTTTGGACGGATGACGCAGCAGAGTGACGATCTCTCAGGGTTTGAGCACACGTAGAGAGGGCGGCCACCAAAATAATTAACGTTCCTCGACCCCTTTTGGGAGTTTGTGACATTATTCACTTTTGCTATTTTCACTAGAGTAAAAACCATAACCATACAGATCAGTGGCGGCTGCTGGTCTTTCAAAGAGGGGAAGCTCATTTTCGGCCTACATCGTATAAATTGTCAATTTATGTATATGTCAATTCTGCTCTCTGTTCCTTTTCAAGGAAATGCTCTGTGACCCTGTCATACCAACTAGCTGTCTTTTCCAGTGACTTGACCAGTGTCCTCTCAATGGCCAGCAGAGCTAGGCTGCTTAAACGGCCTTGGTCCATTGTGTTACGGGTGCAGGACTTGAGCCGCTTTAAACAGGAGAAGCTCCTTTCTACACCTGCAGATGTAGCTCCAATTGTTGCCACTAATGAGAACAGTTTGTAAAGCTGAGGCATTGCACTGTCCAACTCCATGTCTTTAAGGAACACCAAGAAATCACACAGCTTTCCCCTGTCACCCTGCAAGTCCTGATCTGAATACAGGACTTGAAGTTCAGACCTCAGGCTCCCTGAATCAAAGTGATGGCCAACTACCAAAACAATATTAAACTTGAACAAGGAAATGTGGGAATAAGTATGAAATGTATGATGAAAATTGTCTAGCAATTTCGCCAAGCAAAAATCAAGAAATAGGTTGCAGTTCGTCTTTCGACTTGCTTGCAAAATCCGCAATGGGACTGAGGAATGAAGACAACTCTGGCAACTTTTTATAGTTCAAAATCACTGTCAATCAAACGGCAACTCAGTCTTTCGCAGACCCCCCAATCATCAAGCAGAAGCCCAGCGTCCAGGCCAGCCCACTCCTCCATTCACCCCCAGAGACGCTGAGCGTCCTTGGGAGGGACGTAATCGCAGCATTATCCAATGACCGTCAACTTTCGACGCACTAAAAAAAGCTGTTCTATGCAGCCACATTGAAGTGGATGGACGCTGAGCTTCAACAGGCAAATGCACTGTGACGCTACGGGAGTGTATGAGAAGGACATCGAGTCAGTCGACCTGCAATAAGCAGCTGATTCTGAACGAACTCGTTTTCGAGATGGACGTGTTTTAACGCATTTTTAGTCAATGAAATGTTAACACAACAGTATATATTTTACCATTTAATTTTGGAAATTTTAGGGGAAGCTGAGCTTCCCTTGCAGTCTTAGAGAAATCGCCACTGATACAGATACGTTTGACCTTAAAATTGTCAAACCTCAACATCTGAATTTGACCTGAACATTTATGCTTGGTATCACCCCCAACACGAACATTATATAGTTATAAACCAACAACAAACCGACGGCCAAAATAGAGTCGGTTTGCCTGGCAACAGCTGAGGACAGCTGGTCTACTGTATCAGCTGAAACAACATGGCCGTCAGCACACAGCCAGCTTGCCGCCAGCTGCTGTGTGTGTGACGATGCTTGGAGCGTGACATGGGCGCAGAAAGAGCTGATAGCGCGGGAGAGCAAGGGGACACCGGTGAACCGGTATGTGACATATAAAACCTCCCTTGCGTACCTCTGACTCCCCCCCCCCCCCCCCCCCCCCCCCCCTCCCCTCCCCCCCCCTGCTCCTACAGATGGGAGGAAGAGAGAAAGAATTAGAGAAAACACACGAGGGCAGGAGGGAAAAAAGAAGGAACACAGACAAAAAGAGAGCGAGAGTGGGAGAAACCGGAGGGAGAGTCGTCTACTTGCAATGCGTGTGAAAGTGTGCCAGTGATAAGGGAGTTATAAGAAGTTTGAGGAGAAGCCTCCACAACTCCCTTATCACCCGGAGGGCTTTTAAGACAGAAGTGCGGTACAGGACTGATCAGCCTCCCCCGCCGCCCCCACCCACACGGATCCATTCTGTTAATACCGTTAGTTAGTGCTGCTCTGAAGATTAGCATTGTGGCCGGGCTCGGTACCGGACGTTTGGCGCCTCAGCGGGGACGTTTTTAATGAGCTCGCTCAGACCACTTAGCAAGGGGCCGACAGCACGGTTTCACCATCAACCCCCGGAATGAGGGAATAATGGCCCTCTGTGTGCAATCGCTGCGGTGCGTGTTCCGTGGGGGACTGGCCACGGCAGCACTCTGGCTTGGTGGCACTTTGGTTGGCAGTGCTGTGCTAGCTGGCGACGTTACGCTATGGCGGTGCCATGCTAGGGGGGGGGGGCGCTACGCTAGGGAGTGAGACTTTTGCAGCGCTATATTAATCAGCCATTGGCTAGGGGGGCGCTAGGCGGCGTGGGGCCCGGCCTTTCCCGCGCCTCTCATCTCATACCTTATGCCGTCACGTCTCCGCCTGCTCGCGTCAAAAGGCAACCGCTGTGCAATCTTTTGACAGACTGCTACAGTGGAAGGGTTTGGACGTCGACACGAGACACAAAGGCTCATCAATATTCGATCCCTCAGATCTTTTAAATTAAATATAGCCATCAAACCAGCTCCTCGGGAGACGCAGCACGTGAACGCAAACTAGCCGCTGAGATGACTGAACTGAACAAAGCCTTTCCCGTACCGAACAAAGGAAAACATGCGTCTGCTTTGTATTACGAGAATTCAAATTTCTTCCAGTTGACTAAGAATCCTGGCCGACGCAATGCCAGGCAATGCCATATGCTCTACAGCATTATGCCATGGAGCTCCTTGCTAATAAGTGCGTGCTGTGCTGCTGTACAGCCGTGATTGCTGTTAGCAGTTTTGGCCAGTGTAGAACAAAATCTTTGTGTTAGAAAGTTGAGTGTGGTTCGACGTGTTTCTCCGCATTGTGTGTTAGCTGTGTTTCTGTCTGTTGTGTGTTTGCATGTGTGTGTGTGTGTGTGTGTGTGTGTGTGTGTGTGTGTGTGTGTGTGTATTTTGTGCATTGAATCAATAGACCACTCTTATTGATAGCAATTGTCCCGGTCACACACCATATGGCTAATAGCCCATTGATAACATGCATGTGTGTATAGGTGTGGGTGTGGGTGTGCGTGCTTGCATGCGTATGTGTCTGTCTGTGTGAGAGCGGCAAAGAGGGAGAGCCAGCATATGTCTATCAGCCCTCTGATAAGAGACAGCGACCACACAGTTTTATGACTGCCAGATCCCATGATGTCCACTTCAATTAATCCACTGTGTTAGAGAGAGAGGGAGGGAGAGAGAGGGAGAGAGAAAGACAGAGGGAGAGAGAGAGAGAGAGAGAGAGAGAGAGAGAGAGAGAGAGAGAGAGGAGATAGGGGGAAGAGGAAAAGAGAGAGGGAGGGAGGGGATGGAGAGAGAGGGATGGAGAGGGAGAGAGATAGAGTGGGAGAGAGAGAGAGCGAGAGCAAGAGAGAGAGAGAGAGAGAGAGAGAGAGAGGACAGACAGAGAAAGAGAGAGAGAGAGGGAGGGAGAGAGAGGGAGGTGGAGAGAGAGAGAGAGAGAGAGATAGTGGGGGGGAGAGAGAGGGAGATGTTGGGAGAGAGAGAGGGGGAGAGAGAGAGAGAGGAGAGAGAGAGAGAGAGAGACTAGGGAGCAGAGGAGTTGATATTTGTCATAATAAATAAAAGACTAGAACAGAGTAGAAAATGTGGCGAGAGAGAGGCGGAGAATGTGAAGCGGAGGAGAACGGAGGAGAGGAGAGGAGATAGGAGGAGAGGACACCAAGTAGGAGTGAGAGCAGTGAGGCGAGAGGGAACAAGGGAGGGAGATAAAATGAGAGGGAGGGAGACCGAGCGAGAGCTTAATAGAGACATAGAGGGAGAGAGAGTTCTTTAACTGTGAATAACAGTGTCACTGATAACAAGACGGCACACAAGAAAATCGAACGCATGACCTCCTAATTAAAACGTCAAATTGATTTGAATTAATTCCCTCCAGAAACCATCGGAAACCCTTCCCCTTTCTGTCTCTTGCTGGAGCCCGAATCCCTGCATCACCACGACACGGTACACACACACACACACGCTGCACACCCACACACATGGGTGGGCCAACCGGAAGGCCCTCAGAACCACCCACACACACCCATACAGAGAGAGAGAGAGAGACACTCACACACCCACAGAGAGAGAGAGAGAGACCCACACACAGAGAGAGAGAGACCCACACAGAGAGAGAGAGAGAGAGGGAGAGAGAGAGAGACAGAGAGAGAGAGAGAGAGAGAGAGAGGGAGAGAGAGAGAGTGAGAGACACCCACACATAGAGAGAGAGAGAGAGGGAGATACAGACACACACACACACACACCACACACGAATCAGCCATCATCAGTGTGTATAACATCAGTTTGTGTAACATCAGTGTGTGTGCAGCGGTGCATGACCCGCCTCTGGGTTCTCAACATGTGGCCCTCGCCCCCCCCCGTGCCCCCCCCCCTCCACCACCCCCCCCCCCCCCCCCCCCCCCCCCCCACGGACGGACTGCCGAGATCTCGCGCAGCTGGGTCCAGGCAGCTCAAACCCCATCCATTATTCACTGACACATTCAACTAGCCCGAGTCAAGTTCTTCCGGCAATTCCCATGCCTCTCATCTCATACCTTACGTCTTCAAATATCTGCCTGATTCCCTCAAAGGCCCACTGTGCAATCTCACGGCCGATACAGTGGAACGGTTTAGACACGCCACACGAATCACAAGACACATGAATATTCAAGGGCTTTTGAATTAAATATAACCGTCAACCAGGGCCACGGAAAAAATTCATCACATTAAAACGGGACTAGCCAGTGAGCTCCGAACTTGATAAAGAAATATTTTTCTCGTAATACTCTGTATTACGAGAAATAAATCAGATTTTCTTCCAGTCGACTGAGAAGTGCTGGGGAGTGGCACTCAGCCACCGCGAACCACCCACCGGCCCGTCGGACAGACTCTGCGGTTCTGTAGACGCTGCTCCCGTGGATGGATGGAAAGGAATTAGGAACTTTAAAGGCCAGAAAAACCCCAGCTAACTCACCGCGTGGCATAATGAAATGGTATTTCCTGTATTGTTTGACAGTAACGCTGAGTCATTGAGCTGGTTCATTATGCAGGGCCGACGGGGAACGACCGTCTGGGAGCACGCCGGCTCCACGCCACCAAACGGACCACATAAAAAATGCAGGTGTTTGAAAACACCCGCGTTAACACGGAAAGGAATCGGCGCGTTCAGACAGGCCAAAATGACGTGTTAAAAATGCCCGTTAGCAAAAACCTTGTGTTTTTATAGTCTATACTGTAGCCGAGTCAAATCAAACAGCATATTTATACATTTGGGCTTTCATGAGGTTCTATCTTATACGTTCATATTTTTATGATAAATTGTAATAAATTAACCTCTGTATCCGTGCCTCCAGTCCCATTGAGGTCGGCTATGCGGGAGTATTGGGCTGATTTAGATTGAATGATGAATGGTGTACAAATAATTGCGGGGAAAGCATTATAGCACACACACACAAATGGACAGTGTTGGGCAAGCTATTTTGAAAATGTAGTGAGCTAAGTTACACAAACACCGCAAAAGTAGTTCACTACATGTGAAGCTACTTTAAGTTGTGCCAACTTAACATGGCAATCAACATGAGAAATGACATGTTTAAATGACCAAATTCATGCAAGTCAATTCCATTGGGTTATCAATATACAGTACATGCCAGCGTCACTATAATTAATTAAATCGAAGACCAAAGATTGCTGGGATTCCATTTCTTTATTAGAACCTTTCAGCCACTGAGGAATAATGCCTGGAGTAATAGGCTTAACAAACAAAACTACAGAAGTCAAACCATCCAGTAGTTGGACTTTATAAAAAAACATCCCTGTTTCATTAACATATCCATCCCCTGAGTATGTGCCAATGTGCTCCATAATTTCCCAATGACCACTCAAAAGTTAAAATGTTTGGGATTACAGGGAGAGAGAGAGGAGGAAGGGATTGTTGCCGTATGCGGACTCCAGAGGAGTGTGTCCCCATTCCGAACAATCTTGAGTGCTTGTGTTCTTCTGTGTTCGTTACTACGCTACTTGATCAATAAAATAGTTAAGCTACTGAAAAGTTGAGAATCGTAGTTAGTTACTAGCGTCGCTACAAGTAGCAACACTACTGCCCAACACTTCTGTGGTCTGCCCAACACTACTGCCCAACACTGCCCAACACTGCAAATGGACCTGCAAACTTGAGATGCACTTTGTCTGTAGGCTAACCTGATCCTTCATCTGCCTTGTTTAAATGAAGCAATGGTACTTTGAAGTACAATTTGTAGGCATCTAAAAGCTGAATGCTTAGTAAGAAGCTGCCAATAGAACTTAGACGTTAAAGCTTTAAAGGGAAGTGTGTAGCCTAATATTGTGTATTCTTCTGGTGAAAGACAATGCTGTCAGCTGCTGTCAGAGTGTATAACTGTGAGTGGGACATCAAATACAAAACCTAGCAGGTGGATAATTTATTGATCACTGTGCAAAACCTCACAGCGTTAGGTGAAGATATACAACCATATGAGATAACGATCAATTTAAAAGAAAATGAGGCAGTGCCGTGCTCATTCTGAGAAATACCTTATTTTCCTTGTTGTTTTAGCCTGTTTTATGAAGCCACCCAGGCATGCATTTGAATTAACCACATGGGGTGGAGAAAACTAAAAACAAGGCAATGATGTCCAACGGATGGAAGTTACGTACACCTCAATCTCAGCATCACACGGTACAGACGTAGTTGGTACGTAGTCGAGACATCACCTCCTCATGACACTCTCTCAAATATACCTAGGTGTACGTAATCACATACGCAATGGTTCTATTATCATTCAAATGCATGCAAATATATGCCATAATGCTGCAGTATGATTGACTGTGTCGCTTAGTTCATTTTGGCCATCTAAACACAGCTGTTTCAAGCCCGACAGTCTGTACCCAGTAGCCTTCCATACTTTGTAAACTTCCCTTGTCTAGTTCACGACTTGAGCGGAAACAGAATTGTTGACTTTTTAATGGTAGGGAACAGCTGTCTTGTCTGACGCACCCCGCAAAGCTATGTCACGAGATCTTAGGTTTTCTGCGCTCTTTTGAATAAAATGTACCATACAACAAGTATGGGCATGGCAACAAACACCCAGTTTGTTGAATATTGTTTATTGAATATTGAATATTGAA
>NC_140293.1:1018911-1048911 GCF_964030765.1 Micromesistius poutassou | reverse complement strand
CATTGAATAATGCCACAGAAGGAGGGGGGAGAAAAAAACACACACCTCGAAGAGTACAAATAATGCTCCGAGCCGCGCGCCCACGTCGCTGTCACTTCGTGTCAAGTCGCGCGCGTTCCGAACCGACCGGGGAACCTCTGGATCCGCGCGTGACCAACCGGACGGATGACAGCTACATTTAAAGAAAACCGGAGTTCAGAACGCCCCTAACTGAAAAAACCGTCACGTCCTCCTTCCTCCGAGAGTGTTTTGGTTTGGCTTGGTGACGCGCGGCCAGGGACGCACTTGGCTCCTCCGCGGGTTGTTGCGTGTGCGCGCGTTGGCTGATCGGTCCGTGCGCGCGACGGACCGGAGACCGGGGTGTGGTGGAGACGCGCTCCGCTCGGTGTGCCTGTCCGAGTGGATCTGATTGCGATATTCCTTTTTTGGGGAGGGGATTATTGTTATTTGGGACGAGGTTTTGCAACGGGTGGGGGCAGTGCTGATGGGAGAGAGGGGGGGGAGGAGGGGGAGAGAGAGGAAGAAAGGAGAGAGAGAGAGAGAGAGAGAGAGAGAGAGAGAGAGAGAGAGAGAGAGATGTGAGGAATACAAGTAAATAAGAGAACAGGGAGTCAGAGAGAGAGATAATAACTCCATTCACAAAACCAGGATTGTGTGTGCCCGCTGTGCCTAAACGCAGTGACATTATTCACATACAAAATACACAAAACACACACACACGCCCCAACCCGACACACATACACCACCTGCATGGCAACACACTGGAAGCATCAACATGAACTATTGCTACTCCTCAGAAATATCACGCTAATGTGTGTGTGTGTGCGTGCAGTGCAGACACAAGTGAGTGTGAAATCTCTCACACACACACACACACACACACACATAGGCATACACACACGCAAATTAGGGACATATGGAGAGAGTGAGTGAAGGACACGGAGACAAGTACACAGACAGAGAGAACAGGAAAGAGGTGCTTACAGCGAGAGAACGAGAGAGAGAGAGAGAGAAACACACACACATTGAGGGAGAGAGAACGAGAGAGAGAGAGAGAGAGAAACACACACACACATTGAGGGAGAGAGAGAACGAGTGAGAGAGAGAGAGAGAGAAACACACACACACATTGAGGGAGAGAGAGAACGAGTGAGAAAGAGAGAGAGAGTGAGAGAGAAACACACATTGAGGGAGAGAGAACGAGAGAGAGCGAGAGAGAGAAACACACACACACATTGAGGGAGAGAGAGAACGAGTGAGAGAGAGAGAGAGAGAGAAACACACACATTGAGGGAGAGAGAGAACGAGAGAGAGAGAGAGAGAAACACACACACATTGAGGGAGAGAGAGAACGAGTGAGAGAGAGAGAGAGAGAGAAACACACACACATTGAGGGAGAGAGAGAACGAGTGAGAGAGAGAGACACACACACATTGAGGGAGAGAGAGAACGAGAGAGAAACACACACACATTGAGGGAGAGAGAACGAGAGAGAGAGACACACACACACACACATTGAGGGAGAGAGAGAACTAGAGAGAGAGAGAGAGAGAAACACACATTGAGGGAGAGAGAGAACGAGAGAGAGAGAGAAACACACACACACATTGAGGGAGAGAGAATATAAACATACTATTTAATCCGAAGGCCCCTCTGGCATTAGGTTGCTATAGAGCCTATTGCATCACACACACGCCCGCCCGCCCGCCCGCCCACCCACACACCTACACACCCACACACACACACACACACAGTGTGTGTGTGTGTGTTACTAATGTGTTACTAATGTAACCATAACGTAATAATAAATAATAAATTATAATAACATAAGCTGAAACCAAGAGAAAGACTTCCAGGAAAATGGTTTCACAAACTGAACCTCTTCAGTTTAACTTTATCTATGATTCTTCTCATTATTATTGCTCTACTTTTAAAAGAAGCGTGTTCCTCGCTACCTTAATATGGTGATGATGTGGTGGGTGGAACGTAGTCCTGGAACAGGTTTCCTTGGTTACAACTTGAGACACCTTGAGTTCAAGATGGAGACTGTCCGTCCAATGGCACTACTTTTACACTTTTATAGTTATCGATCACTTGGATGAGAGGAATTTGAACGGGCGTCAGCTGATGTGAAGAGTCCATTTTTGTGCGCCCCTTCCAGTCACTTCTGTATTATAAACCCCAGGATTACAAAAATCCAACTGCATTCATAAGCCGTAAAGTCTTTATAATGGTAAATCAAATATGGCATGAATGCGGCATTGGTGAACTCAAGTTGTCTCAAGTTGTAACCAAGGGAACCTGTTTTTTGAACCCTATGTTTTTGACATATTTTCCAACATAATCGGGACACTTGTCAACATATATGGCTTAGCAGGATACCTAAGTAAGAGGACACTATCTCCAGGGACAAGAAAAACGGACTGAAAACAAGGTTTGGGTTTGGGTGCCCATCAAAGATTCTGTGCGTGCGTCCCTCCAGCTAAGGGGGTTCACCGAAAAGAAATCATGTCTGGGGCCCCAGGGGGTCCTGAAGGCCCTCCAGTCAGGCACTTAGGCGTCTGTGATGCCTCCGGTTGTTTGAGAAGGAAGTTCTGCGGACACTTCTTTTTTTTTTGTCTATAGCCTTGACTTCTGGAGAATAATGTTACCTTGGTGTTTTTTGTGCTGTTGTATGCTACTCGAGGCTAGGCTAGGCTAAACTATGGTGTGATTTCGTGCGGTACGGTTTGGTATTTTATGTATGCTACGGTGTGCTATAGTGCTATATTGTATTGTAGTGACATTGTAACAGTGTTGGAATGGCACATTATATTTCTTATGTATTATATTATTATAATATTTGAATTTGAGTATTTGAGTATTTGAGTATTACATTGTGTAGTACATGGTATAATATTTGCTATATTATGGTCTGTGGTACAGGTCCCAGGTCTGTGTAGTGTTTATGAATGGCTCAGTTAATGAATAATTACTAGGAATTATTATGAATTAATTCCTCAATTACTGATGAGATTAAATCTGGCGTGCTCTATTGTTTTCTTGAAATGTCAAAGTCGATGGCATTCTAAACGAGAAAAGGTCCATTAGGGTTATTGAATTATGGCATTAAAGCAATGCCTTTGTTTTTTTGTCCAGCCTTCTTAGGCGTGAGGGCACATTTATTATTGCCTTGGAAAAAGATCCAATTACCCACTCTTAAAGGCATTCAAACCAATGAAAATTAAATGTCGTATCCACCAATAAGCCCTGAGGGATAATGAACAAATATCCCATGGAAATAGGAGTCAGTTCCAAGGTCACAAAATAAGGTCACATTAAGCAAATAAGCAAAGCCCCCTTTTGATTGGACAGCTGGGCTGTTTTTTTAAAGGTGTATTATTATACAATATAATATTACAATATAATATTATATAATATTGTAATATTATACAATATAATACTATCATATTATACAAGTAATGGAACAACTGAGAGTAGCTTTCATAAAATGGACCAGATTCAGTGTGCATTATGGCCTGGTTTCAGGCTGAAGAAGTGAGGTGATGGTGAAGTAACTTGCTCTGTGCCCATGCACAGCAGCGGAGGGCTTCAAACCATCAACCCACACTTGAGCAGATGGACATCATGGTCCGAACAACAGAAGCACTCTGATGAACAGCAACAACCACTTCCATTAAAACAAAAATGATTTAATCACATTCAGGGCATTCATACATACTGTATGGCCCTGCCATCATATTCTGTTTTAACACTACATGGATACATTCCAATAATCTGTCTATATCTCTCCCTTTGCTTCTAAATCACCAGATGTTTTGTGATGTTCTGATGATTGCCATTGTTGTAAATTATTGTTGTTGCAATTATTGTTGTTGCAATTATCATATATTACAGAAGCTGCATCTCTCCACCTGCTCCTCTCCTCCTCCTCACACCTAACTGCTCCTCTCCTGCTGCTCCTCTCCTCCTGCTCCTCCTCCACCCTTAACTGTCACTTGTTGTCCCCACAAGGGTACAGTGATTAGGAAGAAGGACATAGCTAATTTGTTTTGGAACACACCCCATGTTGGGCTGTGGACGACTGGGCACAGAGGAATGATTCAAATAACTAATCAGGAAATCCCTTCTACTGAATCACTTGATCACTCAGGGTGCCTTACTCTCTCTTTCTCTCTCTCTGTTCAAAAGTACATCCACCTTTGGTTGATTTAAAGAGGCTTTTTATCCAAGGTGACTTACAAGGTTAGGTGGGGCACTTTTAAGACATACGCCAATGGGAAACGCATCCAGGTTTGAAATGAGTTTTATCATGACTTTTCATAATCACAGAAGTCCTGACAGCAAAGACTGGATCTGGAATTGACAACCCTAGAGATGGAAGCTCTCCCCGCTCCCCACTGAACTAATAAACCACTGAGACACATTGTCTGCTCGCACCGACCCATGTCTGATAAAGTTCTGAGGGGGTCGTTTCTTTGGTTCTTCCCAGAATCCATTTCACCACAACGTTTACCCTCGCTCTGACATAAATGATGGACATGGTATACTGCTTCATCCGCTCTGCATTAGACACGTTGACAAGATAAGCTAATCGCTTTTTTGCTTTGTGGGATACTTTCATAATTGTAACTCATACGCACACACGCACACACGCACACACACACACACACACACAAATTGCTTTCTGTACGATAGTTCACATTGTGTGCTATGTACTACGATGCAGGCAAGTCTGTCAATTAAATGTACTTTGCTTTAGACTGCACGGCAATTTGACCATTTCTTGCTTTATTTAAATTTACCAAGAATCTCTGCCGTAGTAACTTCCCTGATTCAATAACTTTTCAATAATTTAGGAAATTAAGCAATTTGTGAGTTTTGTGGTGAGTGTGTGTGTGTGTGTGTATAGGTAATGTATGTATCTAATTATAGCAAAACTTAAATAAGTTGACTTGGCGCATTGGAAATCTGTTGGTTTAGGGAATATTTTCCCTAAACCATGTCCGCTGTGGGAGACATCTGCTGGTGAGTGTGGGAGCCCACACCGCTGCCCACCCCCCCCCGCCCAACCCTCCCTCAGCAGACCTGAACCCCCACAACTGAGCCTCCTAGCCCACCCTCCGCCCCCTCCCCCCAGACCTCACTATTTTTCAAACTCTGGCTACGGCCCAGCACAGAACCATCTGGAAATTGAGCAACACTTCCTAACTTCCTGCAAGTCACACCAAGTCATGAGGAAGAACACACACGTCCAACGTATTACACAGTCATGCAAGCATTTTTAAAGCACCCCAGATGCAAGCAAACTGTCACATCTGTTGGGAGAAACACAACAGTGTGCTGTCACAGCAGCGCAATTCATGCCCTGTTGCCATGACCTCTCTCACACACACCATCACTCTCTCACACACTATCATACTCTCTGTCACACACTGTCATACTCTCTGTCACATTCACTATCATTCTCTCTCTCACTCACTATCACACACTATCATACTCTCTCACACACACTATCATACTCTCTGTCGCATTCACTATCATTCTCTCTCTCACTCACTATCATACACTATCATACTCTCTCACACACACCATCACTCTCACACACACCATCACTCTCTCTCACACACTATCACACTCTCTCACACACACCATCACTCTCTCACACACACTATCATACTCTCTCTCACACACTATCATACTCTCTCACACACACCATCATACTCTGTCAAACACTATCATACTCTGTCAAACACACCATCATACTGTCAAACACACCATCATACTCTCTCACACGCCATCATACTCGCTCTCTCACACACTGTCATACTCTCACACACACACACACACCATGATATTCTCTCTCACATTCACTATCATACTCTCTCTCACACACTATCATACTCTCTCTCTCACACACACCATCATACTCTCTCACACACACCATCATGATAAGGGTCACGCCCTTGACCTTATGCTGTCTCATGGTGTGTCTCTCAATAACTTACACATGCTAGACATCCCTGACTCTGACCATAAAGCACTGACTTTTCAAACCCAGCTCCCTCCTCCTGTACCCAAGCCCCACCCCTCCATCCTTTCTCGTTCTCTAAATTCACACTCAGCTCAGAATTTCCGCCAGGCCTTCTTGGCTGCTTCCCCTGGTGCTTCTAAGCAATCTCATTTATCCATTAATGAGCTGGTCTCAGATTTGAATGATTCATGCTTGAATATTCTTGACTCTATTCTATTCTACTACTCTATTCTATTGCACCTTTTAAAGAAAAGAATGTGAAACGGTATTCCTTGCCTTGGATTAATGACCATGCAAAGGACATTAAAAGGCAATGCAGGCTTGTAGTTTCACTAGACACTCTTAAAGGGTTGATGTCCACTCATCAGAGTGCTGTGAAAGATGCCAGGAATTCCTTATTTTCTAACCTGATCTCTAGCCAGTGTCACAATCACAGGGTCCGTTTTCAGACCATTGACTCAGTGATCAATCCCCCTTCCAGTCAGCTATTAGAAGCCTCCAGTGTTAAATGTGTTGAGTTCCTCAATAATTGTATTCACAAAATAGCGGGGATTAGGCTGCAGATCTCCCCAGATACCAGAGTCCTCTGTATCTCCTCTGACCCCCCTGCCTTGCTAACCCATTTTAAGTGCACATCTTTGTCAACCTTAGAGGATACCATACTCCACATGAAATCCTCTGCATGCCCCTTAGATATCGTCCCTACTAGCTTCCTAAAAGAAATACTTTCTGTATTTCTTTTAGGAAAGACAGTCTGACCGGACATTCTAGCCATTGTCAATAGCTTGCTGTCTACAGGCTTGTTTCCCTCCAGCCTTAAGCAAGCAATTGTTCAACCTTTACTTAAGAAACCTAATCTAGATCCTCTTGTTTTAAATAATTTTAGACCAATTTCTAAGTTACCATTTTTATCAAAAATTTTAGAAAAGAGTGATCCTTACAACTTATCTGATCTTATATAAGCTATGGATATAAGCCTCCTGTCATACAACTGTCGTGGCCTGTGCTTGGGTCAAAGTGCTGTGGATAAAGCTTGCCGCATTATTGTTGATCAGTTGTTGGAGCACTGTGACATTCTGTGCCTACAGGAAACTTTTCTAGCAAAGCAGGATTTAAAGGGACTAAACTCCATCTGTGACAGTTTTCATGGTGCTGGAGAGTCCACCACTGACAGTCTGGGTATAAAAAGGGGCAGAATTCCAGGAGGTGTGGCAATTCTGTGGAATAAGAAACTGGACTCAGCGATTAATTAGGCTTGGTGTGGACTGGTGCATTGCTATACATTTCACTCAGCGTGATTTATCATTTAAAATATTTACACTCCATATGAATGTCAACATAATGAAGAAAACTATGTAAATACGCTTGCTTTTATTAGTTCCTAGTGTAAATGAGTGTTTCACAAATATTTTTATTGTTGGGGATATGAATGAAGATATTTCAGACAAGAGGTCTGATGCCTGGCATACCACGTCCTGGTTAGACCACTGTCTCTCTACAGCTGATGCTCACGCTTCTTTGGCACACATGGAAATCTTATACAATGTATCCACCTCTGATCACATTCCTGTAAAGATGGTTATCAGATCTGAGTACATACCTGCAACTGTAAAATGTGCAAATAATTCTAATCTTGGTAAATTGGACTGGTCCTCTCTTTCATGTGAAGACATTGCTTCCTACTGTAAATATACTGATCAGTTATTGAGCAATATATACCTCTCTAGAGAGGCACTCGTACATGTAAAAACAGTAACTGTACAAACACCAAACATAATACAGATATTTCTGCAATGTATACTGATATTGTCTCAGCATCACTTGAAGCTAGTAAGCCTCACCTTAAACGCATAAAGAGAGGAAAAGCTCGGTCTGGTTGGAACACTTATGTGGTTGAATTCTATGCAGAGGCTCGTGAAGCTACTAAATCCTGGCCAATGGCTGGTAAACCAAGACAGGGGCCCATTTTTGAATATAAGCTGACTCTGTTCAAAGCGTGCTGTTCACCTATGTACACTGCACATCTGTGGTTGAAATATAAAAAAGCCAGCCTTCAGAGACTGCAAGTGGCATACAATGACGCTTTGAGGATACTTTTAAAAAGGCCCAGATGGACTAGGACGAGTGAGCTGTTTGTGAGTGCTGGAGTGAACACACTGCAAGCGGTTCTGAGAAATGTAATGTACAGGTTCATCTGCCAGTTAAATGATTCTGAGAATCAAAATGTTGTGGCAATGGTGAGCATTATGTACAGTGACACATGCGGCACGTCTTTTTAAAATGAGTCATTAGACTACTTTTTCATTGTGTGTTATTTATTTTATTTTTGTGTATGGACCTTGAGTCTGAAATAAAAGCTTATCTATCTATCTTATCTCTTTTATGAATAACAACAATATTTTTGAGGAATTCTAATCAGGTTTTCGTGCTCTACACAGTACTGAAACAGCTCTTGTCAAGGTCGTAAACAATCTATTGCTCACTGAGGATTCTGGTAACAGTTCCATTCTAATCCTCCTTTATCTAAGTTATGCTTGAAAAATGGTTTAGCACCAGGGGCTCGGCTCTTGACTGGTTTCGTTCCTATCTTGCAGATAGAAGTTTTTCTGTTTCTATAGGTAAAGCCTCTTCCTCTCGTGCCCCACTCTCTTGTGGAGTTCCTCAGGGGTCGATCTTAGGTCCCTTGCTCTTTTCAATTTATGCTTCCTTGTTGTCCAATGTCCAGTTCCAATGTTATGCAGATGACACCCAGCTCTATGTCCCACTAAAGCCTGGTGAGACAGGTAACTTGATCCGTGTCATGTCATGCCTCGCTGACATAAAGTGCTTGATGTCTCAGAACTTTCTTCAGCTTAATGAAACCAAATCCAAGATTATTCTGTTCGGCCCCTTAATGCTATCAGCTCCATGCAATCTCATCTTGGTGGCCTGTCCACCAATGTTAAATCTGCTGCCCGTAATTTGGGGGTGATTTTTTACCCTAATCTCTATTTTAATGGCCAAATAACGAGTGCTGTTCAATCCATGTTTTGTCCAATTGCAGAACATCACTAAAATCAGGTCCTTCGTATCTTGTACAGACCTTGAAAAGGTTATCTATGCTTTTATTTACTCATGTTTAGATTATTATTAGTAACTCCCTAGACTCTGGGCTCAGCCAGAAAGCCACATCCCGCCTCCAGCTGGTACAAAATGCTGCTGCTAGGCTTTTAACTAATTCTAGGAGATGAGACTATATTACTCCCATCCTTGCCTCTCTTCACTGGTTGCTTCACTGTAGTTTTTAGAGTTGATTTTGAGATTTTACTGATAACTTTTAAAGCTCTGTGTAGTCTGGCTCCAAGTTATATTTCAGACCTGTTAGTCCCCTATGAGCCTGAGATCCTCGGGTAGGGGTCTCCTGGTTGTTCCCAAATCACGCCTTGTCACCAAAGGTGACCGGGCTTTTGCTGTACGGGCCCCTCAGTTGTGGGGCTCCCTGCCTGAGAATCTCAGACAAGCTGAATCAGAATCATCTTTTGAGTCTCTTCTCAAAACTCATCTTTATGCAAAAGCTTTCTTATAGTAGTTTCATTATTTTAACAGATTGCTCTCTTCCATTTGCTGTACTTTATGTTGTTTTTGTTAGTACTTTTTTACTCTTTTACAATGTTTTTTGTGTCATTTCTTTTAATTATGTTTTATTCTGTTCTGTGAAGCACTTTGTAATCCTGTTTCGAAAAGTGCTATACAAATAAAGGTTATTATTATTGTCCTACGCTCTCTCACACACACTATCATACTCTCATGGAATTCAATAGAATTCCATTAATTTATGCTTCAGGCATCACATTTTTATAATACAAATTTTCATCATACAAATTAAAAAATGAAAGGCTAGTTTATTTTCAGAATATACATTGTCTAAATGTTTGTCTGTCTGTTCAATTGAGAAATCCGAAATGGCTTTGAATATTTTACGTAATCATACAAACATAGACATTTCTTACATTAATATTCAAACAAGCATATTAATTTGCCACAGGTGAAGCAGCAGAAATTGGTAATTAGCAGAGACGACTTCCAAGTTCCTCTGCTTCACAGGGGAATCCAGTGAACACTACGGCTATATAAAGGCTGCTGATAACGCTTTGGTCTGGGTCTTTTGATAGATGTCCTCACTGTCCTCATCACCGTCCTCCTGTCCTTCTGCCTGTCTGTCCTCAACACTGTCTTCCTGTCTGTCCTCATCACTGTCCTCCTGTCTTTCCTCCTGTCTGTCCTCATCACTCTCAACACATCTCATATGATTGTATGTGTGTGTGTGTGTGTGTGTGTGTGTGCGTGTGTGTGTGTGTGTGTGTGTGTGTGAGAGAGTATGATAGCGTGTGAGAGAGAGAGAGTATGATAGTATGATTGTGTGTGTGTGTGTGTGTGTGTATGTGAGAGAGCATGATAGTGAATGAGAGAGATTACGATGATGTATTATATAAGACACATAACAACGTTTAAAAAATAAAACTGGATTGGGTTCAATTGCTCCCTAGTGAAACCTTCCTGGAGGGCTTCATACCTGGTCTTGCATAATTGATTACATTTTTAACGATGTGGTTTTATGTCCTAGCAGCTGACCAAGGGCCTACTCCCAGAGGAGCCACCCCAGGGAACATGCCTCTTGTGTGGAGTACTTTTCAAGGTCCCCCCGCCCCATCTCCCACTGGGAGATCAACCTTTAATTTGCTGCGGGGTGGTAAGTTGCAGCAGAATGGGGGTGTGGCAGAAAACACGAGAAACACGACCGGAGGAAGAACCCTGGTTTACTGTAGCACGTTAGCGTTGTAGCTTCGACGTCTGCATCTCGCTTGCCCCACGATGCGGCAAAATAGTGCTACCAACAAGATCCCATGCGTTTGTGTCCATTTTGTTTTAGTTCGTGGGCAGGAAATGGAGGAAATAGAGCCCGGGTCGGGGGTGAAAGTTCTTCTTCTATTTTGTTTAATGGCAGCGGTCAAATGGCTTTTAGGTGCATTACCGCCTTCTGGATTGGGGGGGGGGGGGGGTTAAAGTTCACAGCGTGACTCCACACAAATGGCCCAAATGGTGACACACTGCATCGCTGCAGCAGTCTGAGCTGATCTCTGTCATGCCGGATTTGGTGTGAAAGACAGACCTGGCATGCAGGCAGACAGGCAGACAGGTGGAGGGGCAGACAGAGAGAAGGACAGTTAGAATGACTGACAGACAGACAGACAGATCGGTTTGTATATATTCACAAACATCCTTGAGTGCGTCTTTTCCTCTCATTGTGACACATGTATTGCATCATATTGCGTTGTGTGTTGACCCACTAATGGGGAACGTGAACTGTAATAGGCCCGTCGGGAGGCTGCGTAGTTCAATAGGTATGTTTTTGTATGTGGAATGCCACATTTTCCATTTTGTGGAGCAAAAAAAGTTATCCCGCTTCTCGAATGTCTTGGACCCACACCGGATCAGATCTCCCTCTGGATCCGCAGCTGGAGCCGCAGCAATTAGCAGCCACTAAGCCAGACGGCCATGTTCTTGGCGGTGACATCGGCGCTACATGCTAATGAGCTCTCCCAGCGCAAGCAGGGGAACGGCGAGGTCAGGGCTCTGGAGAGGAGAACTCTGAATGTTCACACCGACACACTCACACACTTAAACTCACATACTTCCAAGAGCCAGTGAACCCAAAACAACCTTTTTTTTTTGTTTTAAACATGGTAATTTGTCTTATATAATCGTCAACATCGTAATCTACACCATTGGATCACTGTGGTGTCTGTGAGAATGTCTGGCTTTTGTGTGTGCATGGTGAAGCTCCGTCTGTTCGGTGATGTGTTTGATGTACGCGTCTGAGTAAGGGTCACCTTTAGTATAGCGGCAGTGTGTGGTGCATTGCATATACAACATCGCTTATTCTAACGCTCATAACAGTTACACAACGACGGTACTGAAAAAGTACCATAAAGTTGCCGTGGGTAACCGTGCGGGTAACACTTCTTTCCCATAACCCCAAGGCCACATCTTTTTTTAAATCACGTGTTGTTCGAATCATCTGAAACAGTGGGCTCACTGGCTCTTTAATCAATTACCAACGCACACGCACACATACACACACTCACATACATACTTAATCGATTACCAACGCATGCACACACACACACACACACACACACACACACACACACACACACACACACACACACACACATTACACACTCACATACATACTTAATCGATTGCCAACACACACACATTAAGGGGTATACACACACATGAATACATTAAATACAAAATTGAACTAGAAAAAAAGAAAGAATTGAAATTGTGTCACCGTATGTATGCAGTAAGTACGTATATTGAATTTTATGTTTACGTGATGTTATGTTTCACATTGAATATAGTGTTATATTTGCCCAGTCTTTTTTTACCTCCCCCCTCACTTTTTATCTTCCCCTTTCTCCATCTCCTGTTCTCTCTCTGTTCTGTTCTCTGTATTTCCATCTCCAATTCCTGTATTCTGTCTCTTCCCCCTCGCCTCCCTCTCTCCCTTCAACTCTACTTCCTCCTCCCCCACCTGTCATTTCCTCTGATCTGATTTCCTGTTTCTCCCCCTAATGACTTTCTCTCCCTCCCTCTCTCTCCCTCCTCCCTTGCTCACTCTCTCTCTCTCGCCCGGTTCCTCCCTCTCCCTTTCCCCCAATGCGCTCTCGCCCTCTCATTCGACGCTCAACCTCACCCGCCGTTATTTTCCTCCTCCTCCTCCTCCTCCTCCTCCTCTCCTTCCTCCTCGTCCAATCATCTCTGTGCTGCAGATTAAAACACCTTCCCTCTCGGCCGTCCACAGATCCCTCCATCTCCCATCTGGCCCAGCTTTGTTTTCCCCCCACTAGATTAAAACACCCTTTCACCATCCCGTTCATCCCTCCATGTCTCTCTTACTTAAACACCTTCCACCCGTCTCTCCTCCCTCCCCTACTGATCATCCCTCCTTCCCTCCCTCCTTCCCTCCTCCCTCCATCCATCCATCTCTCCATCTCTCCATCTCTCTCATCACCTGCATGATTAAACCCCCCCCCCCCCCCCGTCTGCACTTCCTTCCTTCCATCGCTCCATCCGCCCCTTCTTCCTTAAGTCCATCAGCTCCATGTTTCTCTTCCCCATTATATCACTAGATTAATACACCTTCCACACCTCCACCCGCCATCCCGCCATCCTTCTTTTCATTATTCTGTTAGATTAAATCATCCTCTCCCTCCCTCCCTCCCTCCCTCCCTCTCTCTCCCAGAGCGCGGTCAGGGCTGCCAGCCTTCACCGCCAATTACCCACAATCCCTTTCACCAGCCCCTGTCAGGTAACAGGTAATCACACACACACACACACATGCGCGCGCACACACACACACACACACACACACACACACACACACACTCACACTCAAAAACAGAGTCATTAGTGTTTGTGATTAGCATTTGATTGTGTCATTCGTTTCTTGCCATTGCTTACACACTTATTGCGTAATTAGGCTTGTGTCAAAACTCTACACACAAGCCATTAAGACACAGCAATCAGAGAAAAAACACACAACACACACTACTATATGAGGTCCCCTATATGGACGGTAAGTAAGGTCGATGTAGTGCCATCAAAGAGGAAACTGAAAGCTTTGAAACCGTCACTATTCCTGGGTGATCGGACGGCTCATCAAAATAAAAGCCTACCAGCGTATTCACACACTAAAGAGTCGGTTGACATGGTGAAATGTCCCCGACATGTGCCCTCGATGCCTAGGAAGCTTCCTAAATGGGTCATGGATTGCCCTGATATGTCGTGAAACATTTTATCCGAAGGGCATTACAATAGTTTCCATGAATATCTCAGCGTGGTGGGTCCCAGAGGGAGCAGGTCCCGTGACATTGGCAGAGTTAATGCCCCGCTCTGCCAGTAGAGCGAAGCTCATTTAGACAGCTTTAGAGGGCGGGAAGAGTCCCATGGGCGTTCGACTCCCAGCCTTAAGGCCCTGGGTTCAATTCCCAAATGTGCCCCCTAACCCCAACCCGCTCCTTAACGACACGTGCCTGAATTCGCCGCGAGGCCCTCCGGATAAAGTGTACGCTTAAGGCACTGCTTCTCACTCTGCTCCCTACTCGCTACACGAGAGAGCCTCCACCTCGTAGCTCCTCTCAAGTCATCACCGCTGCAGAGCCGCTCAGATCCCTCCGACCGGAGGATTCTGGGCTCTAGTCGGGGCAGCGCGGTGAGGAATGCTTTCCCTTTGTGATCCGGGAGCACACACACAGAGAGAGAGAGAGCGGTGTGTCTGTGTGTGTGTGTGTGTGTGTGTGTTTGTGTGTGTGTGTGTGTGCAGGCGCTGAGTCGCTGGTGCGGTCCCCAACAATAAAGAACGTGCTGTCTCCTTCGTTTCTCATCAGAAGCCCTCGGTGTCAGGGCGTTTCCCGGCATGCACCGGGGGAGGGCCGCTTGGATCGCGATAGAGAAAGACGGGCTGAAGAAGCCCGTGTCAGCGTTTTGCCGCTAAACCCGAGGGGCGTTCTGTGAGCAGGCCAGACAAAGACCGAGAATTTGAGGGAGACGGGAGAAAGACAGAGAGACGGACAGACGGAAAGACGGAAAGACCTTGGAGAGCCTGGTGCGTGACCTCCGGGGAGTGTACGGCGTGGTGTCGATCAATCGGAGATGGGATAAATATCGATCTGGTCTATTGATTCCGTGAAAGTTTCTGAACAGGTTTTGCGGTGAAAGAAAAGTGTAAAAGATCAGTGGATATTTTATTCTTGGAGCCTCGTGGGCCACGTCTCCCTAGTGCAGAGGAGAGGAGAGGAGGAGATGAGGAGAGGGGAGAGGAGAAGTGGAGGAGAGGGGAGAGGAGAAGTGGAGGAGAGGGGAGAGGGAGAGGAGAAGAGGGGAGACGTGGTGAGAAAATAGTGGAGAGGCAGAGGAGATGGGAAGATGAGAGGAGGGGAGAAAGAGAAAGAGACCAGAGGGGTTAAAGAGAAGAGAGAGAGAGAGAGAGAGAGAGAGAGAGAGAGAGAGAGAGAGAGAGAGAGAGAGAGAGAGAGACCAGAGGGGTTAAAGTTAAATAGAACAGGGAAAGAGAGAGACACCAGAGGGGTTAAAGATAAGAGAGAGATAGATAGACACCAGAGGGGTTAAGAAGAGAAAGACACCAGAAGGAATTAAGGAGAGGACAGAAAGAGAGAGAGATCAGAGGGCTTAAGGAGAAGAAGATGCTAATAGAATGTTTTTTTATGTAGTGTAATAGTGGCGATTCAGTATTAGGGAATCGATAGGATAGGATGCAGATAGGGTCACCTCCTAGCCATAACACAATCTTTGTGTGTGTGTGTGTGTGTGTGTGTGTGTGTGTGTGTGTGTGTGTGTGCGCGCGCACTGTAACTAGATGGAACATGCAAGCTATCCAGGGCCACAGAAGCAATCAAAAATTATTTAAAACCACAACAAACGGTTGCCTTCGCAGACCTTACAGTGATGACCATGGCTGTCTCTGTCTGAGCTGGGTGAGCGTGTTTGGTTTTTCAGAGGTATGTTGTGGAAAAGAGACATGTTTTTTATTTATTTTTGTGTAGAAGAAGCTCTCTTGTATCTGTAAGCATCTGTGTATACTGTGTGCATGTTGAGTATGTGTGTGGGTGTAGGTCATTTCCATTTGAGTGTCTTCCGTGTCCTACTTGTCAGGGCGTTTACAAAGCGATGGGATGTCACCGTGAAGACCACATTGGATGTGTGTGTGTGTGTGTGTGTGTGTGTTTGTGTGCGTACTGTGTCAAGTGTAAAAGATCAGTGGATATTTTATCTTGGAGCCTCGTGGGCCACGTCTCCCTAGTGCCAAGGAGAGGAGAGGAGGAGATGAGGAGAGGGGAGAGGAGAAGTGGAGGAGAGGGGAGAGGGAGAGGAGAAGAGGGGAGACTTAGTGAGAAAATAGTGGCGAGGCAGAGGAGATGGGAAGATGAGAGGAGGGGAGAAAGAGAAAGAGACCAGAGGGGTTAAAGAGAAGAGAGAGAGAGCGAGAGAGAGAGAGAGAGAGAGAAGGGGGGGGAGACCAGAGGGGTTAAATAGAACAGGGAAAGAGAGAGACACCAGAGGGGTTAAAGATAAGAGAGAGAGAGATAGACACCAGAGGGGTTAAGAAGAGAAAGACACCAGAAGGAATTAAGGAGAGGACAGAAAGAGAGAGAGATCAGAGGGCTTAAGGAGAAGAAGATGCTAATAGAATGTTTTTTTATGTAGTGTAATAGTGGCGATTCAGTATTAGGGAATTGATAGGATAGGATGCAGATAGGGTCACCTCCTAGCCATAACACAATCTTTGTGTGTGTGTGTGTGCGTGTGTGTGTGTGTGTGTGTGTGTGTGTGTGTGTGTGTGTGTGTGTGTGTGTGTGTGTGTGTGTGTGTACAGTGTCTTCCGTGTCCTACTTGTCAGGGCGTTTACACAGCGATGGGATGTCACCGTGAAGACCACATTGGATGTGTGTGTGTGTTTGTGTGTGTACTGTGCCTGTGTGTGTGTGTGTGTGTGTGTATGCGTGGATGTTATCCAGGCATGTCTTCACACATGTGCATGTGTTAGCGTGTGTGGTCACATCTACGTGCACACATGAGGAGATCAATGCCGGTATAACGTATGCTTGCTCTGTTGGCCTTATTGCCTATTGTTGGTTCTTATTGCCAGCTGCAGAGATTACAGGAGCGGAACACAGAATGAATTCAGAATCCAGAACGTTCTATGGAATCCATAGCAGCCAACAGGGTTTGAAAGAAAAAAGAATGGCTTTAGAATCCAGAGCGATCCATGGATTCCATAGCATTGTGTGTGATCGACGTTTCACTATCAATTTGTGACGTTGAGGCTGCTGATGAACGACTGCACCCACAACTAGACAATGAGAAAAAGCTTCGTTTGTCTTTTAAAGATCCTTATTGCACCCGTCAACAATTCAGGGATGTTAAGACGTCTTTCTGTCCCGCCCTTAGTGTGAGCAGTCGTAGATCCAGAAGGTGTAACCAGCAAACATTCCCTTGTTTATGTAGTTCCTAAAGCAGTGCATGAACAATACCATCGGATAAGGATACCAGGGTTTTCTCTGAAAGAAATATGAATAAAAGTCAGTTGACTTCATGTGAACGGCAGTAAAGTGAGTGGTGGCGGTTGAGCTCAAGACTCCAGCATTCTGCCCCTGCGTATTTGCCATGGTGTGAATCCAACATGCTATGCATTGCTGACTGACCCATATTTCACAATCTGCATATAAAGCTTATCTCTACCAACAGAGAGGCTGTGTGTGTGGATGTATAGAATTGGTGTATGTGTGTGTGTGTGTGTGTGTGTGTGTGTGTGTGTGTGTGTGTGTGTGTGTGTGCGCGAGCATATGTTTACATGTGCACCACTTTTTTTGTGTGTGTGTGTGTGTGTGTGCATATGTATACACACATCAACAGAGAGACTGTGTGTGTGGATGCACAGAATGTGTGTGTGTGTGTGTGTGTGTGTGTGTGTGTGTGTGATTATGTTTACACGTGGGTGTGCAGCAAGCGTGCGCTTGCATGCATGTGTTTACTGTCCTGTTTTCTCTCTCTCGCTCTCTCTCTGTTTATCATCTGTTGTCTGGTTCTGGGTGTTTCTAATAACATTCATGGGCATATTTACCTTCATTAGGAAACAATACTAATTGAGTGCACATCCTCTAAGCAGCCACAGACATGAGGGTCACCAGAGAGAATATGAGAGTGCATGAGATTCTGCTGCTCTGTACCACATCCAGACCTCGACCGCCCACGACCAGAAAGAAAAATCAACCGAGATGTCAATTGTCCTTTCGTCCAAAATAACTATAGGGGTACACAAGAAGAACCATACACGGACGTCCGACCGCAAAGTGGACCTCTCGTCGGCGTGGTCTGACGTGGTGTGTTGGCCAGCATGGGCGGCGTGTATCGTGGGCCGCAAGGTTGCTGGTTCGATCCCCGGCTCCTCCTAACGTGAGTGTCGAGGCATCCCTGAGCGAGACGCCCTCACCCTGACTGATCCTGACGAGCTGTGCTGTCGCCCTGTGTGGTCGACTGTGGATGTGTGCATGGATGGGTGAATGTCAGGCAATATTGTAAAGCGCTTTGGATGGCCTCTGGTTACAAAAAAGCGCTATATGAATGCAGTCCATTTGCCACTACAGAGAGGTATTTTAATGTTATTAATGAATGAATCTAATCACCAGCTTTCCAAACAGCTTTTCTCATGCTACACACCACAGCCACTTCTTCTATCCAACAGAACCCACCCGAGGTCATGGTACACGTAGTTCTCTTTAGTGTATAACAGGGAGTTGACAGGTAGTTCATTATTCTAGGAAACAGTGTCTCTAGAGCTATTACAGCATAGGCCCTGACTTCTGACCCCGGCTAGTCATTTGACATCTGCGATCCAAGAAGTTAACCTAATTTAACATTTGAAAGCCTATCTTTCAAATCTGTCTCTATCGCTCTCTCCATCTCTCAACCACCTCCGTTAGGGTAAAATCCGTAATCCGTACTCAGTCCGTTTGTCCCATGTCCAGGGGTCGTCGCCAGAAGGGTTCTCAAACAAAGCAGTCGGTACACAGTGGGGTTAATCAGACGGTCCAGGTCACAACGGGTAACCAATCCAATTTAATCTCTCTCTCTCTCTCTATGGTACCACTCTGCGGTGGTACAGTACTTCCAGAGGATCACACAGATGCTCTCTGTAGGTTGCTAGCCCTCGCCCCCCCGTGTGGCAGCCTGCTCTCCCCTTTAACCCCAAGCACCCCTGCTTCATGATCCTCAGGCTTGTATCGTTACTGCATGTTCACACCAAAGGACACAATTTTTCGCCTGGTCGTGCTGTCGCCGAAGTTTTGCTGTGCGACAAATCATAATCTGTCGCTGTGCAGTTATGTCAGGCGAACTTTGTCGCGCAGCGAATTTTGTCGCGCAACATCTTTTGCCCGCCAACGGTGCTTTATGCCGATTCATTCTCATCAACCATGGCTGAGATAACCACCATTGCATGTCTGTACCTGTTGTGGAAGAGGGAGAGACGTCGGAATGCCCGTCGTTCATTACTCTAGGAAACAGTGTCTCTAGAGCTATTACAGCATAGGCCCTGACTTCTGACCCCAGCTAGTCATTTGACATCTGCGATCCAGGAAGTTAACCTAATTTAACATTTGAAAGCTCCCTTGTGTGCCTTCTATCTGTCTCTATCGCTCTCTCCATCTCTCTCTCTCTCTCTCACACACATACACACTCTATCCATCTATCTCTCTCTCACTCACATGCACACTCTCTCTGTCTCTCTCTCTCTTGTTAAGCTGTGTCGGGCCCTCCCCTCACCCCATGTCTTTTTCTAATGATCTGTTTGTTCCTTAAATCCCTCCATTATCGTCCCTACATCTCTGCTTAACAGATCCTCAACTGTCCCTCTGTCTCTATCACTCTGTTAATCCGTCTTCTATCCCTTCATCTCTCCACCCTCCTGTTTCCTCCGTCTGCCTCTCTTTCTCCCTCTCCCTCTATGTCTGTCTCTCTCTTTATGTCTCTGTCTCTGTCACTCTCTCTCTCTCTGTCACTCTCTCTCTCTCTCTGTCCATTTCTGAGTGGCAACCAGCACATTCCAGCAAGACAAACAACAATAAGAGCAAGCAAGGTTGACGGACAGAGTGTAAGCGTAGAGAGGGAGAGAGGGAGAGATGGAGAGAGAGAGGGAGTCATCTGCACTGGAAAATGAAAGCAGTTAAACCAACAAAGACACACACACAGACACAAAAGTGATTCTTCTGCAAAACTGTCTTTTTAGTTGGCACAAACAACTACATACACAAGGCGGTACCATAAACATAGACAATCACAGGCATTCATGTAAAAACACATAAACGCATAAACAAACAGTCATATGCACAATACACAACACAGACACACAAACACCCATGCACACATAAAGGCACAAAAACACATGCACACAATACATATATATATATATATATATATATATATATATATATATATATATATATATATATGTATTGTGTGCATGTGTTTTTCTGTATGTATTATATATATATATATATATATATATATATATATATATATAATACATACACTACTACATTCACTACTACATGCACATGCACACAGACATACACGCTCAATGGCAGAATGAGTGATGAAAGGTAGGTAGCTGCTCTGTGTTGCCATTGAGCAAGGCATCCTTGGCTGGGGCTAGAGCTAGGTAGCGTATATTAGCTCTTTCATTGTCACGGGTGAGTTAAATATAGAGCGCGGCCTGGATAATCTGCCCGGCTACTGGCGATGTCACCAACAAGGAGGAAAATTGACACTTCGCCCCTGAGCTCAAACCATGGACTTATAGAACAACCGAGAAGGCAACACAAGACGTGTATTTAAAACTTTGTTTCACAGTGTAACAACAAAGTAACAGGGAGTAGTTAATAAGAATACCTGCATATATATATATTATATATTAATATTATATATATTATATATATATATTATTAACTTAGATCAGATTATTCATAATTTATTATTATTATTATTATTATTATTATTATTATTCAACTTTGTCATAGCACATAGCAGAGTACAAGTACTAAAACAATGAGTATTTACAACTGTATGGTAGAATACATATTAGGTACTGACAGTAGAACAATAGTGATGAATACGTAAAGACAATACGCTCAAAGACTATCAGCACGTGCGGCAATAGCAGTAGGTACTGCAGATATGGTTTCTGGGGTGGGTACGGCTCACACTGTGTGAGATGCACACAGTATGAACACAAGAGTCTAGTGCAATTGTTCAGTTTCTGG
The DNA here is from genome assembly GCF_964030765.1 of Micromesistius poutassou. Classification (NCBI taxonomy): domain Eukaryota; kingdom Metazoa; phylum Chordata; class Actinopteri; order Gadiformes; family Gadidae; genus Micromesistius; species Micromesistius poutassou. The sequence continues at coordinate 1,027,992 of NC_140293.1, read as the reverse complement.
GGTGGGTACGGCGTATTTCCGCCCTGGGGGTGGAGGTGGCTGTCCACGGCGCAGCGGTAGAGGTTCACCAGAATCCGAGGAGAGAGATTGACTTTTCTTCAGCCTCCTCAGGAAGAGGAGACGCCACCGTGCTTGGGCTGCTTGACGGGGGTTTAGGTGTAGAGGGGCCGAGAGAGACCCTCGGCGACGTGGACACAGAGGATGGTAAAGTAGGCAACACCTCCCACCTCTGCCCCCCTTGGCGCGGCTGGGAGTGGCGCGGGCCACCTTAGGTCGTTCCGTGGGCCACAGTGAGCTCCTTGGTCTTCTTGCTGCTGAGAGCCAGGTTGTTGGCACCACACCGCCAGGGGCTGGATCTCCTCGTTATATATATATATATATATATATATATATATATATAAATAAATATTGTAGCAGGCTCATGGGTGTGGGGTTTCCACACTACCAAGTTTAACAGTAAACCAAACAACACAGAGAGCAGTTCCAAAGTCAGGGTTGGTTTATTTACCGGGTATTTACAACCACCTCCGTTAGGGTAAAATCCGTAATCCGTACTCAGTCCGTTTGTCCCATGTTCAGGGGTCGTCGCCAGAAGGGTTCTCAAACAAAGCAGTCGGTACACAGTGGGGTTAATCAGACGGTCCAGGTCACAACGGGTAACCAATCCATCCATCCATCTCTCTCTCTCTCTCTTTTGCTGCGACAAATTTCGCCCGATACGCGTCTCTACGTTGACTTCGTATGGAATCGTGTCGCGTTTGGTGTGAACACACAGTTAAAGGGAGGAAGTCCATGTAAGGCTTGGGGGTGGAGCCAGCAGGCTGCCAGATATCTCCCTTCAATAACCACCCCCCTCACTCCTCCCTGCCGTCTGCCACAACAATATATCTATCTATCTATATATATATATATATATATATATATATACACACACATACCTGTCTGCAGTTGAAATGGTTTTATACTTTATCAAGTACAGCCAGACCCTCAAGACAGGAGAGCAAGACTTAACCTTGTCCCATCCCATTTAAGGTTAATTTGTACTTAAAGGATACCTTTGGGGATTTTTCAGCCTGGATCATTCCGATGCGGACAACAATTTCTGAAATCGGTTCAGTTGGGCAAGAACGCTGTAGCCATAATCCGCAGAAACAGGCTGCAATGTAATCCTTTGGGGCCAAAGAGCCCCATCACTGTCTTTCCTCTAAAAGAGCTAGTTTTGCCACTGACAGAATTTGTTCTGTCATCATGGAGGGGATTGAGATTGAGAAATACAACTTGTTTATTTTACCTTTTGCTTGATCCCAGTGTGATTGTTATTGTGGCGAACCAAGTCTCGCTCAATGAAAACAAAAATATTAAATTAAATCACGTAAAACCACCTCATATATATCATATACAGATATTAATAAAACGGGTGGCTTAAATCAAGCAAACTGATTGGTTCCCAACTGTTGTATATTGAGCGTATACACACAGCTATGATGCCTGTTCAGTTTACAGAGTTCAGTATCACTCCACGCCTAACTTGAACTGTTTATTTATATATAAAAGCAATAGCATAGTTCACTGAAGCCAAAAAATATGTTGATTGATGGAGAGGGTGGAAATGTTGTAAAGCAATAGGCACACGGTCTACCGTCTACCGTCTTTAGCCTAGCCTTCTCTCTGAAGGACGCTACAGTGTGTTGCATAGCAACCGCCGTACACTTTGCAGGCAGCCAGGAGGGACTACTTTTCTGTATTCGTAAAAAAAAAATGCTTTTCCGACTTTCTCGCTTTTTCAAAATTGAGGGTGTCTATGACTTTCATTTTACCATACTTACGTAACCGTAGTATAACGGTGTTATAACGGTCATTATACCACAGTTAAGGAGGTCGCCGTCCCTCCCTCCGCTGCGCGTCGGGACGGACAACGCCCCTTAACTGTGGTATAATGACCGTATACCACAGGCTGTCATGATCTATTGCTTAAATATACACACACCGACAAACAAGTCATTTAAATGCAACCTAAGCGGCAATGAGACGTATACATAGACCCATGATATGAGCCATGTGACAGCTATCGTGTGGTAACATGTATGATTAATAAGCATGATTTATATGCATGTATGCAACATGTCACCTCCTTTCATGGGTGTGCTGCAACGTCTCATAAATAATAAGATCCAGACATCTGATTATTCCACAGACTTTCCACACAAACACACGCACACAGTGTGTGTGTGTGTGTGTGTGTGTGTGTGTGTGTGAATACAGCATAATTGTGTTTCTGTCAACCTAGTCACAGGTCTAACCACAGAGACAATGGACTGTGTCACCTGCTGTCTGACCCAGTGTCTCCCTGAACTTTACAGTCACAATGAACGTACAATGCAGACACACCGGTAGCTGGTTGTGTGTGTGTGTGTGTGTGTGTGTGTGTTTGCATGTGGGTGTTTTTGAATACTTCAGTGTGGAGAACAAATAGAAAGGGCCATTTAACTGAATTAATTGGGTCTCTTTGATTGCAGGGTGTTGAAATATGCACCCGGCAAAATGATGATTATGTGATAGAGTTTGAATAGAGACAGATAACAAGGGACAGAGAGAGCGAGAGAGAGAGAGAGAGAGAGAGCGAGAGAGAGAGAGCGAGAGAGAGAGAGACAGAGAGAGAGAGAGAGAGGGGAGACACGAGACAGAGAGAATGACAGAAGTAGACAACATTATTTATCTTATTTTGGTGTCTTACTTTACTTTGACATGCTTTGGTGACGGTAATATTGATTCCCGTACGTATATAATCATATATAATCATATATATCGTATATATAATTTAAATGTATATTAATGTTGAGAGAGAGAGAGAGAGAGAGAGAGAGAGAGAGAGAGAGAGAGAGAGAGGAGAGGAGGGAAGAGAGGAGCAAGAGGGTAAGAATGAGGAAGAAAGAAGATGGAAGTCAAGGGCAAGAGAGACAGGGAGATGAAGGAGGAGGAGGAGGAGGGAAAGAGGGAGGCTTTTTTCAGATGTGTCAGGACAGCTGCATTGTTTCCTGTGGGGGCTGTTCCAATAAACATCCACACACACACACACACACACACACACACACACACACACGGATGGATTAATGTTACCCTGAAGTGAAGTCGGTACTTTGTCAGGCCCTAGTACCAGGCTGACCCTGAGGATCAGCAGAAGCACCCCACAAATAGAGCCTCTCAGCAGGGACACTTCAGGGCCTTCACAGGGGGAGGCCTGGAGGAACGCACTGGCCTGATTCATTTGACTTTCTATGTTTCTATGTTGACCGGTTAGAAGTGGGTTGTAATGCAGTTTCTAACGTCCTCCACGTCTTAAAACACATATAACACTTAGTATATGATACACTTTGTAGACAGAGGGAGATTGAGAGGCACGAGGGGAAAAACAAAGAGGGATGGGAGGGGCAGAGGGAAAGAGTGAGAGAGAAAGAGTGAGAGAGGGATCTGGGGATGAGAACAGAAGGTTGTGTAAGGTTAAGAATTTTCATTTAAACACGACCACACACACACACACACACACACATACACACACACACACACACATGCACACATGCACGCACACACATGCACACACACACGCACATGCACACATGCACACACACACACACACGCGCAGACACACACACACACACACACACACACACACACACACACACTGTTTCTGCAGGGATATGACAAGCTGGCTGAACTACACATGTCCTGCAGGGCAAGTTAGGCTAGGACAGGCTAGGATAGATGAGGCTAGCTTAAGTTACACATGCAGAAAAGGTTAGGTTAGGCTAGGGTAGGCTAGGCTAGGGTAGGCTAGGCTAGGGTAGGCTAGGCCAGCTTAGGCTAGCTTAAGTTACACAAGCCCAACAGGTCGTGTTATGGCCAGGGCAGGCTAGGATAGGTTAGGCTGTGTCTCTGAAACCATTGGCAATTATTGTCTCACAATGAATTACCTCTCGGGACGACAGGCAATATTTCTGGGGTTTGGGTGCAGCCAGATAACGGATAACTTAGTTATCCGGGCAAAGACTTCCCTTCCCGTACGCTGGACATCGTTTACAGTCTGATTAGAAATGCGCAAGAATGGAGCCGGAATTTATTGAACGTACGGATGTTTTTACAAGTACATATATATATATACATAGTATATATTATATAGGGTTTATAGAGTGTAAGCGGGCTACTACTAAAACATTTGTATACATATATATATATATATATATATATATATATATATATATATATATATATATATGTGTGTGTGTAGGGAGGAATTAAGGGAGGAAAGGAACAGATCAAAAGAATACAGAGCGATTTGAATAGCGTTTGATGTCTGATGTTCTGTGTAACTGTAGCTCAGCCTGTTACTTGATAGAACCCATGTTGTGTTAAAGGGGGAGAATAGAGAGAGAGAGAGAGAGAGAGAGAGAGAGAGAGAGAGAGAGAGAGAGAGAGAGAGAGAGAGGGGGGGGGGAGAGGAGAGAGCTGGGAAAGAGGGGGAGAGTGAGGGGAGATACGAGGGAGAGGGGCAGAGGGAGAGGCAGATGGAGGGGGAGAGAGAGATGAAAAGAGGGGATAGATGGAGGCAGACATTTATAAAGAGATGGACATAAGGAGGATAGAGGGAGAGAGTGGGAGAAGAATGATATGAGAAGGGGGATAGAGGTGAAGGGAGAGAAGGGGAGAGAGAGGGGGTGTGAGATGCGACAGAGGGGTTAAGTGACAGGGGGAGAGAGGCAGAACCTGGACAGAACATAAGAGGTTTCGAGGAGAGAACAGATTCTTCCAGTCGAGACTATAAAAAGGGTGGAAAGACAGGGAGAGAGAGAGGACGAATGAGAGACAATGCAAAAGAGCGTGTGAGGCAGAGAGAGAGACCGACGGACAGAGAGAGAAAGCCGGCTGAGACAAAGCGGGCAAAACAGAGGGCGGGATGAAGAAAGAGAGCGAGAGAGAGGGGGGGGGGGAGACAGCCAAACACAGAGACAGAGACATAGAAATTGGGAGACAAGAGAAGCGCCCGAAAGGGAAAGGAGCGACGTGAGGAGCAGCGTGTCCGCGAGTGGGTTTTCGGATTTAGAATCAAAGCGTTTCTCGAAACAAAGTCTCAGAATCGGTCTTTTTCATCTATTTGTCAAGACGCTGCATCAGCCCTTTCGCTGTCCCCCACGGGGACGGTGGGGGGGGGCAGGGGATGGGGGGGGGGATGGGCCGGGGGGGGGCACGCCTGGCCAGCGGGCCGGCTCAGCACGCCGGCAGTGAGCAGCTCTGCCTGGGATTACAGCATGTGGAAACACTTCCTACAGCTTTCCATCAGCCCTTCCTCCAGGGGGGGACTGTGTATCCACTGAGAGCACCAGCGTTTTTATTCAAACCCCTCCTGTTTGTTTCAGAATTCGACCGCGGCTATAGCTGGCATCATTAGTCCTTCACACAAAACCGGGCCCCGACTCCCGACCGCGGCAGTTTACCGGTAAAGGCGTCATGGAGCCAAAATGCCGTAACCACTACCTGCTCCTTGAAGACACGCATCTAAAATTCAGCTCTCGTTCCTCTGGAGAAAAAGGTCGACAAAATGACAAAATGCAAATGTATGGGCGCTTTTTGATCTTTCCATGCGTTTGCCTTTTCAGAGTAAGAGCCCGAAGGAGTTTGAAGGAGTTCACTCGGTCTGAGGGAGAGTGCCGCGTCCTGAATGTTGATCAGGGCTGGGGATTATTCTCTTAGTGATAACTTGACATGGGGCCTCCGCTTAGAAACGGACTCCTGTGGATTTCTGAAGCTATGTGGTACTTAAGTAGGCAGCATGGTACATATGTAAAGCACACACAGGCACACACAACCACACGTATACCTAACCTGACCCATACACACGCACGCACACACACACACACACACACACACACACACACACATACACTTAACCGCACTAACAACCACACACAAATACACACACAGGCACACACAACCAAACGTATACCTAACCACACTAACAACCACACGCACACACACACACACACACACACACACACACACACACACACACACACACACACACACACACAACCCATCACATGACATATCGAATCAATCAATTGTTAACATTGTTGATTTCAGACAGCATTTCAGAAATCCTTCACAGAGTGAGTTATCCACAAACAAGCACTTTCAAAACATTACAAATAAGAGTTTTTGAAATCATCAATAATACAAAGGTCTCGGAAGAACATCTGAAGCTGTCTCATGAAAAAGATCATGCTGTTCTCGTTTAAAAACATCTTTCAAATTACCTAGCACTTCCCCTATAATGGAGAACAGACAGGATAATTTGTTGACAAAATTAGACTTTTTGATATCAAAAGCAACTCTAGCTCTCACCAGCATTTGCAAGTTATAATCTGTGTGAAACAGGAAAATCAAACATTTATATATATCCAGCATTGGGATGTGGCTGGCTGTTATGGAGTGGGGGACATCTGTGATTCCTGATGCTCGTCGGTCACCATTGACTGGTAGATCTTTGAGATCTTTCCCTGTAGCTTCCAAAAATAATGGGCAACGAAGTACACAAATACATTATGCCTGATCAATGTTAAATTCGCAAGTGCCATTCTCGCTCTCTTGATCCCACTGTTTTTAAGCATATCAACGAATGACCAATGAGATAAGAGAAGAGAAAAGCGTGTTACTGTCACAAATCAGTCAGTAAGACTGATGTATCACAGCAGTATACCTAGCATGGCGGGGGCTCCGCGTAGGAGGGTGACAACGTACAATTTCCACTCAGAATGGGAAGAGGAATTTCTTTGTACCTTGGTGAAAGACACAGGGTGAACATTGTGACACAAGCGCTAACACAGGCGCTGTCCAAAAGTAGGGAATCCAGAGCGGCACTACAACACCAGTAGAAAGTCGATGAGCTGAAATCGGGGTTGAAGGCCCAGCAATCTCATTTTCACAAAAACCTGCCGCTCAAAATAAGCCTGCCACTGAAGCATCATTTTGCGTAAGCCACCTTTGGGCTGTACACAAGAGGCCTTTTACAGATGGTGGTTTTTAATCAAGGATGCACGGCCATTACCGCAAACACTGTTTTCAGCGCCTTCAGAAGCAGAAGACGAAATCTCAACGCCGGAGTTGGAGGGGTAAAAACGCTTTGCCCTGCGAAAGTGACAAGAAGGGTTGTGTCGCGGTCTGAGGACTACACATGCTGTGAATATGTTTCACTTCAGTTTGATGCATCCCTGCTCAGCTTGTTATGTTCTACATCAAAGGAGGACTTCCTCGCTCTTTTGCCACTTAAAGGAGAGAACCAGGTGAGGGTATTTACATATTTGCCTTCAGAAGGCAAAACCCGTTGCAGTCCTGTTACTCACTCAAGCCAGTGTGATGGCTGTGACTGAATACTGTGTCTTTGTGGCTACAGAAATATATACAATGTTACAATACAATATACAATATACACAATATATTTACAGTGAGTTTAAAAACTACGTCCATGACAATTGCATCCCTGTTCATAAAATGGTTTTGTAGGACTTGTGTGATTCATCAGCAGGCCTTGGCTGGGAAGGCTGTGGACTCCTATCGTGTAATGACACTGGCGCTGAAGCTGGTGCTTCAGCTCACATCAGCACCACTTATTCAAGGCGTTAGTGAGTCGTGGCCAAGTGCTGCAGCAATTTGTTGACTCGGCCGCCCCGAGATAAAGACTTTTTTTTCCGTCAACGAGGAAGGAGGACCACGACGAAATTGTCGGATGATGCGTGGCTACCTGGACCTGGGGTTTCTGACAGAACAAACGACAAACGCTACTTAGCAAACAAGCTCCGGGGAACAGACAGACAGTGGAACAGACAGACAGAAGTGCAGGGAATGCGTTTCGAGGCCAAGCCTTGAGTTTGGACCACACATCTAAAGAACGGGAAGGCTGACACGCTTTCACAAGCTGGAGAAAAATTTCACAGGCCCCTCGAAGACAAGGATGCTTTTCACCCTGAGTACCCCCAGTACGGACAAAGTGGCAGCAGAGCTCAAACAGCGTTTTGGTGAGTTAGACGTCATGGACGATGTTGCCCCATTCGTCTCACACCCAGTCCTGCCCATTGATGTAGAGCAGGTAGCAGCAAAGTTACAGTAGCTGCTTTCACATATGGACGTGCATCCGACTATTCTCCGTCTATTCTCCGGAGGAAATGCTAATTACCTTATATGTGAATGAGCAGTAGGATGTCGGCATTTCACACCAGTTGAGTGGGCGTGTCGATGACGCTTCGGTCTACGTTTGCATGTCATTTCCCCCGCACCCTAATCATTAATCAGCCTATTGCCCTTTGTTCGCTGAATGGTTTAAAAAATAATTTCATGTGGCACTGCTTTTCAGAGTCATTCGTGGTGAGCGCTAAATGATAGGTCTTATCGGAACCCTCAAAGTACGCATCACACAATCAATTACAATACATGAGTTCACAGCTGCACGCGTATATAGAAAATGTTTTTTTATTATTATGTTACACCTTTCCTGCTGTCGGCTCCCAAACCGTAGTCGAGGAGCACAGGAGGAACATTCTCTCGGGGGTAACAGCAGTGGGTCTGCTTATAGGTTTGAATATGGTCGGAATAAAGCAGACTCGTTCATTACTTCACTAAACTGACACACGCTACCTACCCGCCCCCCTTAAACCGGAGATTCTACTGATGACTGAGCGACACCGATCTCCGCATATCGGGCATCAAGTGTGAATGACCCTCCTGCTCCACAAACGCGGAGAAAAGACGGAGGTCATATGTGAAAGCAGCTAGTATTTGCTTTTTTGGAGTTGACATGGAGTTGGTTGATATGTAAAAGGACATAGAGCTGACAGCCAGATCAAGGGACAGTGAGTTTCAAGGACTACTTTGGATCCACTTACTTCTGTGAAATGGCCTTTGAACAGATGAAAATAATCAAATCAAAGCAAAGGAGCCGCCTCACTAATAGACACCTCCCAGACTGTCCCAGACTGACTGTCCATGTCTCTGCCACTCCGTGGCCATGAGCCAAACTACAAAGCACTCAGACAGTAT
>NC_140293.1:946411-1016411 GCF_964030765.1 Micromesistius poutassou | reverse complement strand
TAGGCCTAATAACCAGGAACTGAATTGTAATTAATTGTGATTGAAGCTTTTGGAGCTACACACGCCTCTGCTCTGTAGAGTTGCTCAGGACTGACTGAGGAAGATGCTCTGAGGCTGGCCTTTTATATGTCCACGTTACCATGACACATCGAAAACGCTTGAGCTACTCAAATTCGGCTGTCTTCACCGACACCGTGGTCCCATCTCGATGTCATTGAACTCTAATACGACTGCTACACAACGGCATTGCGAGGGCTTCAGGTAGTCGTGGTGGCTTCCTAAGACAATCGGGCAGCTTCTTGTTTCCTTCGCGTTGTCTTCGTGAGGCGATGGCACCGATGATCACACAAAGTAAAGAGAACATGACACGACTTGACAAGATGCCATCACAATGGCCTTACGAAGGGCAAAATGGACACACAAATTCAACACGAAAATTAACTAGGGATGGGTCAGAATATTCGATTATTCGATTATTCACTCCTGAGGGTCAAAGTCGATTTTTAACATTTGGACCGTTCCCATTCAAATAAACAAGAATTAACGGACGGAACTAATGTTGGTTCTGTAGCACTATTAGGTTTTTTTTATTATTATTAATCATGTACAGAAAAACAATATACACAATACACAAGCATAAATATTAATATATACAACACAAACACTGATCACTGTTAAAGTTTGTTTTTTTTGCGTTTAAGATATTAAGTGATTTCTTGCCGATGATCCATGGCTGCCTTTGTGAATGTCGGCACACATCGAATAATCGATTATTCGTTCATACCACCCACTGATTATTTGACCATGAAAATTTTGAGTTATTGACATCCCTAAAATTAACCTTCACAAGGTCCTTTGGCAAATCTTTGGCATGCCAAAGATTTGCCACCGCTCACGAAGTTGCTGCCGGAGCCTGAGAAACTCCACCGGCGGTCATACGATGGCTTCAGATGCCTTCACGAATGGTCCGATGTTTTTACGATGTAGTGAAAGGTGTAGTGGTGTGAGTGTGAGTGTGTGTGTGTGTGTGTGTGTGTGTGTGTGTGTAGTGGTGCATGTGTGTTGTTAGTGGTGTGTGTTTGTTTCCTCTTAGTATCTTACGAGGCCTTGTAAAGTTGGACCGAGGGAGATCAACTTCACCGTTGTTGACACTGTAGCCGCACAACATGATCTCAAACACTTTCATTCGTACAGCAGCTCTTTGAAGAGACACGCACACCTTCATGTGATGGGACATTCCATTAAGACTGATAGGGGGTGATTGGGTTGAGATGTTGAAAGTCAAGTACGTGTTGAAAAACCTCCCAGGGCCCAAAAGACTTCAAACAGAATTTGAAACTGGGTTTTTTCGCATTTGGCAGTGAAACCGCTGTCGAACACTGATTTCAATAGGGTACAATACACTGTTTGTTGCATGATGTGAATCCCGCTGAAAGGAGACCCTGTCATTCCCTACATGGATTATTGATCCACTGCAGGCAGCGGCGTATTAGGAAGCGAGTTGGAAACGATTGACTGGGCAGAGTAGGGTTAGGGTTCACAAACTGAAGCGATCGAAACCTGATGCATGATTTCAGTTTGGTTGCAAACCTGCCATTTTAATCTTTTTTTGACTATTCATAGGCCCTTATAACCAGTGGCGGTGGGTCAATAGAGGGTGCTAGGGCGTCGCCCCTCCGTGAAGTATTCACTCGAATATATCTGCCAACTATGATGAATAAACCATTAAAAATACTAAATAAATCAACAAAAATACAAAGCGTTTATCCTAGTTTAATTGTTTGATAGTCCGTACTTGCCTGGCCAGCAACCATTGAAATGCGTCTGAATGTCAATTCTTTGGGCTAGGCTTGTTATTGGTCAATCAAAATAAAGTCAGGGGCGCCGGCCACGATGAAGTCTATGTGAGCTCACAAACTTTTTGCTGTCCATCAAGCAGAGACAGCTTTTCATTGGCGCATGAAAATTCCACCTCGGGTCGCAATTTTGTGCGCCCCAGACCAATGGCGTTGTTTTTCATATTTTTTTATCACCACATGATTGGACAATTCAGCGAATCAATCAAATAAGCTACCAGCAGCATTCACACATCACAACTACATGCAGAGAAGAGATAGATTGCTAACTAGCAGAGTTGTAAAAGCACTTTCCACACATTTCAGTGGAGGAATTGGACTCCCCAAGCAATGTTATACTTAAAAGGAGCAAGTAAGTTACATATTAATTTAGTCTTTAGCCTGTAGCATATAAACAAAATAAAGCAACTGTCCCATATTTCTAACTGCATTTGAAATAGACATTGACACTCATAATAAATGGACGCTATAGGACATTGATCATCATTTGCCTCAATATCAGAATAACAACAATGGGTAAGCTTGCAAGCTTGTCCAGGCCCTGCAAGTCAGGATGTAGGCTATGAACCTGAATGAATAGTAGGTAATAGGTAATGGCCATCCCCAAAATGCAGCAGAATACAGGAAATCAAATCTACCAAATTCATTTTTTTGGTAGATTTTTTTTTTTTTTTACTGCACCCCACCAACCATTTTTAGCACCAGCCACCACTGTTTATAACATCTAAGTTGTGAGCATGCAACAATGTATCAAATTGATCACTACTGACAGCTTTTGGAACACCTCGACTTACAGCTCAGGGTTACAGCCCAGTTACTGATAGTATCCCCGAAACAAACTGTGATGGGCATTTCTCTAATAACTATGAATACAGATTGACCTCCAAATGCAAAGAGAGCACAAGTATGATGCATTATTGAGCTCAGCAAAACAGCCTGCAGGCAGGAAAGCTAGCAAGTCTATTAAGCTTTTAACGTCGTTCAGTGGTGGATAAACCGCAATTAACACATAATAAGTGAGCTTGAGAAGTCTGAAGCATGAAAGATAAAGACTTCTTTATCACTCGCGAACAAGTAAGAACAAAGCCGAGTCGGTTTGACAAAGAACTGAAGAGCCTCTCCCTGGGCGTCTACCTATACCTCCATTCTGCCCGTACATCATCCATACATCATGACCTCATCCCATGCTCTCTTCCCTTATGTGGAGATTTACTCCGCTTTTTACCAGCTCCCATCAAGTATGGAACATGTTATCAACGCACATTAAAAAAGGTCAAGCCTGGGGTCATTCCCGAGGCCGTCGTACTAGAGGGAGTGGTATGATAAGATGATAAGATTACATATTATCATTAAATGTAAGAGTAAATCAGTTCCATCCTCTCCTCTCCGGCGTTTGCAACCTCATGCAACTCACCCAAATGCAACCTCAGCGTTTGCATTTACATTTTCTTTCTATATGATCTTTAATTGCTTTTTGTGCACAGTTTTTTTTCTTGTATTTGATGTCTTTTCAAAGTGTCTGAGTGTTTGAGTAATTAGAAAATAACTATGTAAGCAAAATCTATTATTATTATTGTGATAACGATTATGTGGGTTGTATTGTGTAAAATAAGTGACTTATCTTCACACGTTTCTCATTTCGTCAGAACTGTCTAACTGGTAAATTGGAAAAGTAATGACTGATAAGTGTATAATCCCTTATGTGCTGAATAATGACTGGATTGCTGGCTGTCCAGTTGTTATCTGATGGCTCTCTCTCGCCTAAAACATATCAAACCGACTCTCTCCTAACACATCAACCTGTGTCTCTCTCCTAACACATCAACCTGTGTCTCTCTCATAACACATCAACCTGTGTCTCTCTCCTAAATATATCAACCTGTGTCTCTCTCCTAAATATATCAACCTGTGTCTCTCTCCTAAATATATCAACCTGTGTCTCTCTCCTAAATATATCAACCTGTGTCTCTCTCTCGCCTAAAACATATCAAACCGACTCTCTCCTAATATATCAACCTGTGTCTCTCTCCTAACATATCAACCTGTGTCTCTCTCCTAACATATATCAACCTGTCTCTCTCCTAACACATCAACCTGTGTCTCTCTCCTAAAACATATCAACCCGTCTCTTTCCTATCTCAAACTGTCTCTCTCCTAACATACATCAATCGTACATCAGGGGTGCCCAATGAGTCGATCAGGATCACGGTCGTTCGCAAAGGTAGTGCAGGTAGATCCCCCCCCCCCACTATACATTATCTCGAGGTTGGGCGGATACCCCACCAACCTCACACTCCACCTCCTCCTCCTCTCCCACATCCCCCCACCTCCCCCACTTACATTACCTCAAGGTTGGGCGGGTACCCCACCAACCTCACACTCCACCACCTCCTCCTCCTCCTCCACCTCCTCCTCCTCTGTGATGCATTTCCCTGTCTCTCCCCCCGGAAGGTTTTATGTTCAAGTGCCACTTAGTTCCGCCAGTGTGTCTGACAGGGCCAATGAGTCACCTTGATTGAGGAGGAGACCCCCACGTGGAAAAAAAAACTGAATTAATTATAGTCATTTTAAAAATGTATCATCCCTATGGCATCTACCACTTGATTGGCGGGTGACGAGCCCAAAACATCCCGCTTTGAACAGTGAACCCATTCACGCCTAGCAGCTATAGAAAGCTACAAAAGCTATAAAAGCCACAAAATGACTCCATTATTGCAGGCTATGTGGAAAATGCGCCGACGTTGGCTCAGCCTGGCTCCGCCCTCTTCCACTACGTAGCTAAGATGGCTGCCGTTGAGTATGAAAAATGTACATCGATCCACACTTTGCAGTTTGACCGTTTTTGAGTACACCATCCGGGTCCTTTCAGTGCACTTCTTTTCGGCCCGTTCGTAATTGGAACGCCCTACGTACTCAAAGTATGGTAAGTATGGTAAGTATGGATAGTATGGATAGTATGGATAGTATGGATATCGAAACACAGCACTGGACTCATTTGTCGACAATTACTCACAAAGGAAAAGTATACAACCATGAGGAAATGTGCTACCTCCTTGACTTTATTGCATTATTTGGCTCTACTAATTAATGTGAGTCAGCCTTTTCTCACATGAAGATTACTAAGTGCAAATACCATTCCACCATCACTGATGGTCATTTGTCGTTTGTGGAAGCTTGCTTGGGACGAGCTACCAGCAGCTTCTGTCTGGACTGTGCAACCCTGGCTGACTCCATCCGGCGCAAGTCATCAGAGTGTGTACTCAGTATATATAAAATAAATATATGTTTAGCATTTTTGAATGTAGGTAGATCAAAGTAGCTCGCAAGCCGAAAAAGTGTGGGCAACCCTGCCGTACACACACACCGTACACACACTCACACACACACACACACATACGGTCGAACACACATACCATACACACACCATACACACACTCACACACAGTGATGAAATGCTAACATTCAATAAGCACAGCGGGCGACCAAGAGGAGGGCTATGTGTGCAGAACAGTAATGATAGCTGTGCTCTCTCCCCCTCTCTCTCTCGCTCTCTCTCTCTCTCTCTCTCTTTATCCCTCACTCTATCTCTCCATTTCTCAACCAACTAAAACCAATTTATTATTACATCTCCCTCTCTCTCTCTCTCTGTCTCTTATTTGAAGTCAACTTGTCCAGCATAGCAGATGAATATCAAAACCAAAGAAAAATAATGAATAATATTATCATAAAATGAACAGGCAATAGTACAAAATGGACTGAAGCAAAGATAAACGGTGTGATATGTCACAGTGTTTTTCATTTAAATTACAATGTTCAGGGATAGTTGCCACTAAATAGTGTACTGTGGTGCAGTGTGTTGGTCCAGCTTGACGTTTTGGTTTCACTTTCACTCTTCAAGGGGAAGATATGTGTGTTTATGGATAGATAGATACTTTAGGGTACTCCATTCACCCCAGAGGGGACATTTGGTTGTGACAGCATCATCACAGAAAATCAAACAATAATTAATAGATATTGAATATATCAATCTTAACATATCAATATAAGAAGGGTATTAATGTCCAAATAAAAAGGATCTGTTTCGTTCGTAGATTTGGTCATTTGTGCAGCTTCTTCTCTCTTTGAGCATATGTCCATTGGGATCGAGAAAGAGCTGTTGAATGTGAAGAGAGATTGCGGCTGGGTTCCGGTTTCGTGTGCGGCAGGCACAATGTCTGTCTTCCACTTGGACACCAGGCCGGAGTTTCACTTTCTTCTGAGGTACTTTGACGTTTCTGAGTTACTTCAGTGTGCAGTTACTTGCTATTTGTCTTACAGTTTTGTTTTGTATTCTGGTGGTGTGTGTGGTGGTGGTGGTGGCCAGAGCCTCAGGACATGCTGGCTGATAAAGTGTTTTTCGCTGTGTCTGTATCTCTATAGGAGGTGAATCATTTGTGTTGGGGTTATACGCAAATCAGGACCTTGGACAGCGATTGTTTGTTCACAGACACAGTTGAATCTGAGAAATGTTTGGTACACTATGCTGTTGAAAGGGTCCTCTCTTTCTCTTCTCTTTTCCGTATGCCTATTTCAGGGTTGTATCTCTCTCTAGGTGGGGTCTTATTTAAGGGTCTATCTCTGTTTAGGTTGGGGTCTATCTCTCTAGGTGGGGCTCTTATTTTGGGGTCTATATCACTAGTTCGGGGTCTTATTTTGGGGTCTATCTCTCTCTAGGTGGGGCTCTTAATTTGAAGCCTATCTCTCTCTAGGTGGGGCTCTTATTTTGGGGTCTATATCACTAGTTTGGGGTCTTATTTTGGGGTCTATCTCTCTCTAGGTGGGGCTCTTATTTTGAAGCCTATCTCTCTCTAGGTGGGGCTCTTATTTTGGGGTCTATATCTCTAGTTTGAGGTCTTATTTTTGGTTCTATCCCTCTCTAGGTGGGGGTCTTATTTTGAAGTCTATCTCTCTCTCTATGTAACAGGGGTACGCTTCCTGGTACTGTATATTGGACGGGACGTATCATAACTAGGGGCAACGGTGGTGCGCGAGGGAACGGAGAAGAGTAGGAAGAGTTAACGGAAAAAGAGTCAACAAAAGAGTAGGCGTAAAGACAGAGTGTACGACGCAAAATAAAGCAAAGTTAACGTTACGAATGCCCTAAGGAATATATTTCAACAAGTTGGTATATCGGGCAGTAGACGTCATCATACACTGTACAAATAGAATCTGATTATATTGTTGCATTGCTATTTCTATGGTTGAGTTGTTTGGTAATTGTATATTTATTGTAGAGTTTATAGTAAGTGTGAGTGAGGGGTATACTGTAATAGTTATTTAATATTTAGAGTTAGTATACTAAATTGTTTTTATCTATTTATTATATTTAATATTAGTCAATATATATATATATATATATATATATATATAATATCTTATTAAATATGTACTGGGCAGAATAATAAATGTTCTCTGCATTTTGCATTGGCGACCACAGATACTGGCCCTTGTGAGCAGTAGCGGTTCTACATTGAATTACGCCCCGGGCGAGACCCACATTCGTTTTTTTTTCTTGTGTGCTCGTGCCGCCCCCCCTGTAATGCCGCCCCGGGCGGCTGCCCGCTTCGCCCGTGCCTAAATCGGCCACTGCTTGTGAGTGTCTTCATTGATTAGGTTACACAGGTAACATACAGGGAAGTGGGGTCCCAGTAACACACAGTTTTAGTAGCGGATTAACACTCCCGCTACATCTCCGCTCTTATTTTGGGGTCTATATCTCTAGTTTGGGGTCTTATTTTGGGGTCTATCTCTCTCCAGGTGGGGCTCTTATTTTGGGGTCTATATCTCTAGTTTGGGGTCTTATTTTGGGGTCTATCTCGCTCTAGGTGGGGCTCTTATTTTGGGGTCTATATCTCTAGTTTGGGGTCTTATTTTGGGGTCTATCTCTCTCTAGGTGGGGCTCTTATTTTGGGGTCTATATCTCTAGTTTGGGGTCTTATTTTGGGGTCTATCTCTCTCTAGGTGGGGCTCTTATTTTGGGGTCTATATCTCTAGTTTGGGGTCTTATTTTGGGGTCTATCTCTCTCTAGGTGGGGCTCTTATTTAGAAGTTCTTGTTGTTGAGTGTGCTGCTTGTTTGTGATGTAATTTAAAGCTTGCCTTAGGATGGTTATTGTCATCATCATGCAGTTGTTGGTGTTGTGACTGAGTTGAATCCTAAATTGAGTTGAGGTATTCGAGCCTTGTGCGTGGCCCTCTATCGGAGCTGTGCGACAGATCCATGTGGTTTATGTTTTAACACCCTACTGAAAGTACATTCCTTCTTTTTCCTCTTCTTTCTCTGTCTGTGCTCCAACCCTCTGTGTCTGTGCGCCAACCCTCCCACACTATCGCTCTCTCGCCCTGCTTATATCGCTCTACTTCTCTCTCTCTCTCTCTCTCTCTCCATTAGTCTCCCTGACCCTCCCCCTTTTACAGTTTCTCTCCCTCCCTCCCTCCCTCCCACCTTCCATCCCTCCGTCCAGCACCCTCTCTCTCTCCCAGCCACTCTCCTCTTCTTCTTCTTCGTCCGGGCCTCTCTGCCCACCTCTCCTCTTCTCTCTCTGTCTCTCCAACCCCTCCTCTCCCCTCTGTTATTCACAGATTGAAATGTGGGTTGATGGGTGATCAATATCCCATCACCTGAGAGCTGGCTTTGTGTTTTTCAGACCGTGCATTAGTGTGGAGTACTCTCTCTGGGGTACTGGTACCACTGGGTATTCTGAATGTTATATTTCAGCAGTAGTGACATATACGAAATTGGTTGGGACATTCTCTCCCTCTCCACTCTTACTGTCTATCCTGTCTTTCTCTCGCTCTATTCCTCTAGCTCCCTATTAAGTTTTATTTAAAACACAAGTGGTACGAAGGTTAATTTGAATCCACGTCAAATTAATACAAACATGCATTTAAATTGTAAAAATTGATGTACCTACATATATTACAATGAGTAGTACTGATATACAAAGGCTGCACATTGTGTTGTATATAAGCACTTGGTTATCACAATGTAATCCCGTTATCTTATTTTGCCACCTCCTCACCCTCCTCCCCGTCGCCCTCCTCTCACCTCCACCACTGAACTCCTCCTCCTCTCCCACATCCCCCCACCTCCTCCCCCACTAACATTACCTCAAGGTTGGGCGGGTACCCCACCAACCTCACACTCCACCACCTCCTCACCCACCTCCTCACACTCCACCACCTCCTCACACTTCACCACCACCTCCTCCTCCTCCTCCTCCTCCTCACCCACCTCCTCACACTTCACCACCACCTCCTCCTCCTCCACCACCTCCTCACACTTCACCACCACCTCCTCCTCCTCCTCCTCCTCCTCACCCACCTCCTCACACTTCACCACCACCTCCTCACACTCCACCACCTCCTCACCCACCTCCTCACACTTCACCACCACCTCCTCCTCCTCCTCCTCCTCACCCACCTCCTCCTCCTCCTCCTCCTCACCCACCTCCTCACACTCCACCACCTCCTCACACTTCACCACCACCTCCTCCTCCTCCTCCTCCTCCTCCTCCTCCTCTGTGATGCATTTCCCTGTCTCTCCCCCCCTGAAGGTTCTATGGTCGAGCGGTGCTTAGTTCCACCAGTGTGTCTGACAGGGCCAGTGAGTCACCTTGATGAGGAGGAGACCCCCCCGAGGGGGGGTGGGGGGGGGGGGGGGGGGGGGGTCACACACTGCATCCATCCACCCTGGTCTGCGCTGCTGCACAGCCACGCACACATTTTAAAAAGTGTAAGCGTTCCAGCTCACATTGGATACGGCCATGAGGTGTTAACGAATGCAGTGCGACATCACGAAAAAAGTTGGAACGGTACAGTAGAGCAATGAATCAGGAGTCAGGGTCTAGACCCTCGAAGACATACTGACACTAACAACAAAACATGATTTTGGGGTGCACCGCACTTCACCGCCCAGATTACTAAATAAAAGAGTCACGGAGAAAAGCCCCTGGTGGGAACGAGGTAATTAATTATCCTGCCTGGCGCGCACACTGTTGGAGGGCAAAAACATGACTACTAAACTAAGCTTTGACAAGACTCACATACACAGGCCAGGGCAGACCTCCGAGTACTGAACGGATCCACGTCGGCGCAGTACGAAACAGTCAGTCAAGAAAGAAAACAGCTCTCCGGCACAGTCTATTTCTGCGTTGAACGTCGCTGCTTACGGATTACACATTGGCCAGTTTATAAGATAAGATAACACTTGGCTGGAACGGCAGCGGGGACTGAGCCAAAATGCAGAAAAGAGACCCAGCAGCTGGTCAATATCAACTAGCGAATAACAAATGGGTTCTCGGGCCCTTTTTGCAAGTGGGCATGGAAAACTCGATCAATACCACTGTCTTTATTTCGACTGAATAAATGATAAAGAGGACTTTTAAAGGATCAACCGGGTTAAAAGGTCAATACACTTGCACGGGGTTATTCGAGGCCCAGTCTGTTGATATAATGTTCTCCCATGGAAGCACGCACACAGCGCCGACACACCGAGCTGCCCGGAAGAGGTCGCCGGCCGGTGGTGAAAAGCACACGCTGTGTGTTCATGTGATCGAAGAGAACTTTATTGATCCGCTGATAAATCACAGGGGGGCTTCCGGGTAGAGGTGGGGGGGGAGAGTCCATTGCTGTACCTGAGGGATAAAGACCTGTAGGTAATGCTTATTGATGGGGTGCTACCAGCCCCTGGCTTATTGATCAGGGGGGAGGGGGCACTGCGCCAGGAGAGAGACCCCCAACGGGGTCTTGATTCTCGGCGGTAGGAAACTGTCCAGACCTGAGCGCACACACACACACACACACACACACACACACACACACACGTGAACGCACACTTGTGCTTACACACCTACAGACCTATCACACACGCACGCAGAAAAATTATCTTTCACTACCTCACACACAGACACACACACACACACAAACACGCACACGTGAACGCACACTGTACTAGCACACCTACAGACCTATCACACACACACACACACACACACACACACAGAAAAATGATCTCCCTCTATCTCACACACACACACACACACACACACAGATTTCCACAAGGGTTTGCCGCCCGTAAAAAAAGGTATTGGCTGGTGCCAAATGAAAACCACCAGCGCAAATATGATTTGAGAAGAAATAGCCCTACCACCCCGCCCAGCATGTCTCCAACAGCAACTTCTCAAACAAAGTGTTGAACTGGCAGAACTCCAACGTCTTTTGACTTTAAAAACACTGAATTACAACCGTAGCATCATTTTGCGTCATGCACTGCCTCGGGCCGCCTTAACCAAACTGAATATTTCCAGAAATAATAATAATCACACGTCTGGGACGACGGCTAGAGACACACACACACATCAGCAACGACGTCACCAAAACAAAAGCAGAAACCTACGCAGATCTGCCCTAAGAAGTGAAATAAGACGGGGAACTGACTGCAGTATAGAGGAAAAGTCAATGGGTTCTAACAGCAAATGACCCTTCACGCTCTGTTTCGCAGCATAGATTGCGAGCGACGCACAACCACTACAGTTAGCACTCAAGCTAGTGAAGTAGAGGCTTCTTTCCTTACTACTCTGACAGAGTTTGCACAAGGTTAAAGTAAAGGCAGACATGCTATGAAGTAGGACGTGACCGGATACACTCATTCTCTTGGTTGTTCAAGGGGTTTCATTTATTTAAGCGTTATACCTAGATATTTTTGTTTATTTTATGGTCCCAAATAACAGGAACAATTACAGATTTTGGTCATATAAGGTAACTTGTCGCTTACTGTACGGGGACCCATGGTGTTTACTGCTTATTCACCCCCTAAAGACCCCTCCGCTCCGGAGCCTCAAAAACCATGCCCCCCCACACACACACACACCACACACACACACACACCACACACGCCACACAGAAACACACACCAATCAGTCACCATCCTATCATGATTATGACATTTTTGGTCAGCCAATAGTATTAGTCATCAAAGGTTATGTTGTCTGATTGGTTCGGATCGAGAGATAGAGAGAGAGGGAGAGGGAGGGAGAAAAAGGGCAGAGGAACTGATAAGACAGAAAACAAGGAACACAACATTCTGAATACTGACACCTGACATCTAAGTGTTTTGGTTTATGTAAGCCTGTGTGTGTGTGTGTGTGTGTGTGTGTGTGTGTGTGTGTGTGTGTGTGTGTGTGTGTGTCACATACAAAGATGTGCTTGGGTATCTATGATTATGTTTTTTACATGTTTACACCCGTATGAGTTGTTGAACATATGTGTTGATGTGTTGGAGGGCATACGTATCCCCCCCTCCAGCTCTCACTGTAGTTAAGTCTGTGCTTGCGAGTTTGAATGCGCATACGTGTTTGCATGCAAATGTACATGCATGTCTGTGTGTTTTCATACGTTTGTTTATGTATCTGTGTGTGTGTGTGTGTGTGTGTGTGTGGGTCTGGTGAGCAATCATTGGCATTCTGTAAAATGTTATAAACACATGGTCCTGAATCTCCACCCTTGCCACTAAAAAACCTCCATCCCTCTCCACCACCGTCTCTCCCTCTCCACCTCTCACTCTTTCTCTTCAATGCTCTCTCTGGCCAGTCCATCCTCCTCTCCATCCCACTCATTATCTCTCTAATTTCTGTTCCTCCGCCCACCTTTTTCACCATCTAACTCATAACATGTATTTCATCCCCCCACCCCCCCCCCACCCCTCTCCATCTCTCTGAAATACCTCGCTTTATATTTTGGGGGGGGGGAGGCTGAAATGTCAGGCAGATAAAGTTGCTTGCTTTTCCGGTCAGTTATTCTGTCTGCTCAGTAGGCCACCCCACACACACACACACACACACACGCATGCACACACCCGCACACACAGTCAAAAGCTTGAAATGTTTCAAGTTTATCTGTAACTTTCTGTGTTTATCTTATTAAATCTTTGACCTGACGCGACACACACACACACACACATCTATGGGGTTGAAAGCAGCAGCCCTCTTGGCAGGATACTTGGGGTACCAAGCTCCAAAAGAGTTGTTTGTTGTTCAGTTTACTGCAACCACAGGAAAACAAAGATGGATGGAACGTGTTCGACAGGGCGAGGGGGGTCACGCTCCTGGCAAAAAACAGAAGACCATTATGAATCCAGGCCATTAAAAGAGCGGATTGGGGACCCCGTGGTCCTAAAGGCGACCAGACAATGCATCGCCCACGTCCTGTCTGGTTTGTTGTTTGCAAACATAAGCTAGCTATGTAATGAGTAAGTTAGCACTGTGTGTGTGTGTGTGTGTGTGTGTGTGTGTGTGTGTGAGTCATACCTATGATACTGAGGTGACTAATAGAGCAAATCCATTATTTTACTCTAATGAGGAGAACCGTCCATGGATGTTGACGTCTCATCGCACCCAAGGCAGCACAACAAAAGTCTGTGTCGTGTCATGTGAGCCCCTCAGTCACCACCGGTAATATCCTAACTGCATCGCTAGTTTAGCATCTGAGCAAATAAGCTTTGTTTGTTGGCTTTCTTACGGAGCCCCCCCCCCCCCCACTCTCCTGGGGTCACATGGTAGACAAAAGACCTTGATGTGTACATCCGTGCGCTCGGATTTGGTGTGTTCTAGCCCAGCAGGGATTCCCCTGTGAGCAGTGGGGACGGCGAACGCCATCTGATTCAGACCGGCGCTCTGCCAATGTACGCAGCATGACGTCTCTACAGTATGAATGACGTCGTATGAATCATGACGCGTGTAGAAGACCGCTCTATGTCATGAATGTTGTAACACGTCGATATTTCTGTTTCATTGTAAACCAAATATTGTTTCGTTTTTTTTTATATATTGTTGAGTTCTTTGAATCATGATGATAGTTGAATGTTTGCTAAAAAAAATGAACTAATCCCTTGACAAATCTGGGAGGGGCTCCGTACCGTCATGTTATTGCAATGTTATTGCAATGTTATTATTCTGTTCAGCTTGTTAACTCAACTCTTTAGCGCTTTGTTTGGTCGAAGACATGAAAGAAAGAAGGCAGGATGAAGTGAGGGCCCCTGTTACCGGCCCCAGGGGCCAAACTGAGGCAGGTCTTCTTGAGTCCTCTGATGGTAGACGAAGCTGTGAACACAGAACCTGAGGCCACACAGGAAGAGAACCAAAGACTGACGGAGCGCCTTGAGCGGTCCAGCACCGGGTTTCATTCTATAAAGCGTATTTACAATCATTGATTGCAGTGGTTGACAGTCATTGCAGGTTTTCATGGGGTGGTTGAATATTGTAAAAAGAAGCACAGTGGTGCTTAAGGGCGGGTCAGGCTACCAACAGAGGCCGAGCCTAAAGATCAGGGCTTCCGTTCTCCACTGTAAATCACTGTAAATCTCATAATAGCAACATCGCCATAGAACCGCCCACAAAGCTACTTCGACTTTGCGCTTCACGTCTGCATTTGAGACCATCTAACTAGGGCCCTGTGTGTGTGTGTGTGCGTGCGTGTGTCATGAACACATGGTCCTGAATCTCCACCCTTGCCACTAAAAAACCTCCATCTCTCTCCACCACCACCGCCTCTCTCTCTCTCTCTCTCTCTCTCTCTCTCTCTCTCTCTCTCTCTCTCTCTCTCTCTCTCTCTCTCTCTCTCTCTCTCTCTCTCTCTCTCTCTCTCTCTCTCTCTCTCTCTCTCTCTCTCTCTCTCTCTGCTGGCCAGTCCATCCTCCCCTTATTATAGGGTTAGTCAGAGTGTGGATCCACTGTTATGCTCAATATTTAACTTTGGCCTGGTCGGGATGCAGTGAGTGCAAACATGCCAGTGTTTTGGACTCAAAAGATAGGGCGTCAGTTTCATGCTGCTGCAATTTATGTGCGCACTCAATTAATGATTTTCCTCACGGGCTATATTGTTGCTCCCACAAGCAAAGATATACTGCTTGCGAGTGCAGTAAAAGTGCTTGCAATAATCATTTTTGAGCTCAGATGTATTCGTTGTCTGCTTGGCAAAATATCTTTTTTTTTCCCGTGACAGCTGAAAACCGTGAGAGTTGCGGGTTCATGCTGCCTAAGCTGTTTAGCAACACTTTCAACTGAGGAGTCCTTGCATTTTACAACCCACTGTGAAAGCTACTGCCCGTCATACGGCCCGTTCCATGTACGTTCTGTGCATCTTTAGTCACATCCTGTAGGTGTTCCCGCCTGTTGCAATCTCAATTTGCCATAGCTGGTTTTGAACTTCTCTTTAAGGCCAGCAGATGACAGGTCCCTAGCAGAGTGCCAGCGATTTCCCCACTGTCAAAGACCTAGCTAGCCCTATCTAGCTGTCATGCGTGTCTCTGTGGCTGTCAAAATCAATTGTGGTAGGTCGTAAATGTCAGGAAATTGTCTTGCCTGGCCTGATGTCGTCGAATAAGGGGAGGATAAACAGGCTTGACAACCAACAAAACCGACAAACAACAACCAACAAAACAAGGGAAGTGGAGCGAAATTCATTGTGCAAGCTCCTCACGTTTTATTGCAAAGGGGTTTAGCCTCTCGAATGCGTGCACACAGTAATGTTTGTAGACAAGAAACCCAGCTATACTCCATCTCCTTCACTTCACTCATCACTAAAGTCACTGATCTCTTCCCTGTCGCTATTTCCTGTTTTGACGTGGTACTGTTGCATCCTTGAAAGAACGACTCAGTTTTCTTTAGTTTGACAACTCTATTTTCCCCGGCCTGTAAATATATTTTTTCGGAAAAGGTTTTCACAAAGCAGCCAGACTTTTGTACAGCTTTTACAGTCTTATTCACGGTCAACTTAACACCACCGCATTTCAGGAACCCTGCCTGATGATGTACCAAGTCATCTACTTCCGCTTTTGAACAAGAAAATAAAGTTATAAAATAACATTTGTTCAACTTGTTAAACCATGTTTCCAATACATTTTTTGCTCAGTGAAACTCTGGATGTTATATTTCTAGGTCACCGCGGCACCGTCTGCCAAACTGTTCACATTTCCCCCTTTTCTCACAGCCTCTTTCAGGTTCATCTGCATTTGACTGGCCAGAAGCTTCTCGGGGCTGTGCTTCGGTTGGACGCGCTCACAAACTATCTATCCAACGTCCTGGGTGTCAAATGTATCACGGACGATGCGCAGTGAACAGCCTACATCACACTGCCTTAGCTTTGACCTGGGGACGGAAGAATAAGTTACGTCGCACAAAGGCACTGAACCCCCACCATAGCCGTGATACATGGCAAGCTCGGAAGGTATTCGCTGAGCTCAGCACATCCCCCCACCACCAACCCCCCCCCCCTCCCCCCGCTGCCCAGTCCAGGAATTACAGTTCCCCATCAATGTGACTCTTTTTTCCAATCGAGTAAACATCTCGCCCTTTCTCATGTCTGCTGCTGCTGTTGTTGTTGTTCAGACCCCCACATCGCCGTCCGATCGTCGAAGTAAACGAACCTGCTGAGTCATGACGAAAGGAAGTGACAAGTACATGCCCGGTGGCTGTCTTACCGCGTCGACGTGGAGATTAACTCTGCGTGCTGTAAATCAGACCGCCCTGGCGGGGCGTGGTTTTATTGGCCAGGGCGGGTTGTATTGCGGTGTCGTGTTTTTTTTTTTGCCGCGGGTTGCAGTTGTTTTATGGACACGTGTTGCCGTGAAGACGGTGTCCTTGGCGACGGCGGTCAGTCAGTGGACCGCACCGACGCAGTCCGGGGATTAAGAGGGTTGTTCATATCTCAGCTTTGATTGGTCCCCAGATTAGTCATCGATTGGACTGGTTTGAATGAGGTCCGACGTAGCGTGGTGGACGTTTACAACGTATCCATGGTGATCGCAGCCCCCGTCTCCTCTCTCTCACAAGCCTGTACAACCTGGAAGTCTCTCACCCTCCGAAGGGAAACAAAAAGGAGTATTTGTAATAGTATACAACCATATTGACTGCATTTATATAGCCCTTTTATCCAAAGCGCTTTACAATATTGCCTGACATTCAGCCATTCATGCACACATTCACACACCGACGGCGGAGTAGACCACGCAGGGCAACAGCCAGCTCGTCGGGAGCAGTGAGGCGTCTTGCTCCAGACTCGGCTAGGAGGAGCCGGGGATCGAACTAGCAACCTCGCGGTTACCAGCCATCCCGGTCTACCTCCTGAGCAGCATACAGTAGCATACATATAATATGTATACTTATTACACGGCTCATCTCAATGCTGTGGAACGCTCCGTTCACTTGCACGGGCCTTCCCGACTTCCGGCGGTGAATTATTTTTCAATAATGACCGTTGCTAAGCATATAATGACCGCTCAAGGAAAGTGGATTTTTTCACGTCTCTCGTATCACTCCACAAGTAGTCCGGTAACTTATCAACCCCAGCGGATTTGGTTGCTAAGCGACGTCAACGTCTTTTGCAGAATACTTCTCTGCTGATCAACACTACAAACTGGTAATTGTAAAAAGACACCGTGTGAAGTTATTTTTTCGTTTTGGCAAGTAACCGTGTAATAAGCGGGATAATGTATAGAACACAGGTCATTATCTAAAATAATCCAATTTCCAGATAATGACCGGCGTTCTATACATTATCCATTACATATATATAACATTTATAACATGGATACTTCACAGGCTTTCGGGCCTTTAATGACAGAACAGCAGGGCCCACAGGAACGTGGGTTGAAAGAGAAGGCGGGGCACCACCATAGCGTACGGCTACGGCTGGGAATCAAACCTCAACCCCCCCCGTCGAAACGGTTAGCGGCGCGGTGGGTTTGATCCGCAGTGCCATCCCAGAATGTTCTCTTCTTGAAGGGACCACCTCTAAAAGCCCGACATCACACACCTCATCCTCCCTCTAAAGCTGGCCGGCCGGTGCTCCCGTCAGATTCCCGTCAGACTCGAAATGCTTTCATCCCTGGGGTCTTGCCTCAAGCTTCTATCGTGCCCCAAAGTAAATTCAGGCTTTGCTCCCACCCCAGAGTCCACCCCACATGACTCTCCCCCCCCCCCCACCACTGTTCATTTCCAACCCTCATTAAACCCATCCAGGGAAATGTCTCCTCAAACCATCAATAATACACACTGTGGGTGTGTGTGTGTGTATGTTTGTGCATGTGTGTGTTTTTATAGGAATGTGTGTGTGTGTGTGTGTGTGTGTGTGTGTTTGTGAGCGCGTGCCAGAGTGTGAACGCAATCTGTGGAGACTTGACCGATGGGGGGCTAAGTAAAGGGGGGACGAAGTTTCTACTGAAGTTTTCCAACTGGTGCCAACAATAAGCAAAAATCGGACAGTTCTTGATGGAAACAGTATGCATTCACACCTTTGCAGCCCTGACGAATGGGTCCTCAGTTTCCTCCAACTGTTACCCTTAAATCACTATTTAATAGTTGTCTGTTTTCAAACAAGAATGTACCACACAGAAACGATGGCTTTTTGGGTATGTGTGTATTTGAGCTGAGTGTCTAGGTGTGAGTTATGTCTGTTTGGTCTATGTGTGTGCCTCAGCGAACGTGTGTTTGTGTGCGTGCGTGTTTGTGTGTGCGCGCGTGTGTGTGTGTATGTGTGTCTAGGTTTTTACCTTCAATTGAATGGCGTCTAGCTCTGAAAGTTGTGGAGGTTATTGCTGATTCCTCACAAAGCTGTACGAGGTCAGTCCCTCTCTGCGGTGAGAGCAAGAATAAAAAAGAAATGGTCGCTAGAACTGAAAGTATTTAGTTGTGCTTTGTTCATTCTAATGCAGTTGTGCTTGATGTGTACAAACTGGAATACATATATCTAAGTCCTCACTAGGATATATCATATGTATATGTATACATCATTTTTATATTATGAAAATATATATATATATTATGATCATCATATCATTTCCTGTTAGCTAGCCTACGTCCAAACTGTCCCATTCCAAACAAACCTAGCCTTCATTAGACGTTAAAAGATAACGTAGAAGGCCTGTCTAAGCATGGCCTTCTACGTGTTTGGTAACCATAGCTAGATTTGGCGGTTGAGATTCGTGCAGTGTTTAACTGAAAGTCTCACTGAACATTAAACACGGAGGTTTCAGGAGGTTCCCCGACACAAACACAGACATGGAAAAGGTATTTTTGAGTGTCCCTGGCTTTAACGTAATCTTAACGTTCGGGGGATAAGTCACAGTTTATACACAACACAGACACCGAACAATCAGGCCTGCATGTCTTCAGAATCTATTTTAGCTAACAAATAAAGAGGGTTGGTCTCTGTTTTGGCTGAGTGTGTTTTTCGGCTCTCTTTGAGTGTACGCAGATGGAGTGAGTGTTGTATTCTCCGGCAAATAAAGATTCTGTTTTGGTTAACAGATAGAGTGTGCCTGGTTCTATTTCAGTGACCATATACGGGGTACATTTGTTTCTGCTTTAGCTACCAGATACATACACATAAACGTTTGATTCTGTTGTCGCTAACAGATAGAGTGGGTTGTGGCTTGTGTTTTGGGGAACCGTTTGGGTGTTCCGTGTTGCCTCAGGTAACAGATAATGTGTCAGGATGATCTGGGACAAGACATCAATTTCGTTGTCGGGGGCAACCTTCCGCTGACGGTGAAAGGCATCGGAAGAAAAGGAAAAACAGCCGTCTTTTAAACAAAGTTTGTTTAGGTCGAAGGGTTGGTTTCATGACCCACACACACACACACGCCAAACACACACTCTTCAATAATCAGGTCCGAGTTGCCTTCAGTGGTTCTCATCGATCTATTGTTTTACCCAGAAATGTTTTCCAGGAACAAACTTCGATGCACTTTTTCACACGAAAATTCAGGCATCAAACGAAAATGGGACTCTGCAGTTTTAGTTCTAGCTCAGTCTCCCAGGAACAGTCTTGGCCCAGACACAAAATGTATGAAAAAACAATACTAAGAATTATTAATCTAGCTCTAGTCCTAGTTTTACAGATTGCCCGTTGCATTTCTAAAAGCTACAGGGAGAATTACTGCACTTCTCTCAAGCCCGACCGACACCAGATAAAAATCAATATTAATCCCCCCCTTTAATCCGTCTTATCCTTAAAAGAAAAACCTATAAAAGATATATAAAAAATGCAGCGCCAGAAGTTATTAACATTCTTAAGCTCACATAAGAAGATGAGAAAGGTTTTTTTAATAAGCGTGCGTGTGCCTTAATGCCCGGAAGGCGTGCGATTGAAGTTGCGGCGAAGCGATCTAAAATCACTATGGTACCCGCTGCCGGAATATTCCATCCAAACAGCCCCCTTGCGGTTCTGTCGACGCAATGCCCGACCAATCAGAACACTGATCTGGTCGGTTGGAATGGATCCAAGAATATACTGGAAGCCCTCTGATGGGTATGTGGTCATCAGAGGACTTTTATTGTGGTAGTCATGTATTGTGCGGGCGTTCAGCAGACTTTGGAGGACTTTTACTTTGGAGGGGAAAAACTCAGTTTAAAATGTTCAGACATCAGTTTAAAATGTGTATCCTTTGAGTTATTCAAGATAGCCTAAAGACATCCATACAGGCACAAACTCTCTCACACACGCAAACAAACACACACACAAAGACACTACATTACTATGCACAGACACACACAAGTACAATTTTGCTCAGGTACCAAGTTACACACATACAAGACATCGGCGCGCACACATTCTAATGACAACCACAGAAAAAACAACAACATTAAATTAGACTCATATATTAGACAGTACTAGGGTGCCTGCATGCACGGCTGAAACAGACAGACAAACACACACACACACACAGGCGCAACCTTGGCTACTGAACCAGAATGGTATTACTAATAACCTCTCTACACAATAGACACACCTGAATTATTCTTCATTACAGTGTGTGTGAGCGTGTGTGCGTGTGTGCGTGTGCATGTGTGTGTGTCTGTGTGTGAGTCTGTGTGTGGTTGGGTGTCAATCATTATCTCATTTTGTTTCAAATGTGATAGAGAGGGCCCGAAAAACATGATTGAACAGTCATTTAGGGCAGGGTAGCTAATAGACACTGTTTAAAAAACTCTTAACGTCACAGACAATATATTAACAATGCAACACAGAGAGAGAGAGAGAGAGAGAGAGAGAGAGAGAGAGAGAGAAACCTAGTATACCAACACAGAAATTTGCATTACCAGACTTCCTGCTTGAAGGCGTGTTGATGACGCGCTTGCCTTGAGTTGATGATACACCAACACACACACTTTTAATGCCTTTTTAGTTTTATATTATAGCCTACCGTAAAATCAGTTTGATATATGATTTGAGACATTGTATATATTTGGGTTGGTTCAGACTGACTGAACACACACAATGATAACCGCAAAGACAAATTAAGCTTGTAGTTTCCCCAGTTTTTTCTTCCTAATCTCATTGAGAGCAATTTATTTCAGTTTAGTCTTGTTTACTCATTGGGCAATGATGCCACACGATGTCCTTGATATTAGGAAAAAGACGCGTTGAATATCAATATCAGCAATCTATTAGTGTGAAATATTGTCTTTGGCCCAAGACTAATCCGAAAGAAATCTGTTCCATTTCACCAAGCCGAAGGTGAAGTCATCAGAAGTAAAACTTTCTTTTAAATAAAGTTTGTTAATAATAAAGTCAAAGCGATGTATTCAGGACACACACACACAGGCACACACACTTTTCCATTATCAGGTTAGAGTGCCTCATCGGTGGTTCTCATAGATCTGTTGTTTTACCCAGCATGCTCTCTGTCTTGCTTATATGTGTGACAGTAAACCCTCCTCCCCCTTAATGTTACAGATAGCCTTTGTGGATTTTCCTAATTCAACCTTCCATGAACACGCATTTTACACTTGAAAAAAAATTAATAAACAATTTCATAACCTAGTTTAAGTTTGTAGTTGTATTATCTTCCAGGAACAAACTCACACTTAAAAAGTAACTTAAATTAATAAAAAAAAATACAAATATATAAAATACTAACATTTATTAATGTAACTCTAGTCCTAGTTTTACAGATTGTCCAGCACAATTCTAAAAGCTACTTTATGTGGAACTAAATAATTTTATTTGCAACAACATATTTGGTTTTTCCAGAGAGTATCCTCAGACTAAAATCAGTGTGGTGCGCTTTAATCAAACCTCCATTACCCTTTTAAATTAGGCTTGTATAGTTATAGCAATGAACCAATAGTAAAGAAACGAGCTGTGGAGAACTCCTCCTTGCCTCATACAAACGAAGGCACAGTTTATTGTATCTTTATAGATAGACGTCGCCACAGCCCACTTGGAGGCGGGGCCGGCCCGCTTTGGCCCCGCCCTCAGACACGGTCCGTCCCGGGGCTCGGCACGGAGAGACTGACAGAGGGAGGTGGACAGTATTAAACCAGTGTACTGGAATAATGTATGTAGTGTATATGTGACTGCGCGTGTGTGTGTTGAATTATTGAAGCATTCATAATTTAGCTATTGACCGACTGATTTTCATACACCTCATTGTTTCACATCACTCGTGTCTTTCTCACGATTACAATTCTGTTCTTCCCGCCTTTGGGGTCCGGACGTTATTCTGATGTGGAGGAGGGGTAAATGGTAAATGGACTGCATTTATACAGCGCATCTCATTTTTCATACACATGTTCACACGCCGATGGCGGTGTCAACCATGCAAGGCGACGGCCAGCTTGTCGGGAGCAGGTGTCTTGCTCAATGGACGCCTCGACACAAAAGCTAGGAGGCGACATTATTGATCACCTCGACAAATGAGACATTGGTATGTGCCGTGTTCACCTCCCTGGTTACGAACGCACTATAGATAATGAGCAGGGAGCAGCCCACATTATCTTGCCCAAGCCTAAACTTTGGGACACAAACTAAGTTCCGTCCAACAAAGGCACTGAACACCGTAGCGGTGATACATCACATGCTGGAAAGGTATTTTTCACTGATCTATCAAATCACATTTAAATTAAGTCATTCATCAAGTACAAATTCCCAACATCTTCAGTTGCATTTGTTTCCTGGCCGCAAGTCTGATAAATGTGCCGTTATTTGGGAGATCTGATAGCCTCAATGATGAATCGATTAATCAGAGAAAATAATAATGAATGAATAAATAATGAAATTCATGGTGAGTTTGCAGCCCTGGTGATAAATAATAATGACTGATTTATTATGAGTGAACAGGGGAGTGAGATTCTCCTGAAGGACGTGTGAGGCGTTCTCCTAACCTGATTGTTCCATTGAGCTGCTCATAAAGCACTCTCCTCACCTATATCTTCCTCATCTCTCGCTCTACATCTCTCATTTTCCCTGCTCTCTTCTTCCATTCTCTCTCCTAACATCTCTCTTCCTCACCTCTCTCTCTTCTTCATCCATTGGCTCTTCCGTTTCTCTTCTTCCCCCATCTCTCTTCACCTCACTCTTCATTTCTCACTCTAATCATCTCTTATTCATCTCAGTCTCTTCGTCTCTCGCCCTCTCCTTCATCAACGTCTTCCTTCTCTCTCTTCCTCTTCATCATCTCTCGCCCTCTCCTTCATCAACGTCTACTTCCCGTGTCTCTCTTCTTCCCCTGCTTCTTCATCCCTCTCTTCCTCTCTACCTCTTTTCCGCGCACACGCACACACACACACACACCACACACACACATACACGTATCTGTGTAAGTTGTATTGGCTGTGAATGTGCAAGAGAGAGGGAGAGAGAGAGAGAGAGAGAGGAAACAGAAAGAGCAGAGACAGCAAGAGGGGACAGATGGAGAGAGAGAGGACATAAAGAGTGAGGAGATAGAGAGGAGAGAGAGAAAGAGAGAGAGAGAGATAAAGGAGAGAGGAGAGAGAGAGGAGAGAGAGTAAGGAGAGAGAGAGAGAGGAGATAACGAGTGAGGAGATAGAGAGGAGAGAGAGAAAGCGAGGGCAAGCAGACGATTATGACATGGCTTATTATGAGCACCCATAACACTGCAGTGTCAGTGCCTTGCTCTGCATTCTAATCTGAACAGGTGATGGAACCCCAAACCCTGGCAGTGCTAACGCCTTGCTCTTTCTAATAAGGCAAAGCAAGGACTGAACCAACAGGAGTGCTGTACGGGCAAATGGGTGTGGTTAATGTGATGCCAGCTGCCAATTGGCCCGAATGAATTGCACACACATCCTCTCCAGTCTGCAAGAAGGAAGTGCACCAGGGAATTGAACCAGCAACATGCTCCTAAACACACAGCCCCACATGCTCACAATGGCCTAGTTAAGTTTTCTCTCGCTCTCTCTCCTTCTCTCCCTCTATTTCTTCTCTAACCCTGCCTCCTCCATCCGTCCCTCTCATATCTGACCCTTCTTTCCTCTTTTCTGCCGTTTGTTTTTTCAGTATCTTAATCTGCATCCTTCATAATTCTTTTTCAATCCTGTCTCATTCTGTCTGTTCCAACCCTCGCTGTCTCTCTTTCTTTATCTGGGTTCTCCTGCCGTTCTGTGATTCACTCTTCCTCTCCGAAAATGGGTGAGAACTGATCCTCATCTAGCCTCTAGGGCATCTCTCTCTCTCTGATTTGTGGTGTTTCTTTAACCTGCAGTGATCTCTGTCTCTCGCTGATAGGGTTACACACACACACACACACACACACACACACACACACACACAAACACACACCAATGTTTCAAAAGTGTTGCGGCAGGCCAGCATCGTTCCATACTATAAATGATGATAATATAATATAATGCAATCATTTAAATAAATGTGTGCATTGATAAAGACTAAACAGTGGAAGTAAACATGAAAGGCAAAACATCAGGTCATTGTCGCCAGTTCAGACCAAAGGGTACCCTTTGGGAACCAAAGGGTACAAATGCAACACAGCCCCATGCAACGCCGCTCTATGCTACGCTACGTTGCGCTGCGCGTTACTTCCACCCGAGAAAATATAGGCTAGCTAGCGCTTTTAATGAGGAATGAAGTCTGACCTACTCTGTGTAAAATACAAGATGTAATTCAATCTTTCACTTAACGTATGCGTCACGAGAGTGGGCGGATGGCTGAGCAGACAACCGCGCCATGTTTAATAATGGATGCTTTGAACAGATTTAACAACCTCACCCTGGAAGTTAGTAAAAAAAAAAAAAAATTCTGGATAATACCAACACACACACACTTGCATTCACACACAGTGTGTGTGCAAATGTGTGTGTGTGTGTGTGTGTGTATGACACACACACACACACACACAATCACACACACACACTGACCAACAGACTAGGATGATATAGTAAGAGTAATTGCACTCAGTTTTGCCTACACATCGGTATTCAGATACAAACAAACACAAAAATGCAGACACATAATGGAAACACACACGCACGTGCAAAACTTTGGGTTCGTTGAATACCAAATAACGCTCGTTTTGATGGTCCTGTAGAAGGGGTTGGTAGAACGGAGGCCGGACCAGGTGCTTCAGCAGCAGCCATCTGGTCTTCCGGACGGAGAAGACTCAGGCACAGGTGCAGCATGGGCAGCACTGGCTGGGGATAACTTGCAGACTACTGGTGCAGAGTATAGTGCGTTTTATTATGGGATTGGACAATGTATTGCATTATTGAATTGTGTAATGTATTGTGATTGACTTGCATTGTGTTATTGTGTGATTGAATGTATTGTATTATGTCCTGTATTTGTGTTGGGTTTGATTAAAAGGATGTTGAAGGTCACACCTGGACCTCCGGTCAGAGATGTCTGAGGGGTCCGCAGAGACATGCCTAGACCGCGTGGTCTTAGCGGCAGTAGCTCAGGAGATAGAACGGGTTGGCTGGTAACCCCGAGGTTGCTAGTTCGATCCCCTAACTGCTGCCGACGAGCTGGCTGTCGCCTTGCATGGTTGACTCCGCCGTCGGTGTGTGAATGTGTGCATGAATGGGTGAATGTCAAAAAAAAATTAAAACGCTTTAGATAAAAGCGCTACATAAATGCAGTCCATTTCCATTTGGTCTTCTGGGGGAAGACCCGCTCCCCTGCTGTGTCCAGCTTCTGGGTCACGACCCACCGCTTGTGAAAAACACACACCGCTCTGAGGACCGGGCGGAGGGGCCGGACCCTCTCTGACCCGAGACAGAGTCGTCAGGAAGGCCCTGCCGCTAAGTCAAGTGGGGGGGGTGAGAACCGATAAGCTGATGGGGGAGCAGGCAGAGACCGCCCACCATGCTGCCCTCTGCTACAGTGAGCAGCCAGGGGAGAGAGCCCTTCAGAAGGCTGTTATGGACCTCCAGGGCTTATTCTGGAGGAGGGGTATTGATTGGTCTGAACACGGCAGAGAGAGAGAGAGAGAGAGAGAGAGAGAGAGAGAGAGAGAGAGAGAGAGAGAGAGAGAGAGAGAGAGAGAGAGAGAGAGAGAGAGAGAGAGAGAGAGAGACTGTTATGTATGTTGTGAGCGTGTGCAATGGTTAACTGAGTCAGGTAGCGCTGCATCGACGAAGTGTAAGTGGTGGGGACGGCGGCAGCAGGCGTTGAGGGGATAAGTGTTGAGTCGGCTCGGAGAAGAGGATCCTATAGGTTCAAACGTCTAAGAGGAGCACGGAGGGGATATAAAGGTTTAAATCAGGTATCAACCCAGCTTAACCCGAGACCAGACTTGAATTCAGATGGGTTTAAACACAAGGTGGGGAGTCACAACCCTACTTACAACTGTGTTAATGAGGACCACATGGAGTTGAAATCAGGTTAAACACGCCTTGAAGGCAGGAAGAAACTAGGTTGATGCACGGGCTACAGGGGCATAACCGGAGGGGTAATGTAGAAGGTTTTGCACCACCAAAGGACCCCCAGAGAGGGAGAGGTGTCTGAGGACTGAACCTGACTGGAAGGTGAACCCACAGCATGGGTGTTTATAGACAAACAAACGAAAATGAGTAAATAAGAATCCACTCCGAGCTCTTGTTCAAATGAAGGTGAGAGGGTGCTGAGGAGTGACTAGGGGTGAGCAAGAGGAGAACAGAGATTTTCACGTTAACGTGGAGTTGATGCATTATTTAGCACACGCCTTTATCCAAAAGCATGCAGTGTCTCGTGGGAAATATTTTTTCCCGCAGCTCTTTCTCAAGGGATGGCGTCACATTTGTCGTTGGGCTGATTGGCTAAAGGAGTGTGTCTGTCAAAACAAGTAAACCAAATATTTATGACACCCCCCTTGACCCAAGCCCACCAAAAGGGCAAGAAAAAACTCCCTTAATCAGCAAGGTATGCTACACTAGTCACATGACTAGCGTGACATCTCAAGGGGCCGTGGACAGAAGGACACACGCGGAAAAGAGTTTACAATCGGAAGAAGAGCGAGACGAGGGAGTGAAGGGACATGATTGGGAAGGCATCGCTGTCTGTCCACCAGGGCCTGGTGCAACAAGACACCCAGGGGCGACCGTGGCCTCGCGAAGCGGCCGATATTATGTCGGCCACCCCCTGGAGCGTCTCTCCCGGCCCTGTACATGTTGTTGTTTTGTTTCCTGGTGTGTGGCGGGTTGAACACCAGAGTGGGAACATCGCTAGCCCCCAGCCTCCCTCGCTGATTGAACAGCGTCTGTTTAGCATAATTAGCAATCGACAAAACCTCCCGTCTCACCTCCTCCTCTCCATCTCCGTGGGAACACCGCCTCCCATACACACAGACACACACACACACACATATTGCACGTAGACACGTTACCGCCCGAACACACGCGGAAACGCACACACACACACACACACACAAAATATACCCCCAACGTTCTTGTTCTTTGATGATAAATCTAAAAGAGAAAAGTTGTTAATCCAAAGTAATTAGCATCCGAGACAGACGCACAAGTATGTGCACAGCGGGGGGTGTTTGAGAGAGAGCGTGTGTGTGTGTGTGGGTATGTGTGTGTGTCGTTGAGTACAAATGGGTTTTTGAAAGATTGTCTGCCTGATTGTCAATGAACATTAATGATATGTATGTATGTGTGTAATGTGTGTATGTATGGTGGAGTGTGTGTGTGTGTGTGCTCTGTATGTATTGTTGGTATGTGTTTGTGCATGTTGTGTGTGTTGTATGTATTGTGTGTGGGTGTGATGTCTATATTGTGATATTGTGTGTGTGTGTGTGTGTGTGTGTGTGTGTGTGTGTGTGTGTGTGTGTGTGTGTGTGTGTGTGTGTGTGTGTGTGTGTGTGTGTGTGTGATGATAGACACACTACTTTCCAATAATTAATGGATAATTAATTAATAATTAGTGACCAACTTAAAATTAAATATAAACTATAACAGGACAAACAAGTTACCTTTTAAGTCACCCATGTTTCTGCGGGGGCACCAGCGTTGGTGGCCTGACCGGCAGCACTCTTACCTCAGGTAATCTGTAGGTAGTAATGTTGCTTGTGCTCATCCTCTCTCCCTACACTTGGCACTGAAACGCCCATCTTAGTGGCAGACTCATGCAAGCTCCGGCGGTGAAGAAGATTGATCTGACGATTATAATCATCACGGGAATAAACCCGTAAACTGTCTCCTGTCCCCTCTAGCGACGTCAGATACAGAGAAGATATGAAAGGGCGAGTTTAAGACGGATATAACGTTGCCTAAACGACCTGTCAGTCTTTTCATCCACGACAATGCTTGACAACCAAATCACCACCTAAACACCATCTAAACAACCTCTTATCCACTGACCTAATATATGCAGGAAAAACAACCACAGCATTGCATAAAAAACCAAAACACACACCAGATAGGGAAAGGGGAGTTTTAAACTGACATATTAACAGCTACTAAACAACTAGATCTGCCTTCAGAGAAAATATATACCAGAAACTAAATGACCACTTACAAATCTACAGAAAACAAAGAAACAAGACACATTAAAGGGTTTCATCCATCGGTCGGAGGCGACCAGGGGGGGAGAGATGACGAATGACTGCATGCATCTTTCAGAGCATCCATCTTGTTAAAAGACATGCAGTGTTGGACACACTACTGTTGTCATCTGACATAAACATGAATAAATATTGTCAAGTGTTGAGAATAACATCCATCCGTGTTTGATACAGTCTGCTATTCATAACAAATATAAATCATGTGTTAATTGTATTATTATTATTGAGTTTAGTGGTATTGTCTTCCGATCCGATGCAATACTTAATATGAAATGAATCCTCCTAGCTGGGATTTGACCATACCAGATACCGGTAGAATGAAAGGGGTGAACGGCTTGTTACAGAACGGAATCGTAAGAGACAGACCAAGAACTGGCTGACGTCACCGAATCACACCCACCCCTGCAATCTCTAAACATGTTCTCAGTGTTTCCCTGGCATGCCCCTTCTTCATCATCATCATCATCCTCCTCCTCCTCCTCCCCCCTGCTGGGCCCCGTCGCCCTCGTCAGGGAGTGTGGTGGAAACATCAGACACTCTCCGAGCACACTGTCATTGTTGCAATCGCTCCTGACACAGAAGCAGACTGGTGATACCTTGATCTCTTTTTTCTCCTCCTCCTCATCCTCTTGCTATGTCTACGGCCCAGCGCAACTGGAATTGCGAGGAAGGGTCTAGAAACATCTAGATCGACTCATCCAACAAGACCTAAAGGTCTGGGGGAATCCACTGGGTTTAGTTTCTAAAGCAAAATAGCCATGGCACACTTTTTGTAACCACATGCAGTCCCCATTTAGCTGTGAGCTATCCCAATTATTCCTCATTCAGTTCTTCACCAGTCACGGTCATTTAATCACATCCATTTGTTCATCCATCAGGTTGTAAACCAAGCACCACTATTTACATTTCAGTTGTAAATCACAATACGTTCAGCATTTAACCAATCACAATGAGTTTAGATTCCCTCTTCAATTAAAGTCATTCTCAGTCATTCTCTCTCTCTATCACTGTTAAGACCTCTGTGTGTGTGTGTGTGTGTGTGTGTTTGTTCTTCAGACATTGTGTGTGTTTGTGATGAAGTGCAGACATCACAGAAGCTGCTGCTTTCTGCTGCATTCTCCAAACAAACAATTATGTGGATTGAGTCCTACAGCCCAGACCGTATAGGGCTGTGGGTTTAGTCCTACAGCCCAGACTGTACAGGGCTGTGTGGGTTTAGTCCTACAGCCCAGACTGTACAGGACTGTGTGGGTATAGTCGTACAGCCCAGCCTCTTCTCTCCCTCTCCTCCCCCCTAACTCTGCCCCTGTCCTCACCCCCTTCACATCTTTTCCCTCTCTCTCTTTCCACTTTGCTATTCTCTCTTGTCCTGAAAGCTAGGGACTGGGGATGGTTCGGATGAACATGAAAGGGTTCAGTGAAGCATTAGGCTAGTGGGTAATGAAAGTGAGTAGGAATGGTGGGGTAGAGACACTGACTTGACTCCCCCCCCCCTCTCTCTCTCTCTCCCTCCTGGGAATGAGGGAGGAGAAAGAACATGAAAGAAGGAAAATGGAAATCTAACAAGGTTGTTGAGGAAAAGGTTGTTTTGTCACTCCATTCTTCTTCCAACTGTGGGAAATCCATACAACTACAAGTAGACGTGTTCACTGAACTACAACACTGAAATGTAAATCATACTACAAAAACCCACTGAACTACAAATTTTCATTATTTAAAACTACAACCAGAACATTCCACTGGACCAGAACATTCAACAAAACCAACCCTTCTACTGATCTACCAGAACTACCAGAACTACCAGAACATTCCACTGAACTACAACCAGAACATTCTACTGAACTACAACCAGAACATTCTACTGAACTACAACCAGAACATTCCACTGAACTACAACCAGAACATTCCACTGAACTACAACCAGAACATTCTACTGAACTACAACCAGAACATTCTACTGAACTACAACCAGAACATTCTACTGAACTACAACCAGAACATTCCACTGAACTACAACCAGAACATTCCACTGAACTACAACCAGAACATTCCACTGAACTACAACCAGAACATTCTACTGAATTACAAGCAGAACATTCCACTGTACAACCAGAACATTCTACTGAACTGTGAACAGAACATTCTACTGAACTCTCAACAGAACATTCTACTGAACTGTCAACAGAACATTCTACTGAACTCTCAACAGAACATTCTACTGCTTTACAACCAGAACAACTAGAACCAAAACATTTAATATAAACGGGTAATCAGAACATTTAATAAATTCAAGTGAAATACAACTACAACATCAACTATAGTCAATTATTAAAGCAACATTCCAAAAAAGAACAAACAGAACAGCCAGAATATTCAATAAAACATGTACAATA
Source organism: Micromesistius poutassou (assembly GCF_964030765.1). Lineage (NCBI taxonomy): Eukaryota > Metazoa > Chordata > Actinopteri > Gadiformes > Gadidae > Micromesistius > Micromesistius poutassou. Next base: position 985,324 of record NC_140293.1, on the reverse strand, counting down.
ATTAACCGTTCATTAGCATTAGTAAATGCAGTAATAAGCATTAATTAACAATAAACAAATCAATTAAAAATTATTCAATGGTATAGTAATTTTAATAACGGTGTTCATGTTAACTAGGTATTAATTTATAGATTAAAAGAGTTAATAAGTTAATAAATGTTGTGAATACCTTAGTGACCATAAACACTATTACCTTGGTTAACATGAAAACTATCAGGGAAAAAACAAAACTGTTACTAAATTATTACTAGAACCATAGTTAATTGTGAATGCTTATTACTGCATCAACTACTGTTAATTCATGTTAAATGATTGATTCCTTATTGTTAGTGTGTTGCCAGTGTTACTACAACCAGAATATTAATACTAACCCTAATATTCCATAAGACTACTAGACTATTCCATAAATCTCTAAATAGAACATTCCTCAAACTGGTTACAATGGCCAATTAGACCATCTCTAGGGACCTATCCATTTCCAGTCCAATTGCCATCTGTGTTCATTTAAATAAAGTCACCTAGCCAGCTGGAACGCAAGGTGAACTTTATTTAAATGTGTTTGTGTACACGAGCCAGCAAAAGTTCCACATAGTAGATGCATATATATATATATATATACACTGTATATACATACACACACACACACACACACACACACACACATATACATACATACACAAATATATATATATATATATATATATATATATATATATGCATACACCTATAGGGAGATAGAGTCAGAGGTAGATAAAGTAAAGAAAATAAAGAATGAGGAGGTACGGAAGGAGACAAATGGAGACATGTCCAGGTCAATGGAGAGGCCGAGAGCGAGATAGCCATAGATAGGGAGGTAGAGTAAGCATGTTGCGGCTACCCGGCTGTGGTGCATGTTGTTGTGTTATCTCTTTGTATTCCTGCTGCGTCTCTGTTTGGGCCAGATAAAACACAGGCCCAGACATCGCAATCCCCGTCGGCATCATAGCTGTGTCTGAGATTAACCTCTTCTCAAACAAAAGGATAAGAGAGGGTTGAGGATGATGTACTGCAATCCTTTCTCTCTCACTCCCTCTCACCACATTGACCAACTGATAAGAGTCAGGGCAGAGAGTAAATCCACTCATGTCTGCCTTCTCTGAATCCGTCCCCTTGTGGTCTTTTCTCCCTCTCTCAATAGTATCTCTACATCTTTCCTTCCACTATCTTTACCCCAGATCTATTCCCCTCACACTCCCCCTCTATTCCTCCCCTCCTTTCATCTTCACCCTCTCTCGTCACCTCCCTCTCCTTCCTCCTACTTCACCTCTCCCTCCCTTCTTTCTCCTTCTCTCATTGTATCACCTCCCTCAACCTCCCAGGAGTGAACTCATCATGTTCGACAAAGAAAACCCAAACACAAATACAGTATAAACAGTATTCGTTGTTCACAAACAAGGCGGAACAAAAGGTTCAAAAGGCACACAACAACCTCAACAACGGTTTGCTTGGAACACACAGAAAAGCACATGCTAAAATACACGTTAAAAAACCATTGGCTTTCTCCCTCTCTACTGTTCTGTCTGTCTGTTATGGAGAGAAATAGTCACGGGTCACTGTAGGGTCTTCTCTCCTCTCGGTCATGTTCTCTGTAACCTCTCTCACTCAGCTGGTCTCTCTCTCTCCGTCTGCTCTCCTCCTGTGTCTCTCCCCTGGTCTCCCTCTTTGCTTTCCTCATCTGGCCCTCTCCTGGTCTCCTCTCTCTCTGTTCTCCTCCTGTCTCTCTCCCCTCTCAACCAAGAGCAGGTGTTCCTGTAAGGACAGATTGCTTTATGAAACCAAGGCCCACCCGTGTGTGTGTGTGTGTGTGTGTGCGTGTGCGTGTGTGTGTGTGTGTGGGGGGGGGAGGAGGGAGAGATAGTGAGGCTTTTTTTATATCCAGGGTAAGAAAAACAACAAGTCTAATTCTATTTTTTTTATTTAAATAATGCTACGAAAAGCAAAACTGCAATATCATGTAAGTGCTGTGTGGAGGAAGTCAGTGATTTTCAGACAGATCCACTCACTGTTCTGTTACTATTTATTTCAAGTGAGTGAATCTTACTAAATAATTGCAACTAGACATCATTACAGTCTGAAAAGTTTCAATGGGTACTGTTATTACGGCACAAAATATTTTTTTAACTGAATGACAATACATACATGCCCTGAACCGTTATTAGCGAACAGTTTTAAATTTACTTGAACTGTTCCATCCCTAATGTATATATATATATATATATATATATATACACACACATATATATGCAAGCAGAGCAGTGCAGTTCACAAGTCAGTCGGCATGTTATGTGTCTCACTCCACTACTCACTCCAATTTTTCTTCTTTACATTTATTTTATTGCTGCAATCAAATTCTAATTCAGATTTATTTCTTCGTTCTTATTATTGTCCTGTACTTTCTGTGGTGACACAAATGTGGGATTCATAAAATACATTTTATCGTATAGTAGTGATCTCTTTTCATTATCACATTACATATCTAATTGGTAGGTTAACCTGGGTCCAAAAGCATCTATTAACAATATATTTCCGAATAACTTTGTTGTGCCGCTTCTGCCAAAGAAAGTGACAGTCAGGTCTTAGTGATAAGACATTTTTAAGTACTTGCAGGGCGATTCACTGTTTCTTGGTCCCCAACCTCTCTACTGGCACAAAGGATTCCAAGGATTAATGTGGTACTGCTATTGTTTATATCGCGCTTTGGCAGAATCGGCACAATAGGGACATTTTGACAAACTATAATGTAAGGGGTGTTTTAGTGAGGCAAAGGGACGGCTACGATGGTTTAATCATCCAGATAGTTATGGTCCTTCAAGTGCCCCCCTGTGGCGACATATGCTCATTGGGTACTTGTTAGCGGGCTATTAGATCAGAGCTCATCAACAACAATCACTTCATTAGCAAAAAAGAAACGGACATCATTATCTCTAACTGCCATTGTGCATACTAATCAAAGACCTTGTGACCGCACAGGCACAGCGGTGGAGGTTTGATCGTGATAAGAGAGGGACAGAGGAGAGGGGGAGAGAGGAGGAGACGAGACCAAGGGAGACCATGTTGAGGATTCAGTGAGTTGAAGTTAAAGGACAGAGAGTGAAAATGATGCAGTAGAGAAGTGAGAGGGGGAGATAAGAGAGAGAAAGAGAGGGTGAGAGGAGAGAGATATAAGAGAGTGAGAGTTAAGATAGAGTGAGAGAGAGTAAGAATCAGAGGCAAGGAGAGGAGATAAAGGAGAGGGAGAGATAAAGGAGGGAGAACGGGAGAGCCTGAGCTCAATGCTGTTAGAACAGGGTAGAGAGTTGATAGATCAATAATGATCACACCTCCTACTATAAAGATAGAACAATATATAGGGAGAAGGATGTACTGACAAATACGGATTAGATGCATAGAAATTAGGACTGGGCGATATGGACAAAAAGTCATATCTCGATATTTTCAAGCAGAATTTTTTCAAGCCCTGTACGGGTCTTATTTTGCAAACCTGCAACCGCCCATACGCGCAATACTTACAACCGCATCCGACCCATGTTCCGACAGTAGCGCGAATTACATTCCGCACCCGACCAGACCCGCTATAAATTGATACAGACGCCGGACCCGCACCTGAAGCAAAATTAGACACATTAGATGGAACGCCTGGGAAATACACTGTCTGGTGTTTGGCGTGGTGCTTTAGATTACTGTGCAAAAAAGCACATCATCCACTGTTGACGGTTTTAGTTGACTCGACCGCTCCTGAATATCATATCAAGCACCGGAGAAGTCTCGCTGGCTTGCTGCGCTGGATGCACTGAACAGGGATGGGGAGGATAAATCTGTCAATCTGAGCAATATTGGGAAATGAACGACTGTGCTCTCCCCACCACGATAACACACCAAAAGAGTCATCTTTAGGTGTTTTGTAATCAATGTAAGCGGCAACTTCGTCCCGATACTGCAGAGCCTCATCACTGGAATCCTCTGCGTCCGACCCGACCCACACCTGTGTCCGACACAGTACATTATTTTTCACCCATTTCATCCAAATTGTGCGGGAACCCGTACAGGACTCTGAAGCAGAGTGAGGCTTTTTTTGGAGCAAATGCGCTGTAATTTCAACGCAAATGAACTATATTGATGTTGACAATAGCGTCTCGTTCCATATCTCGTTTGAAAAAATATCTATATATTTCAAATAACGATATACCGCCCAGCCCTAATAGATATTTAATAGGGGTGCGGTGCAAACTGGTGATGGCCCAAAAAGGTGACAACATTTTTTTGGCCAGAAAAGAAAGAAAATGAGGAATGCACAGCGCCCAGGCCACTTCCTATGAATCATGCCACATTTTTCTAAACAAACTTTGAGTCAGTGATTTTCAGACTGCTTCAGTTAGCACTTAAGTTAGCACTGAAGTAGTCCATACAATAACAAAAATAAGTGACGTTTAATAACCCCCCTGGCCCGCAAGCCCATTACTATGTGCCTCACTTTGGCTTTCCTGTCCTCCTACACAGCAGTCTTCCTGCTTTGTTATACATTTTAGCAGAGCAGCAAGCTGCTCTTGCTTCTCCTTGTCCAATGATTTGTATTTTAAGAGCAGCAAGAGCAATTTTTTAATTAAGTTGACTATATAAATGGTATAATATTCCACTGATAACAATCAACAAATAACAAGATTTAAATTCAATAATTAATACTCCTGATATCAATAGTGAGTTACGTTTAGAAGGAAGAACACAGCCTTGTTTAACCTTGTTCATGACAATTAGCAGTAACACTAACCAGTCTGCAGGCAACACGGATCAGACATTAACGCTTGTATCTGATCTGTGCAGGTCCATGGAGAAGCGCAATAGCAAACTAAAACCGTTTTTGTTTTTTGTTTTAAACAAGGTAATTTGTCTTATATGATTGTCAATATAAGAATCTATGCCTTTTTATCACTGACTGAAATAAGTCCCTAATTTAGAGAGAAAAGTGGTAAAGTCATATGCTTTTGCCATTCTTCTTGTAGGTGGCGTGTGTAGACGTGTGGAGCAGCGGTGGACTGCGGCGTCTGAGAGAAAGTTGAGCTTTTTGGACTGAAGTATAAACCTGTATAAAAACAGTGTGGGTGGATGGTGAAGCTCCGTCTGAGCTGTGATTTATTTAATGTGTGTGTCTGAGTGAGGGTTAGGCTTCCTGGACACATACGGGGTGTGGAGCATTTCACATTTAACTTCGCTCATTGTAACACACATACACGACGACAATGCTGAAAAAAGTATCCTAAAGTTTTCGCGTGTCGTTTGTTTAAATCCCAGTTTTTGAAATCCAGCTTAAACAGTTAGCTGATCACTGGCTCTTTGAGTTGACAAGCTAACCTTATCTACCGCATAATTACTTGTATAAAACAGGCTGCTTACAGTGTTTGTGCTCTCCACGCTGCCCAGAGGTGGAGCTAGTAGTTTGCATTCTATCAGCAGCAGCAGAGTTTAGAGAGACGGATAAGACTGTGGTTGGTTCTTAATGGACTATACATGACAATCAAGGCATCTGATTGGCGTTACATGGAGTTTTGCTGTAACAAAATGTTTTCCTGTCACCGTTTCCTAGTCTGCATTCCTATGAGCTCTTTAAGCTCCTCCCTGATCCAGAAGGTTTAATTTTGCCTGACTGCAATTAAAGGATGGGTGTCCCAAAACTACTTGCGGCTTAACACATGGAAAACCATCTGTATGTGTATACGTGTGCATGTACAGTATGTGTGTATAACGGTGTGTGTGTGTGTGTGTGTGTGTGTGTGTGTGTGTGTGTGTGTGTGTGTGTGTGTGTGTTCCTACCGTCAGTAGAAGGGGGACTGCAGGGGGGCGTAGAGTCTTTGGGAGAGGGAGGGCAGTAGGGGAGAGAGGGGTGAGTGGGGGTACGGGGAGGTAAGACAGGGGGTCAAGGCTCTAGAGCTGTAACCCACCCCCACAGCACTTAGAGGGGGAGAGAGGGGAGCTGGAGAACCAGGACCATTATCAACCAGCCAGGAACCGTCTGAAGAGAGAAAGAGAGAGACAGAAGGGGAGATAGCGAGTGACAGGGAGAAAGGGAGAGAGAGGGAGATTGGAGAGACATTTAAATTAAGATTGATTTATTGATTCTCGGTGAAATTGTTTCTGTTGCAATCGCTCTGCTCAAGATAAAAGGAAAAAGGAAATAGAATAAATGAAAGTTAAAAGTATAAGTATAAGTATAAGCATTATAGTATATTTTATAGAACTTTAAGCCAATAAGCATATATAGCATATATTATTTACAAAATGTTGAAATAATAAAAATCTGCAAAGAAATGTGTGTACATACACTGAAGTGGACATAAAGTATGCATATACTTAAAATATACATTACTATACGATTGTACATGTACTTAAATATATGAATTTGTCATTCATTCACCGACAATCAAATTAGCCTTTTATATGTAGGCTACAGATCTTGGAACACTCAAATTATATAGATAATTAGGTTATAAGATTAACTATTAGGGCTGCCCCCTAATAGTCGACTAAACGTTAGTCGATGAGAAGAGTCTCAGTTTTCAGTTTTCATTAGTCGCACAAAAAAGAAATATATATATTTTTTTTTTTTTTTTAACTCCATCAAATCATACCAATCAAATCTAACTAATTATAATATTGACAATGTCGGATATGGCTGAGAGTTTATCTCCAGCTGAAGCTGCTCAGAGAGAGGATCGTTACAGCAGTACAGAGGAAAGTGAGCCCTGATGAAGAGGAGCAGCCAGAAGGCTCCATTTTGGAAATAAATTTACAAAATGTTCAGTCTCCTTGCTGGTTGTTCCGACACATTCAGAACCAATACCGCTTTGCTGTTAACAGGCGGCTCGCTTTGTGCGTGTGCTTGTAAATGTATTATTTTAAAGGCTCATTATTATGTTTTTTTTATTTCTCTGTAATGTAGCACAGTGTTAACAATGTTACTTATAACATTCTTTCTCAGCCCTGGAACTCAAACCATTTTCTGATGCCTCAAAAAAGAAATTAACGTGCAACGACTAATCGACTAATGGCTTGTACTAACGACTACTAGTCGACTAACAAAATCTTTAGTCGGGGGCAGCCCTAACATATATACATTCATATATTTTTTAGGAAAACCAAATGAGGCAGGGTTATGTTTTATTGGGTGAAGATAACGGAACGCTAACAAGACAAGCTCAGATTGCGAAGTCATCAAGTACGCTGCTGTTCAAACTGCAGAATGACGATACTTCCTCCCCATGTTCTCTGGAGTTTGTAATCCCCAGTCCAACTGGCCAATAACAAACTACCAAGTATGCAAGACTGAACTTGGCTGAACCGGAGTCCACAGAACACTTTACAGAATACTAGGTTTCCCTTTCCAATACTTACCTATATGTCTAATAGGTGGTATATTGAGGGGGACAAGAGTTTAGTTTCCAACATATTATAGACCAAATTCCCGTTGACTTTCCTCCACAAGCGTGATTTAACCACCAAGTCAGAGCCGTCAGGTTAGCTTAGGGTCACTACTTACACATGTGGGAGAACACACAGTTTCTTTATCATTATTTAGTGTTCATCATACAGCCTCTGTGCAGGCATGCCCTCAGGCTGGTTCTGGTCAGTTAGCATTAGCAAACTGACAGGCTAGGCTGAACCTCCCCGCCCACACACACAAACCTCTAATGTTCCCTACTATGGTAAGGTACCGCTCTCTCTCTGACTGCATATATTATTCAACAATCTGACCTATGTTTCCTCTCTTTTAGCTGCAAGCACCACAGGAACATCCCATTTCCCCTCATGGATCAATAAGGTAAAATCCTATCTTATAATTCATACTCACTCATAGAAGATGGACTGATGGAGCCTGAAGAGAGACGGATAAGACTAGGCCTGTGGTTGGTTCTTAATGGACTATACATGACAATCAAGGCATCTGATTGGCGTTACATGGAGTTTTGCTGTAACAAAATGTTTCCTAGTCTGCATTCCTATGAGCTCTTTGAGCTCCTCCCTGATCCAGAAGGTTTAATTTTGCCTGACTGCAATTAAAGGATGGGTGTCCCAAAACTACTTGCGGCTTAACACATGGAAAACAAGATGTGATAATCATCAGCCACAAGCAACAACAAACACGGTTTGAAGACGTGACACTGTGTTTTGAGGGCTCTGCAATATTCCTGTGCGAAAAATATCACTTTTTATTCGATATTCAAATATGCATTGGAATATGACATATCCGTATTCAAATATAAATAATCAAACCGGTTTTTAAAATGCCATGTTGTGTAGCGCATTTTTTACAGTCTATGATTAAACCGTTTGGTTTTTATTAGACCGCTTTTTATTTTATTGGTTGCCATCTCATCCATTCGCGGGCGCTCTAATCAAGCGAATAATATATCCTGATTCCAAAATGGATAGGCTAACGCACAGAGCAGCCAGTCTGAGTGGTAAATTGGGACCCCAGGTCATCCCCGCAGACAGCAACACGCTGCATTGGTGGAGACTGGAGAGACACGGGCTGCCACAAATACCCGCTTCTCTCAACATTGGGGCCTCATAAATATTTTAATATATTCAAATACATTGCTTGATATTCGATATCCGTTCGAACTTGATGTTTCTCAAAAGTGACCGCCCTAGTCTGGTTAAACCCTATGCCTTCTTTTGATGAACACGTAAAAAGTATTACCAGAACTGAATTTTGTTAATCTTAGAAACAATGCTAAAATTAGACCAACGGTATCCGCAGAGACGCTCATCAACGCATTTAAATCGTCTAGACCAGATTACTGTTATTCTCTGTTCTGCGGTTTAATGAACTACACAACGAAAAAGCCTCCAGCTTGTGCAGAACGCCACTGATAAGACTCCCTAGAAACAGAAAATGAAGACCACATGATTGCTATTCTCTCCTCCTTCAACGTGCTTCCAATTAATGCCATGTCAGATTCTAGGTACTACTGCTTACCTATAAAATCCTACACAGATCAGCACCATCCTGCTTGAAGGACCTTAATATAGATGTTCATTTTTTTTTAATTCCTCTTAAAATGTTTGCTTGTAATACTTCTATGTATGTAAATTATGGCAGTACTAAGCATTCCCCCACTCTGCACTTCTTTTCAAGGTGTCTTCCTTCATAATTAAGTGAGTTTTTTTCCTCTGGGGGCTCCTCTCCTTGGTTAGGGGATGTCTACTGCCTGTGAAGCCCTTTGGGACTGTGTCTGTGATTATGGGCTATACAAATATAATCAACTTGTCTTGACTCTCTCTCTGTTATTAAGATTACATTTCTTATCAGGGTCGAGACCTTCACCCGGTGTTGGAATACAGCCCAGCCTGGAGATCATAATCTAGGCCTCTCCCTGGCTTATCAGAAGACTTAATGAAGCTCTGGGTTATCTCCACTAATGTTTAACTACCTTGAACTCAGAATACAATGTGTGGGTCTGTGTGTTTCTGTTCATGTGTGTGTTTGTTTCTAGATGTGTTTATATATCTGTGCGTGTCTGTGTCTGCATGCATGCTTATTGCCTGTTTTACCATGTTACAATAACACGTGTCAAATATGACATCCACGCAACATTATACACAATGTGTGTGTGCGAAGATTATATAACAGCATGAATTGTATGTAGCATGTTCTATTCAAATGCAGGCCCTGAGGAGTGTTGCTGTTTATTCAACAACGACAGGACCCAAAACCCATCCTGGATCACAACCAAACTCCCACATGCAGCCAGGGAGCCAGCACTGCTGCACACAAGCTGTGTGTTCAGTGTGTGTGTGTGTGTGTGTGTGTGTGTGTGTGTGTGTGTGTGTGTGTGTGTGTGTGTGTGTGTGTGTGTGCGTAACGTGTGTGTGTGTGTGTGTGTGTGTGTGTGTATATACAGTATGCGTGTATGCGTATATGTGTTGATGTGTAGTCATAATCGCAGTGTTTACAAAGCTGATGTCTTGCTTTGGGCAGGGGGGTAGTTTAGCTTACTCAAAGTCTATAATGACATGATTAAAAAATTAAAATTAACTTCCTGTGTATTAAATAGGAAGTAGCTTGTGTGTGTTTGTGTGTGACAGAGGGGAGAGAAGTGTGTATGGGGGGGGTGTCAACATGGACCATAGTCTTATGATGAGGGATTTACCAAGGTTATTTAACTTTATTATCAAAAACAACAACTAAACGTTTGGGGCATGTGCCAACCCAGGACGCCTGGACATGCCCCTAGATTTGGCTGGAGACGACACACAGACAGACAGACAGGCACACGCACATTCTTGAACTGAAGTATAATTGCAAAAACACACGTACACATACATACACACACACACACACACACACACAAAGACAGACAAATGCATCTTGACAAAAAGAGAATCACGATTTTCTTGCTTAGAATTGAAGTCACGATTCTCTCACAATTTGCAATAAAAATGATCCACCTGATACAGAAGGAAACAATGAAAGTACCTGATAAAGGACCGGCATATTGGATCCTATCATAATTAAGAAGAATCCTATCATAATTCAAACCTGAAAAAAATAGTTTCAAAGGCCTGTAAGTCTGTGTTTGAAAACTCGACACCTTGTAAAAAAGGTTTTGCAACATTGAAAAAAGAGTTTATAGCCTAAAAAAGTTTCAAACATCTACAAACATGATCTTCCATCACCATCACCATTTTCACAAACAGATTTTCATAGTTAAAAAATGTTCACCAGCACATTTGAAGAGTTTCAAATCTGACACTGTTCTGGCAGTGTATTATTTTGTTTCCCGGTTTTGAAACCTTGTAAATAGAGTTCTGCAAACAGGTGTTCATACATTGAGAAATTATTTAATATTAATAATAATAATCATTTAATATTTATTCAGAACTGAGTTTTCAGCACTGACATTTCAGAGATTTGGCCACAAGGGGGCAAGTTTACGAGTCACATGATTATTGACAGTGTTCTGATTCCTTTTGAAACTCTGACACTCCGAAAAGGAGGTCCTGTCTCCTTGTTCCTGGAGGCGGGAACACAAAAATAGAACACAAAATCATGTTTGCAGATGTTTGAAAAAAGTTTTCAGGCTATAATCTCTTTTTTCAATGTTGCAAAACCTTTTTTACAAGGTGTAGAGTTTTCAAACACAGACTAAAGAGGCCTTTGAAACTATTTATTTCAGGTTTGAAATTATGACAGGATTCTAATCCCATACCGGCACAGCAACTTCGGACAACAAAAAGGGAACAATCCAGGGACCCACACACGTCCAGCATTTAACCAATACTCAAAAATAACAACTCACAGCATTTAAACAATTATTATCAAAAATGCTTGATGATTTAAAGACCTGCTGCTACCGACATTTATTTTTTAGATTTTTTTCAAAATAGCTCACAAATGTCATTAAGTTTGACAACAGCCCATGTAATTATTAAACAACCGTAGCATATCATTTTCATTTATGATGGATTGGGATTTATGACTGCACTCATAGAAACAAGTTGGACAAATCAATTTAACAAAAATTACAATTAAAAAGACAACATAAATACTCGTAATAATGTTTGCAAACGGAGTGTAAACAGTTTCAAGTCTTCCCTCACAAGCTCAGCCCGGAGGTCCAGCAACAGTGGACAGCGCTGTTAAAAGGTCTACGTTTCAAGAAAGCCTAGTTTCGATTCCCATTGAACTATGTTGACATGTCAGTACTATGGCTCTAACCGTTTAGCTACGCAACGCTTGGGTTATGCCATTTAGAGAGATAATTCTTTTGGAAATCAACCTCGCTCATCTTCCAAGCAGCAGAGCCAGCAGTTAGTTTCACATAAAGCAGAAGGAGTTAGCAAAAAAATGCCTTGTCCTATGGGGTTATAGATACTTTAATAGTGTCAACTACCATGGGGATGTGTGAGTAATGTTATTATTATATCTAATATATGCAAATCTACAAAATAAAACCCACAGAAGCGTGAAGCCCGCTTTCCAGTGAGATGCAGGCTGGTTATACTGTATCCTATAACCCAGATCAATGAAACAGGCTATATGTTTGCATTTAAGTATAGCCTTTATTGAGAGTCCGGACAATTTTAAGAGGAATAACGTTAAATGCAGGACAAGCATTAATTGACTTAGTGACTGAACATAATGAAGGCGTGTCTTGTCCACAACTCAACTTCTGCACAATCGTTGTTCGAGCCACATGATCGACTCCAGTAATTGTTAGTTGCCACCTGACAACAAGGTACTGCTCCTCTGCGCCACTCGTCTCTCAATCAAATGAATGTCTAGCGGGCGCACATGGCCCCTGTCTAAAAAGGACAGTACCTGCATTAATGCAGAAAGAATATCTGCTGTTAAAACGAATTTACGTTATTCGCCGTTATTATTTAAATTATCGCCCAGCCCTACCTAATAACCTTCAACACTTAGAACGCTAGTTTGTGTCCCAGAGTTGCACAGCCAGTTAAAGTGGACGTAATGCTTTTCATTTGGGGTTGTCATGGAAATTATCTGCCTACTAACAGGGTGGGGCTCTATCTTACACATTGTGACTTCATGTTATTACTTCTGCCAACAGACTACTGCAAGACAGCCATTGAATTCCCGCCCTTGATGGGGCGAATAAGGATAATTTCCGCTGCTGGTTGCAAAAATCTCATTCCCACTATGTGAAATTTAAGGCTTCATAACAGTGGTGTGCAAGCAAATGGGTGCCTATGTGGGATGCGTCTATGTGGGATACACACGCACACTCAAAAACACTTTATATGCAAAATATATCATGTCAACAATAAACACAAATTAAAAGAGACATACGACAACAACTCGCTAACACACACCTACGCTGACAGGTTTGTGTACGTTTCAGTGCCAGTGTGAAGTGTATGCGTGTTCCTCTATATGCTGTGTTGACACTGAATAGGATCTCATACACACAGAAAGCCTTATTTATTGCTGTAGATTAAATGAAAAAATGATATAAAAAATACTTATTGATTCCGAAAGAAATTGAGCCATCCAATAGAAGACAATAAATTAAAATAAAATGAGTTAAATACGGCAGTGTCAACTTCAAGAGATGTGCAGCAGTGTCAAGTAGTGTCAAGCAGTGAAAAAATGATAAATCTAGGTAATGCCCTTTAGCAACATAAAGAGAGAGAGAGTACAGCAAGGGAGTGTGATTAACTACTGACAGTCAGAACTAATTCAAGTCATTCAAGTCATGCAATCTCTCTACTAAACAAGACCTGATGAATTGCTGTGATCAAGCACCACTTATGTGGGATTGTTTTAGGTGCGTTGTGCGTGTTTGTGTGCGTGCGTGTGAGCACTAGTACAAGGCTTGTTGGAATGGGTTTCAAGAGTCTAAAATTATACTAAACGAATGCTGAAATTACCATTCAGATGCGTGTTTCCTTTTTTAGTATAAATGTTTTGGCTAACGTAAGCGAATCTCGCCCTTCTCGCCTGGGCTTACTCGCATGTGAAAACGAAATGCTTTTGATACCTCACACCTGATGAACGATAAAGTTTTCCACACACTTTTTCCACACACCAAAATATTTACATTATCCGTGATGTGCATATTACGGCCTATTCCAATAATAATCGCACCGGTGAAAAGACAGATAGAATACTCCTATACAGCCTAGTTAAGACAAGCTTATGCTCCGTCCTTTCACCAACATATCCTATGTATTTAGAGTATTCAATTCATTGGAGTTTTACTTTTTAATCTAAATAGTGTAAGGAATGGCAGTTGGCGGATGAGGGGGATTATGTTGTGCATTCTTTAATAAATGCATGTTTTGGATCCATTTGTTTTTGAGGTTGTTTCCCTGTTAAAAAAAACTCTAATAGCCTTTCACATTTTGGTATAAAAATGTAGAAAAATTGAAGACAACTGCACACTCACATGTTCTCCAAAGAAACCTATGTGTTAAGAACTGTTAATGTATTCTTGTGTGAAAATAATCACAACATACCAATGCATTCTATGTAAAAGAGCCTTCCAACTTGCGTCGTGAATCAGTGCTCTCCATCATCCCGGACAACGAGGATAATTCAATTAACAAGGATAATTCAATTAATCAAGACCACATTAGTATAATATCATTTTGTGCCAAATATTATTTACTTAGCAAGGAAGAAATGTTTATGAGTAGAATGCTCTCTAGTAGACAGAACGTTTAACAACCACATTCTGAAGTGGATACAATTTGAGCATTCAAAATTTTAATATGATTTAAATATTAAAAATAATAAGGAATACAATTTGAATGGGATTATAGAGGATGATTGACAGCACTAGCGCAAACCTAAATTCCAGTTTTCCAGTGCATGTGTGGCAGTGTTTGTCTGCGTCAGACAGGGATGTCTGACCGGGGGGGGGGGGGTGCAACCCTTTTATACAGGTGGTCCATTTATGCTTATTGTCATGCAGGCTGTCAGACTGTTGCCCTGCAGCCTGATCTTTACAGAGAGTGTTGTGAGTAAATGAAATTATTGTTATTATTTTTTTTTTCTTTTGATGTTGTGGTTAAAGTGGCAGCCGTGTGTTGCTTAGGCGGCTGCCTAATGTGCAAAGTGCTGTGGGAAACCCTGGTGGGTGTGTGTCCAGAGTGTGTGGGTGTGTGTGCGTACCTAGGCTCCAGAGTGCGTGTGTGGGTGTGTGTGCGTACCAAGACTCCTGAGTGCATGCTGTGCGGCCAGCTCCTTTGCATCCTCCACCAGAGCACACAGCTTGTCTGGCAAGTAGCTGTTCTGGGTGGAGACTATCACCACCTACACACACACACACACACACACACACACACACACACACACACACACACACACACACACACACACACACACACACACACACACACACACACACACACACACACACACACACACACACACACACACACACACACCAGAGGGAGTGTGTGTTGATGGATTGCCACAAGTATAACATATGAGTGTGGTCATACATCACGGTAGAGTAATGAAGGTGCAGACAACAGGGAAACATAGATGACACATGTTCACCACCACACAGTAAACCTTACGCTGGATATCCGATCTGCTGTTGAAGATTTACATCACGTATGTTATAAAAATGATATATCTTTCTGAATTAATACACTCTCAATCTTGATATATTTATGATCAGTAGTTGATCTTTGCTGCCAGAGCCTTGTTTTTAGTAGGGACACTAGGGACAGAAATGCCTAATCAAGCTGAAAAAGAATATAAAATATGGTTATTTATCAAGACATATTGTACAAATGAACCAAGTCATCTCTGTCCTCTTACAAAGCAATACCAGAGGTCTGCTGAATGGGCAATTGAATGAACTGCAATAGCCGATCAACAACTTCCTCTGAAATACTAGCTGTCTCATTCCCTCTCGACTGTCCGTCTGTCGGTGTGCCCAGTAGTGTACTTTCTTTATATGTATAAATAGATAATATATAATTATATTTTCTATAAGAAGTATCTTGGGTCTCAAGGTGCAGGACAGGTAGTACTATAGTTATGCTATGTATTAACCTTAAATATAAGCAGTATATCTTGTGTCTCAAGGTGCAGTACAGTACTAATAGTAGTAGTACTAAAGCTCTATAGTTATACTATATATTAACCTTAAATATTAGCAGTATCTTGGGCCCAGGGGTAGAGAAGAGGTAGTAGTCTGGAGGGCTCCAAGAGTTCAGATAGCAAAAGTGTTCCAGGAGGCTGACGGCACTGGTCATCTGGCCAGGCTTCAGGGCCTGCAGGCTGCATGGGGAGAGGGGCATACCTGGAGTGAAGGGGAACACCCTCTGAGCCCCATCTCCCGACCCTGGCGAGGGACAGGCACAGGGTTAGAGATTTGGACATTATTATCTCATTCAGACAATTAGCATTTAGACACTTTTACTCAAAGGGACTTTCAAGTAATACTGAGACCAAACAATGCATACAATTCAACAATCTTTATCTGCATTTCATGTAAGTGACGTAGCATAAATTTTATTTTCTTTAATTATACACACTTAATAATCAACACTTCAATTTCATGTAATAAATAAATAGATAATAATTCATGTTGGGTTAAAAGGTTTAAATGTTAATATAATGTAACTGAACTGATGTTAATGTGCTGCAAGCGCATGGAACTAACGTTTTGTTTAACGTTTTCCCTACGTCATTAGTGTTGGTTGAATTTATGTAAAAAAGCATGACCAAGCGTGCATGAATGGCGCTCGTTAAGTGCAGCGATACCATAAGTTTGCCTCTGAAGTTAGAGCAGACGGCAAAGATACAAGCACAGTAAATAACTTAAACCTCTTTTCACAACAAGCGGCCAGAGAGGTATTTTATTTCACCATTTTAATGCATTTTATTTCCTGTATTACACGTCATTTTCACGTGCCAATTAGTGTCATATTTCTGTGTTTTATTTCGTGCTTATGTAAATACTGTATCATTTGCTGATGTGGCGTTTTATGATGTTTATTTGTGATAGTTTTCACGGCGTAAACACGTAAAGGAGTAAAGCAACGTGCCATTAAAGAACGCCGGTTTCAAAGAAGACCGGTGTCTGTGTGTTGTGATGAGAGCTACATTTCAATTTGGCCAGTTTGCCAAGACCCGATGTTTCGTAGGTTTTTCAGTAGCCAGTCCATTGCAACCAGTGGGTCGAAGCATTAAGAAGTCCACAGTTTGATCCAAAATCTACAACCATGCTTGTGACCACGACAGTCAAGAATTCTAACTGCTCAGTCTGTCTCTAAGGCTGTTAGCATGCTAAGTGGCGTGTGAACACAGAATGCTTATGCTACATTCTATTGATTGAAAAAACTTACCCTTGCAACTTATTGACAGGTTGCTCTTCATTTACAATTCAGAATCAAAACGCCTAAAACACAGCCATTATCACAGCACATAGGCCTGTCACGATAACTATTTTTGTTGAAATAATTGCTATAAACTATATTATTATCATTTTAGGCCCATTATCTGCCACTGATTTAATGATAACAGCTTAATCATGCTCGTTCACCCTGTCAAAGACCAATTGGAATTGGAATTGGAATGTCACATTAACTTTTTTAGATTTCTTGTCAAGATTTTAACTTCATGGGTGGAATTATTCAATCCTCATGAAAAAAACGATTAAAACACCTATGAGCCCTGAGTATCACTATTATCTTCACCTGGCACTGTCAGCCTTGTGTATGTGGAGGCGCTGCCTGAGCCCAACCTCCAACTCAGAGAGCAGACGAGAGGACAGACGCAGCATGACTGACAAAATTGTTGTACGTAAAAGAAAGACAAAAAGAAGAATAAAACAAACTAAATTAATTTGGTCAGAACATCCAATATGAATCGTGTAAGTGTAAAGGCCATTCGACCCTGAACCTAATATTGACTAGTGAAAAAGAGCTTATCCTCTGTTATTTCACAAAAATAGATTTTATTCAGAGGATTCAGAGGAATTTAGAGTTTCACTACTTAATCGAGGGAGTATTATTGATGGTGTGTTTTGGTGTGCATTTGGAGCGTTCCTTAATACATCCATGTTTTGGTGACGTTAGTTTTGAGGTTGTTTCCTTAAGGTTGACTCTCTTTCAAGAATGATAGCCTCAGTCTCGCAGTGGTGAATAAACACAGAATCGAAACTTGTGGATATGATCATTTGTGGGCACTATTTGAGAAAGCCACCTAGCCAGAGAAGTTAGAATGCCCATACCTGGGTTGGACCAAACAAAGATACAGCTATGGGAGCTGCTAAACACTGGTTTTAGATAAAGTGGATGTCAGTGTTAAATCCTGTTTCGTTTGATAGCAAACACCACCAAGCCAAGCTAGCCTCCTGTTTAGAGAGGATTTGATTCTCTTAGCCCGGCAAACCGATGGTTAGAAGGTAAAAGGATCCATTCTAGCATAGTTCCTGACCAAGTGTCCTTGGGCAAGGGTAGACCAGGGAGGTCCGCGCAGCAGACAGAAGCTTTTTAAGCAGACCAAACATGGAAGTGGACTTAACTTGTCACGTCTCTAACAGCAACAGACAGGTCATGGCGGGATAAACACCCGGGTTGACAGCTATGATAGGCTGGCTGGGGGAAAAGCTGTGATAATCTCTTCTCAAATATCACTCATGTGTGTATCTCATCGCGTATGAATTCATCTCGTATGAATGGGCTAACACGTACTGACACACAAACACACAAACACCCACACACAGCGACAGATATAACGACACACCAATACACACACAAACACATAACTACATACCTTTACATGCACTCGCAAAACACACCCACACACATACACAACTCAACACTCCCAACACGCCCACCTACCTACCAACACACCGATAATGACATACCAATACATATACAGAAGCACACACATACACACATTAATACCTACCCACATAACTCATTATCATGGATGGTATCTACAAATTGAGCGTTCTTTAGACCAGGCAGAAAGAAATACTGACAAAGATAAGATTGTAAGATAGGCTGTTCATACAGAGGCAGGCATGAGTCAGTGAAAAATTTAAGCTTACCGCACGATTCATCCCCTCAGTTCGTCTGGATCACTCACTTCCTTTAATCATATTGTCCCGTCCCTCCCCTCCCCTCTCTTACTTTACTTCCATTTCCCTCTCTCCTATCATTTTCTGTGTGGAAATTAGGGGTGTAACGATACGCGTATTCGTACCGAAAATCTTCGGTACAGGTCTAACGGTTCGATGCACGTTTCATTTCGGTACATACCGAAAAAAAAATACATATATATTATATATTATTATTATATTATATATATTTTTTTTATTAAGATTTTATTGATTATCACACACTTATCCTCAATTGTATTTGATGTATTTTCATTGTGTAAGGCATTTGTTTGATACAATTTAATAAATCAAATCTAAATCAAATTGTTTAATAAAAATAAAATAATAAAAACCAAACCATGACTTAAAAACCGAGGTACGTACTGAATCGTGACTTTTGTGTATCATTACACCCAGTGTTTCCACCTAGTGGAAATCTTTTATCGGTTTATAATGCATCATGGGTTGAAGGGTAAGAAAAGTCTTTAGTCGACACCCGTGGAATAAAAATATATGAAAACATGTCTGTCCTTGCGACAACGAAGCGAAGTACATACAGAAGCAGGGTCGGGAAACATGAAGCAGACTATTTAAGCCCCTCCAATGACAGAGGCAGAGGAGAGCTGAGAGAGCAAGACATGGAGCAATAAAGGGAAGACCTCTAACACACATCATTCTTTTCCTCTTAACTTCCTCTCTCTACCCCCCCCCCCCATCTCTCTCTTCCTATATCCTTTACCTTTCTCTTCCTCTCTCCTTCTCTCTCCTCCTCTCTCCCCTGGTCCCTGCTCCTCTCTCCAGCTCTACTCCTCTCTCCCCTGGTTCCTGCTCCTCTCTCTCCTTCTCTCTCCTCCTCTCTCCCCTGGTCCCTGCTCCTCTCTCCAGCTCTACTCCTCTCTCCCCTGGTTCCTGCTCCTCTCTCTCCTTCTCTCTCCTCCTCTCTCCCCTGGTTCCTGCTCCTCTCTCTCCTTCTCTCTCCTCCTCTCTCCCCTGGTTCCTGCTCCTCTCTCCTTCTCTCTCCTCCTCTCTCCCCTGGTTCCTGCTCCTCTCTCTCCTTCTCTCTCCTCCTCTCTCCCCTGGTTCCTGCTCCTCTCTCTCCTTCTCTCTCCTCCTCTCTCCCCTGGTTCCTGCTCCTCTCTCTCCTTCTCTCTCCTCCTCTCTCCCCTGGTCCCTGCTCATTTCTCTCCTTTTCTCTCCTCCTCTCTCCAGCTCTCTCCTCCTCTCTCTAGCTCTCTACTCCTCTCTCCCCTGGTCCCTGCTCCTCTCTCTCCAGCTCTCTACTCCTCTCTCCCCTGGTCCCTGCTCCTCTCTCTCCAGCTCTCTCCTCCTGTCTCTCCTGGTCCCTGCTCCTCTCTCTCCAGCTCTCTCCTCCTCTCTCTCCTGGTCCCTGCTCCTTTCTCTCCAGCTCTCTAGTCCTTTGCCCAGGTTTTCCCCCAGTGGTTTGCAAGCCTGGATAATTGCATCGGTGATTCTGTATATGTTTTTTATTATTTATATTTTTTAAGATGTTTTTTCAACTAATTAGAGTGGGACGCCCGCTGGGAGCATGGAAGTAATGGTTGGATAGCTCACCAGTGACATCAGTTATTAACGGGAACGGACTAAAACAGCAGGTCTGAGATTTACTGTCTACCGAGAGCACACGTACACTCTGCTTGAGCATAGTGTCTGGCTCCGGCCTATTATTTCACCATTAATTGAACATAGCGTAGAGGATATCTAGTTTCCCATTCACTGCTTCTGATGCTTGTCAAAATCCATAGTAGCCCAGGCAGGTAAACAGATTCTAAAATGTACTTTAAAGACGCGTTTGACTGCAAAACACCTTGTGGCAAATGTGTGAATGCATTCACTTTTCTTTGTCTTTTCAAGCTTCTTCTATTATCACAGAAACTATTGGGCCCTACTTTCCTGCCATTAGTCTGTCACTGGCAAAGAGAAGTGGGGCCCAGTGCCTGTTCCACCCTGCTCACATGGTACAGTCTCCTACTCCTTTCTCCCCTTATTCTCCTTTCCCCTGCCCTCTCCTCCTCTCTCGCCTGCTCAATCCTCCTACCCAGCTCTCTACTCCTCCTCCCTCGACCCCGCTTTTCTCCTCTACTCCTTATCCCTCCTCTGCTCTCATCCCTCCTCCTCCTCTGCTCTCCCCTCCTACCTTGCTACTTCTCTGTCACCTCTTCTGCTACTCCTTAGTGAAGGTCTGCTACCATCCGTCATCCACACATGGACATAACACCACTAACTACTGCTGTCACTCTGCACCGCTTTGAGACATTGTATTTCAAATAGGTTTTGTCAGAAGGGGGGACATACGACTGGCTGTCAGTAGACGTTTTTACACTGCCAAATATGCCCATCTTATGCACGCCTTTTTCCCGGCATGGTCCACGCGTTTACACTGCCCGAGGTAAATTGCCTGCTTGAGCTAGCACCCCAATTTACCCTCCCGGACCCTACACACATTGGCGGTTTCTGGCGGGGGCTTGGGTAGAGGTGTTGCTGCGCTGTTTAGACAGCAGAGACAACACAGCGATATCAACACGAGTAGTTCTAACTGGAGAGACGGTGACATCCGCGAGCTGCTGACCATCATGGGAGAGGAGGTGATGCAGTCGCATTAAACAAAGATGATAAAAGATGGTGCGATCTACGAGAAAGACGCAGAGGAACTGTCCTGAGGAGGCTTTTGTCGGGATAAAAAACAAGTGGTCAGCAAAATAAAGAATAAATAAAATTTTGGCGTTTTTGTACTTGTAAATAGTTAATCGCGTTTGTAGCCTAGACTCAGACGTGAACACATTCTTGCATGCGGGGGTCTTATTCATAAAAAAATAAAAACATTCTGGAGTACAATTTCAAGACGGTGAAATTGCCGGATGTGCCAAGCCGCAACCGAACCGGCTTGGCAGTGTAAAAAGGCCTAGTGGCACTGATGCCATGGAGCATTGAAGCCAGCGTTGACGCTACCCTGGGAGTAACGTAATATTAAGTAATATAACGCTCAAAGTTTAACCAATTATAACCTTGACCCTAGATGCTGACCTCTCGAACGTCCAATCACCTTACAGCTTTGTTCAACGTTCTAAAGCCAACTGCTCTCTGGACTTAGTGACTTACAGTGATTGCAGATACATACATCTCATAGGACCAGGTAGGGGTGAGGGCGCCTCATGCTCTAGGATGACTCCAGTTAGACTGTGGACATTGGGTATCAAACCCAGAACCTTTCAGCTGGGAGTCAAACACCCTTACGACGACACTATTTTTCCTCTGAGCCATACATGAAAAATACAGGTTGATCTCCTCACCTCCTCCTCCACCCAGGTACACAGGGTTTCCCAGGCATGGCGGCAGAGGCCCTGGAGGCCTCGGGGAGGTGCATCTCCTCCCCTCCACTCCTCCGTTCTCGTGCTGAAACAGAAACAGGCTGTCTCCACCTCCTCCACCTCCCCCGACCATGGCAGGGTTCCTCCCCACGTAGCCTCTGTTCCCGCCGCCGTGCCGCCACGTGGCGCCGCCTCCCTCCCTCCCCCCCGCAGGCTTGGCGAGGGACACGGTGACCAGTGCGCCGTCGATGAGCGTGCCGTTCATGAGGCGCAGGGCGTCCAGCGCGTCCTGGCGGCTGCGGTAGTGGACGAAGGCATAGTCCGTCAGCTTCTTCACGCGCTCCACCGAGCCGGGGCGCACGCAGGAGAACGCCTCCTGCAGCGTCTCCTCACTGGTGCTCAGCATCAGGTTACGCACCTGGACACACGCAGAGAAACACATGGTGGGGCGACTCCGGCAAAGGTAAAAGGTTGCAAAAGCATACATACATGTATATATAATATTTCATATCAGTGTTGCACCAATTGCCCTCCCTGTTCCCGCCAGTCCAGCGATATGTTCTAGCGCTGTGAACTTTTCTGTCCACATCCATGCTAGAAACGCATAACCCTCCCCCAACTCATTCTAGTCAGAAGCAGAGCTGCGTTTATTGTGTCCGATGCGGGCATTGGCAATGTACGTGCAATTCCCGGCTGCCTTCAGATCTACACAATTGTTAGTGTGGTATGGCGACGCTGCCAAGGGCCACTCAGCATCTGTCTTGCTGGATATATAAGGGTGTTGGCTTAGCCTACAATCAGCAGGGCTTAGCATAAACAATGGGTGTAAGAGCTCACTCGTGGCCGCAGACGTGCTGTGTGTCCCTGCCTCAGTAGAAGTGGCCACTTCTACGGCTTTACCTAAGGGTGTAACGGTGGCGGACATTTGCACGGCTGTGTCATTGTCTTTCCCGGCGCCTTGTCTGCTTTAACATGCTGGACATGACCAGGGGCTCACTCGGCCACTCCATGTTGGAGTCGGGGGCTCCTTCAACAGCTTAGCATTAGGCTTGTCTCTCTGAGCTGTTCCGATTCGTAAGGTTGCTCTTCGCTTAAGCCTATCTCTCCGGTCACCTGGTGGTGGGTTAGGCTGAGATTAAGAGTGACCGGTTGTTCCTTACTATGTTCACGGATTGTACCCAGCATCGTCACTATCCTGTCCTCTAACCATTGATAATGTGAGAAGGTTATGTGTGATATCATGTGCTTGTGTGGACTTTTATCTATCGTCGCATACTTTCGTTGTCAGTGTACGGTGTTCACCGGCAAGCTAGAGCTTCTTCTTTGCTTTCGATAAAGCCGGCTTATGCTGCTCTGTCAGTTACGCCTGCTAGCGGGACCCTCCACCCTCCCTTCCCTTTGGGAATGGATGTTGAGGGGCCTTGTTGCTCACTGCAGTTGGCGGCTTGGGTTTTCTAGCACGCAGGAGAAGCCTTGTAACTATGCATCGCCCTCTTTTCATGGATTCTATAAAAATGCAGGTTGAGTCAGAGGTTACGGACCCACTCTATTCTCTTGCTCACCACTTTGCGTGTTCTTAGGATAATTTAAGTTTTTATTTTAGCTGTTGTGTTTTGCACATTCACAGCTAATTGAGTCCTGAGCCTTGGGTCCAGCAGGGGTACATTCATCAGACTCCCCTTCGCCGCTTCACCTTAGCACATAAGGTGAAGCCTAAACCCATAGTCTACATGAAATACGTTATGTTAATATAACTCTTGCTCTATGATTGTAGACTTACATCATATCCATGTCAAATAGACAGCAAACTAGTCTTAAATTCACTCGTCCCTCCTGCTGAGTTACGGGGCTAAGCTGGTGGAGGATTCTGCGGCACCAGAAACATATTTCAATTTACAGTAGGGTGCAGTTATTGGATATTATGTTTTAGGACATCTTAGTTCTGATATTACTCCATCAAACGAGCTTACGCAGACCCCGTCTGAACGTAGCATGCCACCACCTGCTCATTATTTCACAATTGATCCAAGCAGTGGTGGTGGAGTGGTGGAGTGTTAAAAGTAAAACGTTTGCAGAGCACTGCATTCAGACCGGGTCTACGTGTGCAACAATATCTGAATAAGTAATAAATAAGGACAGCTCATTAGCTTGTTAGCTCATGAGGTGTTAAGAGAGAAATGCTGAGTGATGCGTTTCCTATGATGTCGTTAGAAAATGATTGTCGCTCTGACATTCAAATTGATTGATCTAAAAAAACTCTGATCAATCATCATCAATCCAATATCAATCAATTTTAACTTTGACCTGGTAAGGGATACAGCATTGATACTATTATATACTATTTACTATTGATACTAAATTATTGTATATATAATTATAATTATAAACTATTGTTAGCATCTAAACTGTCTTTATAATTACCATCACTTTGGGTGTGTGAACATGTGAAACTTCAGAAGCAGCACAGTGAAAGGTCTCCTACATCCTGATGAGTACTGTAGTGTAGTACATAGGTAGAGTGAGGCAGGGACACAGCGGCTTGAGAGAAAGACAGGGTGGGTAGAGCGAGACAGGGACACTGCATGGAGAGAGAGACAGCATGGGTAGAGCTAGGCAGGGACACAGCAGGGAGTGAGAGAGAGACAGCATGGGTAGTGCGAGGCAGGGACACAGCATGGAGAGAGCGAGACATGATGGGAGGAGAGCAAAGAGCGATCACAGCAGGGATTGAGGAGCGAGAAATGATGGTAGAGTGAGGCAGAGACACAGCAGGGTGTGAGGAGAGAGACATGATGGTAGAGTGAGGCAGAGATACAGCAGGGTGTGAGGAGAGAGACATGGCGGTAGACTGAGGCAGAGACACAGCAGGGTGTGAGGAGAGAGACATGACGGTAGAGTGAGGCAAGATCACAGCAGGGGGAGAGAGCGCATGGGAAGAGATTGAGGCACTGACACAGCAGGGAAAAGGAGACATGATGAGGGAAAGAGAGGTGGTGGTAGAGTGAAGCAGGGACACAGCAGAGGGAGAGAGAGGTGGTGGTAGAGTGGGGCAGGGACACAGCAGAGGGAGAGAGCATGGGTAGAGTGAGGCAGGGACACAGCGGAGGGAGAGAGCATGGGTAGAGTGAGGCAGGGACACAGCAGAGGGAGAGAGCATGGGTAGAGTGAGGCAGGGACACAGCGGAGGGAGAGAGCATGGGTAGAGTGAGGCAGGGACACAGCAGAGGGAGAGAGCATGGGTAGAGTGAGGCAGGGACACAGCAGAGGGAGAGAGCATGGGTAGAGTGAGGCAGGGACACAGCAGAGGGAGAGAGCATGGGTAGAGTGAGGCACTGACACAGCAAGGAGAGCTAAGAGTGAAGCACTGAGACGACGGGGAGAGAGAAACATGACGGTAGAGCAAGGTAGGGATACAGCAGTGTTAGAGAGGTGTGTATGTGCAGAAAGTGAAAGTGGGATTTGGATGAAGGCGTATATAAAGCAGCATGCAGAATTAGGTAGCGATAGCATCAAGCGTTGGATCTTCCGGCATCTTAAATGATGACTTCAGAGCCCTGCTGGAGTCCCCATGACAACAACATCACCAACAGCACTTACAGAGCACATCAAACAGACTCCATGTTGGATACTGCAGGATCCAAAGCCCCTTGGTTTTAAAGCTGGACCAGTTATGTGGCCTCAAACTGATACTTAATGGTGGTACATTTGTGTGTGTGTTGGGGTTGGGGTAATATGGCCCAGGGCCATTAAAAAGTCACGTCGGGACAACAGCACAATAAACACACTGGCCCAATCAGGCCAATCAAATCCTTGCGCGCACACACGCACACACACACACACACACACACACACACACACACACACACTTTATTAAACCCGGAAACCAAGCTCAATGTTTGTGTCTACATACACTATTACATGCAACACGTTGACAGGTGCGCATTGAAACGCAAAGAGAAATGTGCACGTACGTATAGGACCCTGACGCGCTGCATGGTCTCCTCATCCACGTCCTTCTCCGGCTCCGCCCAGTCCACCTGGATGTTGAGGCCCCACAGCTGCAGTGTTTCTGGTGTGCACACACACCACCCACACACACCCAGGGGACATCAGCACGTGTGGGTACCAGATTGTGGTAAAACAAGGCACAGTAACTCATCTCCCCATTGCTCATAACCCTGGCAGGCGGAGGAGCAATTTAAGAAGCTTGGAGGATTACAACCGTCAGGCGGTTAATGTGCTGGTGAAATATGGCCTTCAGCAGGTAACCAATCAGCTGCCTTTCTACCAAAGGGAGAGCCAACAGACTGTAGTGAGTGTGTTCTGCGTAGAGTAAATTTAATGGTCTCGCTCCAAGTGAGCGTGCGTGTGCACCCAAGCAGTTTAGCACACACTTTTAGATGGGCTTACAGGGGTGGTGCACGCAAATTGACTGACTTAGAGAACAGGGGTAAATTCCCATGTTTTTGCAAATCTTTGCCAACCAGTATGTGAACATTCTGCACGCAGCTAGTGTTATTTTTGTGACATCAAATTGCCTTTTGGTGTTCTCCTCGACATCACGACCAAGGGACACCGTCGGCGAGTATGTGTGTTGGTCCGTCTGGGCCGAGGTTTTTGATGATGGCGTCAGAGAGGGTTAAGCCTTTCACTCTTATAGTATAACGCCACGTGTATGGACATGTGAAGCTCTTGTCTTCTCTGCAGCTGATTTGATGTTCGCTTCACACTTCTCAAAGATTTATAGTGCAACACCATGGTGTGTGGTGAATTTCATATACAACTTTGCTCATTATAACGCAAATACACAACCACGTTGGGCTACTAAAAAAGCATCACAAAGTCGCCCCGGGTTGTAACCATGGGGACAACATGCCCCCTACCATCCTTCCTAGACCTCTCAGCCTAATATGCATTATTTTAAATCTGAAAGTGTTAAAATTAAAATAATAATAAATAAAAAGCTTAAACAGAGGGTCCACTTCCACTTAAAAGTCCCCATAAAGATCTAATGTAATAGACTATCCTCTGTCTCCATCTAGCAGATAACCGCAGGTACTGCTGAGCATTACAGATGCTGGTGGGTGTGCATGACGTTTATCAGGCATCACACACAGTATACATTAGGGCTGCCACTAACATAGTATTCTATTGATTATTTTATCGATTTATCTTTTAATCTCAACTAAAATTATAACCATTTTCATCCAACAGTGCATAGCATTGAGTAAGATTGCTCTAGCTGGTAATGCTCTACTGTTGTAGAGCTAGTGGGACATACTTCTAAACTATGAATATAATCCATTGGGAACATTTTGAATAGCGATATAGCTCTGTTTTATTGTGTTATTTAGTTAGGCTTCTGTCTATTGTCCGGACAGCTTTGCTTGGATGCCCATCACTGCAATCAGGAGGGTAAATATCTGTTGAATATCCATGTCTTTCTAACAAAAAGCAAAACAATTTCATCCAAAGATGAAAGCTCAGCACAGCACACTGTAAGACAGGAAAACAACAGTATAGCGGTCTAATTGAATGCTGTGTGATCGGCCCACTGTGTTTTTGCCTTTTCTGTCGTTCCTCCTTCCAGAGTAGCACCTGTACACCTTGTTTCCAGTTGTTGGCGCATTGTAGTAGTGCAGCTGGGAAATGTCATTGACATTTTGCACAGGGAACAAACTGACACGTTGTTGTCTGATCATTTAAAGTATTTCGGTACTTTTGAGGTTTTGTCTGCGGAGACCTTGACACGCAACCCGTTTTGAAGCACATTCGGGTGCAGCAGCCACTAGTTTATTTTATCTGTAGGCGTTGACAGGGGCCGATGGGTGGGAGCCAAAAGCGGCTGAGGTTAACACAGCAGTTAGATAATGATATTCAAGTAACACATTTAGGATAACAGATTTAATTTTAATTGAATGAATTGCGTCTTAGAAATAAAGAAAACAAATGTAAACATAGACATAATGATGAAGTCATTAAAGAGCAAGACTTTGAATCTAAACTACCAAAAAACAACCCCCCCTCTCTGCTCCCTCCTTTCTCACCTTTCTCAATGACATGCACATGTAATAGGCAGGATGAATTATCTGACCCAATCAGGAAAGAGATGCCCTTATTGGTCAGAACTGAGCCGTGAGCGGTGCATGGCTATGTAGACTCATACAGAGTATTAGTGTGTATTAGTGTGTATTCTAGAGTGTTACCTGGTATGAGTTTCCTGCGGGCCATCGCTGCAGCCTTGTGGGACTCGTACTCTATGAAGGCGAAGCCTCTGTTCCTGTTCTTATCAGTAGCACTGGGATACACTATGACATCCACAACGCCCTCTGTTACCTGCCCAAACAATCACAGTATCATCTGTCAATCTGAATACAGTAGGATGGGATTGCATTAATTACATCACATTTAAATAGCTGACCTTTTTGCCCAAAGCCACTTACAATAATTGCATTCAACAACGAAGATGTAACCCAAAAATAACAAAAATTTGGGTACATACAATTCATAAAATAAGCAAAGTAACTGCT
The DNA here is from genome assembly GCF_964030765.1 of Micromesistius poutassou. Lineage (NCBI taxonomy): Eukaryota > Metazoa > Chordata > Actinopteri > Gadiformes > Gadidae > Micromesistius > Micromesistius poutassou. Next base: position 956,839 of record NC_140293.1, on the reverse strand, counting down.
TAAGTGCTACAATATAATAACAAGTATTGGACCGTGTTGAGTCTGCAGTATGGCTTTGACAACCATTCAAGTAATCTCAAGAAATCAAAGATTGCAAGAGTGCATGAGTGAGTGAGCATGTGTGTCTGTGTGCATGTACTGTGTACTAGTGGTGGATTTCATGATTTGTTTGCTTGATTCAGTTTGCGTCGGTCAGTTTGCCAAGAAGAATCGTTTGTTCGTTCGTTCGCGTTTCCGGTAGCGGTGAATCACAGTTCTCAGCCGAGTCGGTCAGACTCAACTCCTCCCCCGTTCTCATTCTCAAACGAATCACGATTGTGCAATGGTGCAAACGGTCATCAATCAACACAACATCAACTAAGTTCCTTCATGTTCGGAATCGGGATGTTGTTGCCCGGCTGGCTCTCATGACGTCTCAGTCCTCGAGTCTTCACCTTCACTTAACAGTCAGTGAACGAACAGCGACTCGCGACTAGTGGGTGGGTCTGGGGTATGGGGTTCGTATGGGGATACGAACGAGACGAACTGAAACGGGGAATCAGGTTGGTTCGTTCTTGTTAAAGAGTCGTTCATTCTAACTGATTCGTTCGCAAACGACCAATCACTACTGTGTACCTTCTTCATCTCCTCCATTATCTCCTCTTTGTTCTTGTCTTTGGGAAGGGAGCCCACAAAGAGACGGCAGTTGTCCAGACTCACACACACTCCGATGTACTTCCCCGATCGGATCTCATAGTTATCCAGCATGTGGATGGCCTTCTGCGCCATCTCTCTGAGGAGAGGAGAGGAGAGGAGATAAGAGGGAAAAGAGAGGGGAAGAGAGAGAGGAGGGAGAAGAGAGTATATGGAAGAGAGGGAGGGAGGAGAGGGGAAGAGGAGGATAGAGAGAAGAGAGTGGGAGGAGGAATGAGAGCAGGAGAGGGAAAGGAGAGAGTAGGAAAACAGGGGAGAGGGGAGAAGAGATAGAGGAGAGAGAAGGGAGAAAAAGGTGCAGGGATAGGAGAGTAAGAGAGGAGAGGGTAGAAGAGGAGAGAAAAGCAGAGAGTAGAGAGGCAGAGAGGTAGAAGAGGGTGGGTGAAGAGGGAGGAGAGGGTTAAGGGGAGAGGAGAGGGGATAAGTGCAGATGAGAGGATTTGAGATAATAAGAGGAGAACAGAAAAACACAAGGGAACAATATGTTACAAATTGACTTGAACTTAATCATAAAATGACCATGATATGTCAGCGGTAGGGATGCAACGGTTCAAGTAAAACATCTGAACCTTTCAGTTCGCTAGTGACGGTTTGGGCAATGTATGTATTGTTCGGTTCATTTGTTTCAAAAAAAGTGTTGAAGCGAACAGTGAAATTTGTCAACTGTTCCACCCCTTGTCGTCCGTAATTATAGAAACATGGTTTGTGGAAATACTGGCTTCCCTGACCTCAACATTTCATCTTGCGCTTGTGTTCTTTCAGTGTCCTCAACCTAGCAACCTGTTTGAGCTTAGAGTCTGAGGAGGATTAATAATCTCTCTCTCTCTCTCTCTCTCTCTCTCTCTCTCTCTCTCTCTCTCTCTCTCTCTCTCTCTCTCTCTCTCTCTCTCTCTCTCTCTCTCTCTCTCTCTCTCTCTCTCTCTCTCTCTCTCTCTCTCTCTCTCTCTCTCTCTCTCTCTCACCTGTTGGTGTACATGACGAAGGCGTAGCCGCGGTTCTCTCCGCTGAACTCCATCATGAGTCTGAATGTGTAGATGTAGCCGGCCCTCTCGAACACAGGCACCAGCTCATCCTCATACATGTCCCTGGGAATCTTCCCCACGAACACCTCGCTGCCCCTGGGCGGGGGCGGGCCCTCCCAGCCTGACAACCAATCAGGATAAGGCTCTGTTTAATGGGGGGGGGGGACTACAGCCTCAAACAGACCAATCCTAGTGGATGATATGCAGCTTGATCGAATGACTTAGCTTATTCATCACAGTTTTAATTTAAGTTAATAAATTAACGTTAATTCTGGCCTTCTGGGTTAGGGTTAGTACATTTAAAAGGCAACATTCATTTTCTAGTGTTGTGACAGTGTTTTATTAAAATGCTATTACCAGTAAAAAGAAAATAAATATCCTAGAAATAGACTTGGAAATGCAAACTCACAAAACACATTATGTATTAGAAAGGATAAATAAATGAATCAATGATAATTCGGGAGTGTAAATGTATCTAAAAGTCATCTATAGTCTGTCATCAGTTTGGCATTGACTATTCAATGGACTCATTTTCATTGGGGAGCAGTAGACACACACTCACAGACTCATTACAGCAGTACACACTGACATTCATTACACCAGCACGCACATACTCAACAATCCTTACAGCAGTACAGATACACACACACGCATTACAGTAGTACACAGTCTCACACACACACAGCAGTACACATATGTCTATACTGTAAACATATTTTAAATACAGCAGGATATGAATGTGTGTACCTGGGGGTGGGCCGTACTTCCGCTGGCCGTTCTCCTGCATCATGCCGTATCCCGTCTTCTTCATGAGGTCGAGCAGCGCCGCCTCTTTGGGCTCCGCCTGGTTGGCGTCACCGAGCAACCGCCCGTCCATACCACAGTCCCGCTCCATTATGACGATTTCTGCAACAAAAAAAAAAGAGCATAGTAAGGTTAACTTTAACGTCAAGTAGACTTCAAGGTTAGAGTAAACTCTATAGTTAACCTTACCTTAAGGTTGAGAGACAACTCTTAAGTCAAGGAACCTTTCAAATTTAAGGTGAAGTTGATCATTTCTGCTGCTAGCAGGTCTCTCACTCAAACAATGACAAAAGAGTAGTTGGAAGTAGCGTGGAAACATGGGAGCGGTTGTCTTCCCCACCATTCCCTGTGAAAATCGAACTCATGTTCACGGATGAGTTAATGTGTAAAAGTTGTACTAACGTTACTTTTAGTCACGTTTATAACGTATTAGATGATACTTGTAGTGGCAGCTGAGGGAGGGGTTGAAATGTTTTTTGTTGTTGTTTGTTAGAAGTTTTTAAGATATTGGATCGTGTTTATCCGGTCTCTCTCTGAATCACAGCAATGTGCCACGGGGAACTAAAGTCGCCATCAATGACATCAGTCCTGTGTGTCTAGCAGTGTGTACAAGGAGGCTGTCTCGTTGTTGTCCGGTGTGAATGTTGTGTACCCGTACTGTATAATTCAGGTTAAACTGACTTTCCAGGTGAAAAAAAGCACCAACATAACGACCACATAAGTATTCGTGGAGATTAAGACACCGTTTTTAGGTTTTTGAATGATTATACTGATTATTATTTGAATACATTAATTGACTTTGTCAGCATTATTCTTTGAGAGGTATGGCAACAAACAATTTAAACTATTTTCAATAGTACGACAATTGTCAATGAATGGCGTCGCCCTCGTTGACATAGTAATAATAATAAATAAAGAAAGAAATTACCCTCCAAGGTAAAGTCTATGCGGTGGCTCCAATGAGCACAAGCCTGTTCTGTATCATTACTACATTATTATTATTATTATTATCATTATTCACAGTGATCTTTACTGATAATGAACCTCACACCGCTCACGTGACTGGACAACGGTTGGTTTCCCGGGAGCTGAGGGCTCAAGGGTCAAAGGGCACACGACCCCATTCAGTCAAGTTAAACGAACCCAAACCAAGAACTCGCTATGAAATATACATATTCAACAGAGCACTGTCAGACATTAAAATACGAATGTATGAAAAGTAATTACAAAGTGCGGGAACTTATCGTAAAGTGAGCTAACGTTAGCTACGCTCGCTGATAAGCTAACGCGCATATCGGGAACGTTTTCCAACGTCTTTATTCAGAGAACACGTTATTATACCACCAAGGTGTCTCACCACAAAGTGTTCACCGACTGGCTCTTGGGTGGAAGTGAGTCGCCTCCCGAGTGTAGCGGCTTATTCATTAATAAACTAACGCAAGTAAAGATATAAGCAAAACACCCCAACTTCTGGTCGACGAGGACGTTGTGGTGATTGACAGCCACGTATCGGGATCTTCTCACGTGCCTAGTTGAACTGGTGGCGAATGTGGACCAATCAGCGGGCTTTATTTAAGGGTTAAAGGCGGGATGATTGGGTATGCTGTAGTTTATGTGCCAAACAATTTTAATTAAAAACTCTTATTGAAAAAGTAATACTTTGAATCGTACTAATAGCAAAATACGTCAAAAATGAGTCGACAGAGGATAAAATCGAAACATTTTGCCATTTATTTATCTCCATATCTCCAACACTTGGGATAATTACATTTTACTTCATTCGTTTCAGTGTGTGTGTGTGTGTGTGTGTGTGTGTGTGTGTGTGTGTGTGTGTGTGTGTGTGTGTGTGTGTGTGTGTGTGTGTGTTTTCTAGGAGGCCATCCAGATGATGAAAGGCAGGGTGATGGCCGGCAGGAGAGCGCATGCGGACACCGTCCTGAAGTAGAGCAGTAGACTAGCCCCCACCAATGCTGTCACCTTGGCAACGCGGCGACTAAGCAACACCTTTCGCACCGTTTTACAGAACTGGGAAAGAGAGAGAAAATAAATTGCAGCGATGTTGTTGTCATACTTTACCAAGAAAGACAGTTTAGTTGCATTTAATTGAAGTCAATTGAATATAGAGAAGGCCGTCAGAAGTAGGCCTACTTTGAGATGAATACACGTGGAGAAAGTAGTGTTAGTATTTCATTGTGGCCAGCAGATGGTGCCACCTTACCGGAATTGTCCTTATAGAGCAATTGTTTGGTGGGGGGGGAAACAGCATTTATTTTCAACCCATGTAAAATTACACTTACATACTCTCTCTATACAGAGAGAGAGTCTGTATAATAGGGAAAAGAGTTGCCAGTGTCTTTGAAAAACAGCTGGTCTTAATTTTATCAGAATATATTTGTGGTCATTTGTTGGTGATTGATTGTGAAATTATTAGTCGTTATGAGGAGACATTGCTTTGAAAATGCTACAGCGCTACGTGGAAAACAATATGTCGATAAGTTGCGGAATATTACATTTTATTTAGGATTTACCATTACTACAACTCTCTCAAGGCTACAACTCTCTCAAAGTAATGTTAAATGATTTACTACAACTCTCTCTTCACAATGCTGTCTGATGTACAAGCCCTATAGCAAGGGCAACATTTTACATTAAAGCAAACTTTGATGTCCTAATGCATGGTTTTATTGTTCTCAGCCTCACTTTGAAGTTGCTTTGGATAGAAGAGTTTGAGGATAAGCAAGTAAGACACTGATGCTTAAGATAAGCCTAATTTAGTTTCAAGTTCAGCTACAACCAATTATTTAAACGCTGAGTTGAAAACTAAAATAATTTGACTAAGATTAATTAGAAGTGACGGTATAAGTCAGAAGTTAATTTAGATACCAAGCCAGCTAGAAGATGAACTAGAAGTGAAGGTATTGGTCAGGAGTTCATTTAGATACCAAGCCAGCAGCTAGATGATCGACTAGAAGCAAAGGCATTACTCAGAAGTGGAGTGAGGCCAATGTGAAAGGGATTTCACCTGTTTCAACTTGAATTCGAACGCTATGAAATTAAAAAAATGTGTGGCTTGGGAAACATTGGATTTTATTTCTGTTTCCTCTTATTTCAGTGAACAGTGACACAATGGGATTCTACGTTGAAGACCATAAAAGACACATAACCACATACAAAATCACAAAGGAGTGGGGTTCACTTCCCCTTTAAGCCAGTGTGCTGATGTGTTGTAACGTCACAGCAGTCACAGTGACCGGGCTGGTGGCGCGCGCCTGTGGGAACTTCAGGGTTGTGACAGCGTCTGGTTGCAGCAGCGGTCTTTGGCTGCCTGTGGTCTCCACCGACAATAAGTCAGACACAATGGAGTGTTTATGGAGAGCTGCGCCGCCCCAGAGGGGCTAAGCAGCTCAATTAAAACAACACCCAGTTCAGTCTGTGGTTGTGGTATTAATCTCCACCAGGGCAGCCCAAAAACTAGGATTTGAAGGCTGAGGGCCCTGGGGCACAAGGAGGACACATGGTTCTGTGTGTGCTTGCGTGTTTGGGATGTGTGTGCGCACCTGTGTGTTTATGTGTGTACGTGTATTAGGATATATCTGGGCAAACTCAAATCCATTACATAAGCGTGTACTGTCTTTGTGTGTATGTGTGTTTGAATCTATCTATCTTTGTTATATATGCGACTTAAACCTCTATGTATGTGTGTGTGTGTGTGTGTGTGCGTGTGTGTGTGTGTATGTCTATGTGCATGTCTTTGTGTGTGTGTGTGTGTGTGTGTGTGTGTGTGTGTGTGTGTGCGTGTGTGTCTATGTGCGTGTCTATGTGCCTGTCTACGTGCGTGTCTATGTGCGTGTCTGTCTGTGTGTGTGTGTGTATCTGTGTGTGTGTCTGTGTGTGTCTGTGTGTGTGTGTAACAGGGTTCCTGTGGATAACGATGAAGGGCGGACCCACCTGAAAGGTCTGGAAGCTGACCAGGGTGCCGTAGCGACAGTACATGACATAGTGCTCACAGTTGTACCACAGCAGGCTGTAGCGCACCGAGCCGCGTAGCTTCTCTGCGCGCCGCGCCACCTCCTCGCCCCGCAATGGCGGACGGCTGCACACCTGGCCCACAGGGAACGCATGGAGAGCAGAGAAAAGGGGGACATTTTGGATCCATTGGAAAGTACTGTAAATATATACACTGTAGAGTAGACTCTGCTAGCTTACTGGAGCTAATACAATAGACATAATAAATAAGAATAATATTCATATATACTGTATATACAATATACATTTATTCATAAATATAATTTTATACAGATAGAAACATAATATATGGGGTAACGGGTTCAGGTTATTTGTTTTGATACATACAACATATGCGTGTAAACTATATGGGACCAGGTAACAGGTTAGTGTTGTGGGTTTTGGACAAGAATTTTCCTCCTCTTCTTCTTCCTTCTCCTCCTCCTCATCACGTACCTGGTCCAGCCGGTTCACGAGGATCTGGGATCCGTAGGCAAAGTCCTCTACAGAGTCCACCCTCACACTGGCACACTGGGAACACAAAGGTCTGTCACACACTGGGACGGCCAGTCTGTTTATATCATCGCTTTGAGTTCAAGTGCATGACCACTGAGACAGAATGAGGGTTCCAGTTTGTATAACAGGTAACAAAATATATTCAGCCACAACCCCACTAGTAAAAAGGTCAAGTTGGCTCTTTTTGGGCTTCAGTCATCGGCTGTAGTGACAGTGGAAAAGGAGTACAGGGGAATATAAAGTCATACGTTTCTGCTCAGCCTGATATCAATATCAGATCTGCCACATACCTTGACCAGAACTCCCAGTATGAGTCTACCGTTGGTGACCATCTTCCCAATCTTCCCCTGGTCCTTAGAGAACATTGGCAGGATATCTGGGATGAGGTGAGCCACACTGGAGAGAACGGAGGAGGAGGATGACGAAAAATAATCAAGCAGATAAAGAAAGAAAATAATAAAGTAACAAAAATCAACCGTGACGAGTGATAACATGCTCTTTCTTTAATGAGAAACTTACCAACCAAAGAAGAGGTACTTTTAAAAGCAATATGATATTTAATTAACTGACATGAATCAAAATTAAATGTAAAACTACAAATCCAGTCAATTGTTACAGGAAAAAAAAGGAGTAAAAATACTGTGAGCTCATTACTGATGACCCTATCACTGTGTTCATCAGTTCATCAGTCACAGATATGTACACACACCCCCTAGCACTACGGGAATGTGTATGTGCGTGTGTGTGTGTGTGTGTGTGAGTGTGTGTGGTGTGTGCACGTGTGTGTGTGTGTGTGTGTGTGTGTGTGTGTGTGTGTGTGTGCACGTGTGTGTGTGTGTGTGTGCACGTGTGTGTGTGTGTGTGTGTGTGTGTGTGTGTGTGTGTGTGTGCGTAATACTGTGTATATGCGTGAGTGAATGTATGTGTGTGTGTGTGTGTGTGTGTGTGTGTGTGTGTGTGTGTGTGTGTGTTTGCCCACACTCACCGTCCTCCTCCCAGGTAGATCCCAAAGTGTGTGAAGAGGGTCCGGGGGACCTCGAGCAGGTCGCCCCTCTGAAAGAGCAGGTCGCCCTCTGTCTCCTCCTCGGACCCCTGCTCGCCCGCCCGCCCCCTCTCCTTCCCCCGGGGTCTCTGGGCTGCGATGAAGAGCAGAGGGAGGAGGTGCAGAGAGAACATGGTCGTCTAGTTGACGGACAGAACGAGGGAGAAGGACAGCGGTGTGGGAAGAGAAGAGAAGCAAAGAAGCTATCGATGCAGCGCTGTATTGATTAATGCTCTGGATTATTCCCCGGGGGTGGTGAGATGGAGAAAGAAAGAGAAAGTAGCAGAGAGAGAGAGAGAGAGAGATGGAGAGAGTGCGAAATAGAGCGTGAGAGAGGGAGAGAGAGAGAGAGAGATTATTAGAAGTATTGTAGAAATGGCATCCAGCCTAAATCAGGATCAGTCCTGTGTATTTCAGCTCTGCTGTGTCTCAACCTCCATAGTTGTAGCTAATCTTGCTCAGCTAGTTAACAACCCACCAGATGAACAAAAACTTTTCTTCGGGCTCTGTTCATTCTGCTTGGAATTATGACTAATTCAGTACAACATTTCACAACATGACACACACATGGTTGTTGCTTCACAAACATCAAACTCTGTTGTAAGTCAAACAGTGTTTGACTTATAACACATAGACTGATTAATGGGGTCAAAATTGTCGCATGTTAGATTCATAACCCATTTGTGTGTGCACACACACAAATGCAAAACTCTCTCACACACACACACACACACACACACACACACACACACATACACAATGTGTTGTCCACAAGTTTGAATAGCATGGCTATGCTGTAATTACACATTCCTTAACAAGACTTTGTGATAGAACGAGCATGACAGAAGTAAGGGAGAGAGAGAGAGGAAGAGAGAGGAGGGAGCTAAAGACATAACTCATGGACTGAAATATATACAATGTTTGGAATTATTTTTATGTTTTATTGACACTCACTAACACACCCACATGCTATTCACAAACACACACACACACACACACACACACGCACACACACACACACACACACACACACACACACACAGACACGCACACACACAGACACATACACACACATATACACACACACACACACAAACATCAGTACTTGAATTGTCACACGATGCAAAGACAAGATCAAAATCTGTTGAAAACAGTTTATTATTTTCTTTGATGAAAATACAGTATAAAGTGTTAGGATATCAAAAAATATATAAAAAATCTACAAACTTCCGTTTGACTGTTAGAAAACAATCAAAGTCAAAGAGTGATTACAAATATTTACAAAAGCGCTTTGTATGTCCCATCGTCGGATAATATACGGACTGGATGTAAACAGTATACAACACACAAACACTATTTACACACAACACAAAGCTTTCACACAACGTCCAACCCCCGGAGAAAGAGCACTTTGTGGAGTTCATGTCTCGAAGCAGCTCCGATCTGAACGAGTCGATGCTGCTCCTCTAGAGGAGGGCTTCCTAACCTGTGGTGCGGGGGCCGTACGCGGCCCCGGGCCGAGGGCCGCCGTTAGCATTTATTAAAAATTATATACATGCTAACTACACGCATTGGATCACGAGTAGGTTTGAAGGCCGACAAGGAGAATCATTTATGGACGAACAATGTACACAGAGAGACGGTAACGATGTCACTTTTCTTCATACCAACTTAATGGTCCCTCCTGAGGGACGAGTTGTTCTTGTTGTTGAGAACAACAACAATTCCTTGTTGTTGTTCTCAGGGGACGAGCCAGCGCTGGGGGGGCCCTGCTCTGGAGGAGACGGAGGTGAGGGTCTGCATGAGAGGCTCGTTGAGATTTCATGGACTGCTCCGAGGTCAGAAGGTGGACTGTGAAGGGAGACCGAGGAGAGTGTTTCCCTTCCCCCGTCTCCCGGCGCCGCAGTCGTGGCTTTTCGCTCCTGGGCCGAGGCCAGTCCAACTTCCTGGGAATCGGCCAATCACACAAGGGTGTTTTGGAGGTTTTTTTTTTTTTTTTTTTTTTTTTTGGCGAGTGTCAAACAGAGGACACACGTCTACGAGAGACGTACGTTTGTGAAGATGGAAAACAAGTATCGTGATGATGTCATTCGTTCCTTACACCCCCCCCCCCCCTCCCCCTCTCCACCTCCCTCCCCTCCTACCGATGATGACCCCCCCCCCTCCAGAAATGTCAGGTCAGCATGCGTACGCGACCATCTTTGTGCCTCACGAGTCTAGTTTCCGTGTAACCGTGGGTAACCGGGCCTAACTGACCATCCACAGGGTGAAGGGGACGAGGAGGGACGGCAGGGCGGTGCCCAGGGATACGCCCAGACACACCATGGACGCCATGCCCAGGACCAC
>NC_140293.1:884469-944469 GCF_964030765.1 Micromesistius poutassou | reverse complement strand
ACCCACACAGGGTACCCGGCGCGCCACTGCCGGGCCTCATGGGAAATGTAGTCTTTATTCAGAACTCTGTCACTCCGAATGTACTCCTTTTTTTTCAACACACAAAAAGTCCTCTCCTCTCCAAAGACAAGCACAGTGTGGAAAGATAATAAGGGAGTCTCTCTCTCTCTTTCTCTCACTTTCCCTCTCTCTCTCTCCCTCCTTCTTTGAGTAAATCCATGTGTGAGTTTTGGGTTGTGATAGGATGTGAACACTATGTTTGTAACTCACTTTTTTGACTTATTTAAGTGTTTAAGAAGATTCGATGAGCCATTTCGTTCTCTATCCTACCTCCTTTCCTGTCAAGATTCAAACGCCCTTATAGGGCCCCTTGGATGCAAACACATAAAATGACAATAAAATGTAAGAGTTGTATGTTAAAATATGTAAACAGTGTAAACACTGTGAGGTAAGGGTCGGGATACTAGTGAGTTAATCAATCACTCTCTCACTCCCCTCTCTCTCTCTCTCTCTCTCACTCACTCTCTGCCTCTCTCTCTCTCTGGGCTCCAGTACAACTCGTCCCGGCCGAGAGAGGAGTGGGAGATGTGGCATCCCACGCTGATAGCGGAGGCGCTGTTCGCCATCGCTAACATCTTCAGCTCGCTGCGGCTGATCTCTCTGTTCACCGCCAACTCCCACCTGGGCCCGCTGCAGATCTCCCTGGGACGCATGCTGCTGGACATCCTCAAGTTCCTCTTCATCTACTGCCTGGTGAGGGACGCACGCAGATACACGTTCATGTAGATGTAATGATAATGATAATAATAATATTAATAATATTGACGCATTTTATTTATGGGCGCCTTTCTTGACACTCAAGGTCACATTACAAAATCAAACGAGAGATATAGAGATATGAGTTGGCAAGTGATTCAAATATTCACTCATGATTGTCAATAGTTAATCGCACATTTTTATTTCTGTCCAAAATGCACTGTAAAGGCCTTTTTTCCCCCAAGTTTTTAATAATCTCATCAACATGGGAGCGGATCAAATATGCTTGCTTTACGCAAAGATATAAGTATATTTTTTTATTGGAAATCAAGTAAGAAGAGAAACACAATGCAGTGTGTCCACACCGCTTTTCCAGCATGAACACAAACCAGAGGACTCACAATACAGGGACCCGCACGGATCAAGCATTCACCAACAGAATCACAAAATAAAACAATGATGAGAGAGATGCTTCATGATTTAAAGACCCACATTCATTTTTCTGCTTCCAAGGAAGTTCACAAATGTCATTGAGTTTGACAGCCCGAGTTACTGTTAATCAACAGACGCGTGTACTTTTCATTCATTATTGATTGGGATTTATTTGAGCAGCTTTGCGCACACAAGTGGATCAATGAATCATTGGGGAAAATGTAATGAGCTGACAATTCAAATATTAAACAACATAAATACCCAGTTTGCAAAGAGAGTGCATACAGTTTCAAGCCTTCCCTCACAAGCTCAGCCCGGAGATCTAGCTACAACTTAAAGCGTTGTTATAAAGTGTACGATTCAAGAACAACGTTCACATCAAACTATGTGACATGGAAGTACATTTGCTGTCTGTTGTCTTTATCGCCCAGCCCTAATATACACATAAATATATTGATTTATTTTGGACGCATGCTGTTGACAACCTCAGGTTTCTCATATATATATTGAAATATAGACATACTGTACAAATAGTGATCTAGACATAGAGATACAAGAGATATAGATATATATAGAGAGAGATATAGCGATTCATATTGACAAACAGAACTGCAAATTTAGGGATTCGAGGTTGAATGGTGTCTGTCTCTCTCCCTCTCTCTCCCTCCCTCTCTTTTTTTCTCCTGCTTTCATGCTATGTCTGTCTCTCTCTCTCTATGTCTCTGTGTCTCTCTCTCTCTCTCTCTCTCTCTCTCTCTCTCTCTCTCTCTCTCTCTCTCTCGGTCAGGTGTTGCTGGCGTTTGCCAACGGTCTGAACCAGCTGTACTTCTACTATGAAACCAAAGCCTCTGAAGAGCCAAACAACTGTAAAGGCATCCGCTGTGAGAGGCAGAACAACGCCTTCTCCACGTACGTATGCACACACACACACGCACGCACGCACGCACGCACGCACGCACGCACGCACACACACACACACACACACACACACACACACACACACACACACACACACACACACACACACACACACACACACACACACACACACACACACATACACACACACACACACACACACACACACACACACACATACGCACACGCACACGCATCCACACGCACACACATACATACATACATACATACATACATACATAAATGCACGCGCACACACACACACACACACACACACACACACACACACACACACACACACACACACACACACACACACATATGGTCTCAGCTGAAGGAGGTATTTGATGATGGTGGTGATTTTGTAACCAAGGCCGTCCTGTAGGGTACATATTGATCAGCCTTCCAGTTTGTTTAGATAATAGTCGTATTGATCCCAGATCAATACTAGTACAGTAGGGGGTGTGGATGGGTCAAATAGTGATGACGCAGCATGGGCTATGCCACGAATCGAAATAACAGAATGACCACTGTATTAATAATATCCTCAGTTTGTTCGTAATTATTGTAATCACACAGTACTGATACTACCAATGTGTATGGAAATACTGCAGTATACATAGATGGATGTAGAAGGTGTACTGTAGTAGTAAATGGAGTACAGCATGAGACCACAGGCTACTGTCTGTACCTCTGTGGTACTATATATATATATATAGCGGTATATAGCGGGGATGGGCAGGAGTACCCAGGCGCTTGATTCGGACGTCATCATTGACCGAAAGTGTCTACGGGGAAATCAATGGAGTTTTGCAGTAATGCAGGTTGCAATGGGATGTTGATCGATACGGTGAATAACTCGTAAAAGTGCTCTGATGAAATCGATCGATTAATTGAATGCTCGGTTATGCGACGCAAAGCGCTGTGTGTTCGCTGCTCAATCTTCTGGCGTTATTAAGAAACATCTATCAAGGCTTGGAAGCAGACCAGAAGCAGACGCTAAGCAGCTTGTTCGCTAACAGTGTGCGGTATTTTTACATTTATAAGAAAATTTGAATACTGAATAAATTATGCATATCTCTTTTACTTTTCATCCCTAGTTTACTTTACATCCATAGCTCTCAGAATGCCTTTTTTTTGTACCATAAACCATACCAGCACACAATCAACAGAAAAAAAAGGAGTACACCGCTAACAATTTTGGCTCACGACAAAAAAACAACAACAACATGACAACAACAAAAACTTTACTGACAAGCCAGCTCCATCACAGACGGCAGCCTTCGGGCCGCCGACCGCAGAACAAATAGTTGTATTAACGTGGATATCTTTTATTTATTCGGCGGAATATAAATAACAGATGGAGAGCACGTATATATGCAATCACATCACACCGCTGCCTTCGCACGCAACGGTCTCAGATAAATATCGACGGGCATGACTATATAGGCGGACGCAACGCGGCACGACCAACGGGGGGGGGGGTGTTGTGGAGGAGAGGATGGATGGATGGATGGAGCGGTAGAGCGAGAGAACAGAGAGGAAGGGAGGGGGGGGGGGGAGGGGGAGAGCTCTGACATAATGAAGAGAATGATGTGCATGCTGGGTAATATTATTCAGCCGCTGATGGGGAAGTATAAACAACATACTCATTCATCATCCCCTTTCCCTTCGCTCTCGCTCCGACTCTGCGTCTGTATCACCGCCTCTCTCTCTCTCTCTCTCCCTCTGCGTCGGTGTCAGACCCTCAGTCTCTCTCTCTCTCTCCTCCTTATCTCTCTCTCTCTGTCCTTCTCTCACCCTTCTCTCTTTCCAATTCTCTCTCTCTTTCTCTCTCTCTCTTTCTCTGTCTCTCTCTTTCTCGCCCTCTGTGTCTCTCTCTCTTCCCCCTTCTCTCTCTCTCCCCATTCTCCCCCTTCTCACTCTCTCTCTCTCCCCCTTCTTTCTCTCTCTTTCTCTGTCTCTCCCCCTTCTTTCTCTCTCTCTCTTTCTCTGTGTCTCTCTCTCTCTTTCTCTCTCTCTCTCTCTCTCTCTCTCTCTCTCTCTCTTCTCTCTCTCTCTCTCTCTCTCTCTCTCCCCCTTCTTTCTCTCTCTCTCTCTCTCTCTCTCTCTCTCTCTCTCTCTCTCTCTCTGCCTCTCTCTCTCTCTCTCTCTCTCTCACCTCACCCCTCCTCTGCGGTGTGTGTTGGGGACACGGGGACCAATGGAGGTCGTTGAATTTTTGATGAGCCCAGCGATGTCTGTCGTCACCAGCTACGACACATCTGAAGGGAGGGAGCGGGGCAGGGGGGCTCGGTGTATTTGTACACCATGAAATATTCATCAACACAAAGGCCTAGGCTCATTGTACGGTGTGTGTGTGTGTGTGCGTGTGCGTGTGGCTGGGAGTGTGTGTGACTGCGTGTGTGTGTGTGTGTGTGATTGTGTGTGTGTGTGTGTGTGTGGCGGGACGTGTGTGTGACTGTGTGTGTGTGTGTGTGTGTGTGTGTGTCGCTGTGTGTGTGTGTGTGTCTGCGTGTGTCTGTGTGTGTGTGTGTGGCTGGGCCTGTGTGTGGCTGGGCCTGTGTGTGGCTGGGCCTGTGTGTCTCTGTGTGTGTGTGTGTGTGTGATTGTGTGTATGTGGCTGGGCATGTGTGAGACTGTGTGTGTGTGTGTGTGTTTGTGCATGTGTTAGAAACTACTTTTCGGGCCAATACAGAAGGGGGGGTGAAAAGATGAATGGATGAATGTTACGAACAGACGAAGAGAGACGCTTAATTAATTGTTACAGGACTAGTTTCACTCCTTTATCTCTGCTTCCTCCCTCCCTTCATTCTCCTCCCTTTATTATCGGTGTGTGTGTGTATGTGAGAGAGAGAGGGGGGGGGGGGGGGAGGGAGAGAGAGGGGGAGATAATGGGTGATTGGTGTGTTACAGCCTGATAGATAAATTGTGTTGTAAGCGGGGTTTGTATCAGAGAGAGAGAGAGAGTGATGGAGGGACGGAGGGCGAGAGGGGGAGCTGGAGATGGAAAGAGAGACAGGCACGCAAACACAAAACAACCCAGAGACTGATGGCTGGCCCTTCACACATCAATGTTTATAAGAGGGGGCAGCAGTGAGAGATGGAGAGAGAAAGAGGAGGGAGGTGGGCGAGAGACTCTGAAACACATACAGTGCGAGAGAGAGTAGTCATGAATGTTGATGCGGGCTCGCACGGCCCCGCAGGCTGATAAAGAGTGCGTCGACTACAGTCATCAATCAGACATGTTTGTGGGCCAACCTGCGCCGCGCTCCACTTCCGCCACGGCACTACATTACCCACGATGCATTGTGTCGTGTAGGGGGTCAAAGGTACAAAGATAATCATCTTGTCTGCTCACCCGGTTTGACCTCCATATCGGGGGGGGGGGGGTCAATGAATAAAGTTGATGTTGGTACTGTGCCCCCCCCCCACCCTAAGGTTGTTCGAGACCCTCCAGTCGCTGTTCTGGTCCATCTTCGGCCTGCTCAACCTCTACGTGACCAACGTGAAGGCGCGCCACGAGTTCACCGAGTTCGTGGGCGCCACCATGTTCGGGACGTACAACGTCATCTCCCTGGTGGTGCTGCTCAACATGCTCATCGCCATGATGAACAACTCCTACCAGCTCATCGCCGTGAGCCCCCCCCCCCCCCCCACGCACCGCCACCCACACACACACACACACACACACACACACCGAGACCGAGACCCCGACCCACTCACTGCCCGCCACGCACAAACGCTTCCCTCGCACACACACTCAGAACCGCTGGCCTTCAGCTTGGTCTGGCTCTCATTGGGTTCTGTTTGATTATACATGACGTTTAACACACACACACACACACACACACACACACACACAGATACACACACACGCTTTCCCATCGTCGCTGACGGACAGCAGTACATAGTGTACTATACTATAGTTTGATTAATGATTCATTGTTGTACCTTTATTGTGCTACCAGTATGCTACACTATGCTATGCTACAGTAACTATAGCATAGTGTAGTGCAGCATACTGGGAGCATAGTGTAGCATACCATATGCTATGCTATAGTAGCTTAGTAACTATAGTAACTAAAGCATAGCATAGTGTAGCACACTGGGAGCAACACAAGGTACAATAATTAACCATTCATCGACATTAGTTCATGCAGTAATAAGCATTAACTAGCAATTTACTAACAGTTAGTAAACAGTGAATTAAACAGTTCATTGATGGTCTGGTAATCATTTACTAATGGTGTTCTAGTTAACTAAGGTACTGGTGTTCATGTTAATGCAGGGATTAATTTTACATTATTAAATAGGGTTAACTTACCCTAACCCCGTCAAATAATGTTTAAATGAATACCTGAGACATGAACGGCATTAGTAAATGATTACTTGGCCATCAGTTAACTGTGAGTTAATTGTTAGTTAATTGTTAGTTAATGCTTATTACTGCATTAAATAATGTTAATTTCTCATTATCATACCCTTATAGAGTGTTAACAGCATGCCATAGTGTAGCATAGCACAGCATTTTATAATGTACTATAGCGTAGAACATTGTAGCATAGCATAGCATTCCATAGTGAACTATAGTGTTGCATAGTGTAGCGCAGTATAGCACAACATAGTGTAACGCACCACGGTGTAGTGCATTACCAGCCTGGCTATTGACAGACCAAGCTCAATCGTAGACTGCACGTTGGTCTGGGGAGGCGGCTGTCATTTTCTTCAGCACAAGAGGCGTGATCAACGGGCGCAGTTCAAATGACTCTACGCAATTGGCTGGTTGCCATCGCTTCCCTGTTGTCATTGTGTTAAACCAGCCAATAGCGCGCCAGGGGGGGAAGCCAGCTTGGTGATTCGCTCCCGCAAAAGCGTATCGGAAAGAGAAAGAAATGTATTGGTCCTCTCCAGACCGTGCTGCAGGGCGAATTCAAATCGCCGGCAGAACGGGCCGGGGGTACCCAGTCTAGTGCATTACACTATGTTGTGCTATCCTACACTTCACTATGCTGTCCCATAGTGCACTCACCTATGGTGTTTGCTACACTATGCTACGAGACATTATACTATGCTACACTATGCTACGAGACATTATTCTATGCTACACTATGCTACGAGCCATTATACTATGCTATGCTACACTATGCTACGAGATATTATTCTATGCTACACTATGCTACGAGCCATTATACTATGCTACACTATGCTACACTATGCTACGAGACATTATACTATGCTACACTATGCTACGAGCCATTATACTATGCTACACTATGCTACACTATGCTACGAGCCATTATACTATGCTACACTATGCTACACTATGCTACGAGCCATTATACTATGCTACACTATGCTACACTATGCTACGAGCCATTATACTATGCTACACTATGCTACACTATGCTACGAGACATTATTCTATGCTACACTATGCTACGAGCCATTATACTATGCTACACTATGCTACACTATGCTACGAGACATTATTCTATGCTACACTATGCTATGAGACATTATACTATGCTACACTATGCTACGAGACATTATACTATGCTATGCTATGCTATGCTACACTATGCTACGAGACATTATACTATGCTATGCTATGCTATGCTACACTATGCTACGAGACATTATACTATGCTACACTATGCTACGAGACATTATACTATGCTATGCTATGCTATGCTATGCTATGCTATGCTACACTATGCTACGTTCTAACATGCTCTGCTTGTGGGTGCAGGACCATGCAGACATTGAGTGGAAGTTTGCCCGCACCAAGCTGTGGATGAGCTACTTTGACGAGGGGGGCACGCTGCCCCCTCCCTTCAACATCATCCCCAGCCCCAAGTCGGTGTGGTACCTGCTCACCTGGCTACACCACCGCCTCTGGGCCCGCAGGCACGCCCCCAACGGAGACTCCCACAAGTGTGGCAACCTGAGGGAGTTCACGGTAGGTCAGGTGTACGCGCACGCACGCATGCGAACACGCACGCACGCACGTGCATTAAAACACGCACGCACGCAACCATGCACATGCACACACACATACAATCATGCACATACATGCATGCACGTACGCACTCATGCACACACGCACGCACGCACACACGCACGCACGCACGCACGCACGCACGCACGTACACACACACACACACACTGTACATACATACATACATACATACATACATACATACATACATACATATATACATACATACATACATACATACATACATACATACATACATACATACATACATACATACATACATACATACCAGTGGCGGCTGGTGGTTTTTAAAGTGAGGGAGGAAGGACTGCGCGCTTGGTTGCCATTGGCCTGCTTGCACTGTTAGTGGCGTATGGTGGCATAAGAATGTGAGACTCAAGTTGTTTCAGGGTGTTTTGGTGAACTACAAAATAGCAGGGAGGGATAATTATGTGAATACAATTGATACAAATCCACTAGTGGCAGCATTGTACTTTGAAAGCTGGTAGGCAGCATGTCTTGGACTAGGGCAGAAGGAAAGGATGCAAAGCCAATTAGTCAAATCAGGCCTACTCTTGATTTGTAAAACTAAATAAAATTAAAACTGCGCGCAGTGATGAACGGGACCTCGCGCCGGCTTGCAGCCGCCACTACGAGGTCACGTTCATCACTGCGCGCAGTTTTAAAAAAAAATCGCGCCGGCTTGCGGCCGCGTCACGTGCCGTCGTAACATGTGTGCTGGCAAGATGTGCACATGTTAGGACCGCACGTGACGCAGCCGCAAGCCGGCACGAGGTCCCGTTCATCACTGCGCGCAGTTTTAAAAAAGCGCAGTTAAAAAAAAAATTCGCAAATTTATGTAATCTGTAGAAGCAGAGGTGCCCTGTGGTGTCCTACTGATTGTTTTGACATTAACATGTAAGACCACATTTAACTGAATTACATGTTGTAACAACTTTAACTAACATTATTAACCCTACATCAATGATCCGATAAATTCCCTAGGAGGAGTTAGTTGAAATACAAGGCGAAAAAGTGAAAGTATTCCATTCAAAATGGCCAACTTTGACAGCACGCCACGGCCATGCCCTTCAATGTACAGTCACAAATAGCACGATTTTGTTTCAGCACCACTTCATGACTGTACTGACCAATTTTGAAGCAGATCCGATAAATTCCCTAGGAGGAGTTAGTTTAATACAAGGCGACGGATTTCAAAAATGGCCAACTTTGACGGCACGCCACGGACACGCCCTTCAACATACAGTCACAAATAGCACGATTTTGGTTCAGCACCACTTCATGACTGTACTGACCAATTGTGAAGCAGATGCGATAAATTCCCTAGGAGGAGTTCGTTCAAATACAATGCGAAAAAGTGAAATTCCATTCAAAATGGCCAACTTTGACATCACGCCACGGACACGCCCTTCAACGTACAGTCCCAAATAGCATGATTTTGGTTCAGCACCACTTCATGACTGTACTGACCAAATTTGAAGCAGATCCGATAAATTCCCTAGGAGGAGTTAGTTCAAATACAATGCGACGGAATTCAAAAATGGCCAACTTTGACAGCATGCCACGGACACGCCCTTCAACGTACAGTCACAAATAGCACGATTTTGGTTTAGCACCACTTCATGACTGTACTGACCAATTTTGAAGCAAATCCGATAAATTCCCTAGGAGGAGTTCATTCAAATACAAGGCAAAAAAGTGAAAAAAATTCAAAATGGCCGCCAAAAGTGAAAATTAGAAATGCAAATAGCCGACTTCCTGTGGAGTTTGGAGCATGGGTCCAAGAGGCTTTTCTGTAGGTATGGGCACATTGTACGTGAATACTGAGTTTCATACATATTGGTGAAATGTGACGTAGGGGCTGCATTTTAAAGTTCCTGTAGGGGGCGCTACAAAAAATAGAAACACGAATTTTGGTATGTGAGCTATCGGCATCAGTTTACACGTGTCCTGTGAATTTCATATTCATAACTATTACGGTGTCCGCAGAGTGATTTTGAGCCTCTGGCGGCCATGTTGTTTTTTAAATCGACTTAATTTTAATTGAGCAGTTAGAACTTTGGTACCTAACGGCCATTGAGTTGGTCGCGCTCAAATCAAACATTGCGTCTATGAACTGTGGCTATTTTAGTAACAGGCCACGCCCATTTCGAAGCCACGCCCCATTTGAAAAAATGTTGAAGTAATCTTGTTCAGAATTTGATTCTGAACAACTTTAGTAGAGAGGTCCAACACCATAGGAGTACAATTAATGTAGATATGTGTAATTTACTATTTTTGGGGTGAAAAACACACCGCTTTTTGAACTCAATGGCTCATGGGTACTTTGAAATTTATCCTACAGACTAATCCTTATGTCAGATTGAAGATAATGGGCCATAGATGATATGTGCCAAAGGATTTTTGTCAAAGTCGAAAAACCTGGGATTCTTGGGGAATTTACTGTTTTTAACTAAATTCAAAATGGCGGGAAATCTGGCTACCGGAAGTGCTAAGTTATTATCTGCAAATTTGTTCATTATGAGGATTTGCATATGTGTGCAAAGTTTCATGAGTTTAGGTCCAACCGGTGACGAGTTATGCTTGTGCAAACGTTGAAATTTTGGCATAGTTGGTATAGCGCCACCTAGGGGCGAATGTGAATTTGAGGGCTAGAATATCAAATTTTTCACCAGTCCCACAAAATGTGCCAAATAAAAATGAGTTTTCGAATATGTGCAGGGGGGGAAAAATGCAGTCGAAGATGAGGTAAAATAATAAGAAGAAGAATTAAAACTGCGCGCAGTGATGAACGGGACCTCGTAACATGTGCGCTTTTTTAAAACTGCGCGCAGTGATGAACGGGACCTCGTAACATGTGCGCTGCCACGAGGTCCCGTTCATCACTGCGCGCAGTTTTAATTTTAATTTTTAGCGAATTCATGTAATCTGTAGAAGCAGATGAGATACATTCCCTAGGAGGAGTTTGTTGAAATACAAGGCGAAAAAGTGAAAAAATTCCATGAAAAACGGCCAACTTTGAAGGCACGCCACGGACACACCCTTCAACGTACAGTCACAAATAACACGGCGTTGGTTGAGCCCCATTTTTTGACTGTACTGACTAATTGTGAAGCAGATCCGATAAATTCCCTAGGAGGAGTTCGTTCAAGTACAAGGCGAAAAAAGCGAAAATAAGAGCACGGAATTCAAAACGGCCAAATTTGTAGGCACACCACGGACACGCCCTTCAACGTACAGTCACAAATAACACGGCGTTGGTTGAGCCCCATTTTTTGACTGTACTGACCAATCGTGAAGCAGATCCGATAAATTCCCTAGGAGGAGTTCGTTGAAATACAAGGCGAAAAAGGGAAATTTGCCGGTAAAAGTGCAAATTAAAAAAGAGAACAGCCGACTTCCGGTGGGTTTTGGGGCATGGTTCCAAGAGGCTTTTCTGTAGGTATTGTCATGTTGTACGGGCCTACCGAGTTTCATACATATTGGTGAAACGTGGCGCAGGGGCTGGTTTTTAAAGATCCTGTAGGGGGCGCTACAAACATGACAAACACGAATTTTGGTATGTGAGCTACAGGCACCAGTTTACACGTGTCCTGTGAATTTCATATTCATAACTATTACAGTCTCTGCAGAGTGATTTACCCTCCTCTGGCGGCCATGTTGTTTTTCCAATCGACGTAATTTGATTTCAGCAGTTAGAACTTTGGTCCCTAAAGGCCACTGAGTTGGTCCCGCTCAAATCAAACATTGCGTCTATGAACTGTGGCTATTTTAGTAACAGGCCACGCCCATTTTGAAGCCACGCCCCATAATTATTTTTTTTTACTCTATCTTGTTCAGAATTTGATTCTGAACAACTTTTGTATCTGGGTCAACATCATAGGAGTGAAAGTTGATGTTGATATGAGCAATTAACTTTTGAGTAATTTTTAACCACACCCATTTTAGAACTCAAAGGCTCATGGGAGCTTTAAACTTTATTGTACAGACTAATCCTTATGGCAGATTGAAGATAATGGGCCATAGATGATATGTGCCAAAGGATTTTTGTCAAAGTCGAAAAACCTGGGATCCTTGGGGAATTTGCTGTTTTTAACAAAATTCAAAATGGCGGAAAATCTGGCAACCCGGAAATTTTCAGTTCAAGAGACTTTTTTGTTCATCATGAGGATTTGCATGTGTGTGCAAAGTTTCATGAGTGTAGGTCAAACCGGAGACGCGTGCTGCTAGTGCAAAGTTTGCACTTTTGAACAGTTGGTATAGCGCCACCTTGGGGCCAATGTGAATTTGACGGCTAGAATATCAAATTTTTCACCAGTCCCCACAAATGTCCAAAATAAAAATGAGTTTTCGTATATGTTCAGGGGGGGAAAAATGCAGTCAAAGAGGCTTAAAAATAAGAATAAGAAAAAGCGGACCAATAACAATAGGGACCTTGCAGGTTCTGCTCGGTCCCTAATAATTAAAACTGCGTGCAGTGATGAACGGGACCTCGTAACATGTGCGCTTTTTTAAAACTGCGCGCATTGATGAACGGGACCTCGTAACGTGCGCTTTTTCAAAACTGCGCGCAGTGATGAACGGGACCTCGTAACATGTGCGCTGCCACGAGGTCCCGTTCATCACTGCGCGCAGTTTTAATTTTAATTTTTTGCAAATTCATGTAATCTGTAGAAGCAGATGAGATACATTCCCTAGGAGGAGTTTGTTGAAATACAAGGCGAAAAAGTGAAAAAATTCCATTCAAAATGGCCAACTTTGACGGCGCGCCACGGACACACCCTTCAACGTACAGTCA
This sequence comes from Micromesistius poutassou, assembly GCF_964030765.1. Lineage (NCBI taxonomy): Eukaryota > Metazoa > Chordata > Actinopteri > Gadiformes > Gadidae > Micromesistius > Micromesistius poutassou. The sequence continues at coordinate 931,543 of NC_140293.1, read as the reverse complement.
CAAATAACACGGCGTTGGTTGAGCCCCATTTTTTGACTGTACTGACCAATTGTGAAGCAGATCTGATAAATTCCCTAGGAGGAGTTCGTTCAAGTACAAGGCGAAAAAAGCGAAAATAAGAGCACGGAATTCAAAACGGCCAACTTTGAAGGCACGCCACGGACACGCCCTTCAACGTACAGTCACAAATAACACGGCGTTGGTTGAGCCCCATTTTTTGACTGTACTGAGCAATTGTGAAGCAGATCCGATAAATTCCCTAGGAGGAGTTCGTTGAAATACAAGGCGAAAAAGTCAAATTTGCCGGTAAAAAAGTGAAATTTGCCGGTAAAAGTGCAAATTTAAAAAGAAAACAGCCGACTTCCGGTGGGTTTTGGGGCATGGGTCCAAGAGGCTTTTCTGTAGGTATTGTGATGTTGTACGTGCCTACCGAGTTTCATACATATTGGTGAAACGTGGCGCAGGGGCTGGTTTTTAAAGTTCCTGTAGGGGGCGCTACAAACATGACAACCAGGATTTTTGGTATGTGAGCTACAGGCACCAGTCTACACGTGTCCTGTGAATTTCATATTCATAACTATTACGGTCTCCGCAGAGTGATTTTGAGCCTCTGGCGGCCATGTTGTTTTTCCAATCGACGTCATTTTACTTGAGCAGTTAGAACTTTGGTCCCCAAAGGCCACTGAGTTGGTCCCGCTCAAATCAAACATTGAGTCTATGAACTGTGGCTATTTTAGTAACAGGCCACGCCCATTTTGAAGCCACACCCCATAAAAAAATTTTTTTACTCTATCTTGTTCAGAATTTGATTCTGAACAACTTTTGTATCTGGGTCAACATCATAGGAGTGAAAGTTGATGTTGATATGAGCAATTAAAGATTTTAGCGTTTTTAACCACACACCTTTTGGCTCATGGGTGCTTTAAACTTTATTGTACAGACTAATCCTTATGGCAGATTGAAGATAATGGGCCATAGATGATATGTGCCAAAGGATTTTTGTCAAAGTCGAAAAACCTGGGATCCTTAGGCAATTTGCTGTTTTTAACAAAATTCAAAATGGCGGAAAATCTGGCAACCCGGAAATTTTCAGTTGGAGAGACTTTTTTGTTCATCATGAGGATTTGCATGTGTGTGCAAAGTTTCATGAGTGTAGGTGAAACTGGTAACGCGTGCTGCTCGTGCAAAGTTTGCACTTTTGAACAGTTGGTATAGCGCCACCTTGGGGCCAATGTGAAGTTGACGGCTAGAATATCTAAGTTACAGCAGTCCCCACAAATGTACCAAATAAAAATGACTTTTCGTATATGTTCAGGGGGGGAAAAATGCAGTCGAAGACGAAGGAAAAGAATAATAACGAGGTCCCGTTCATCACTGCGCGCAGTTTTAAAAAAAAATCGCGCCGGCTTGCGGCCGCGTCACGTGCCGTCGTAACATGTGTGCTGGCAAGATGTGCACATGTTAGGACCGCACGTGACGCAGCCGCAAGCCGGCACGAGGTCCCGTTCATCACTGCGCGCATTTTTAAAAAAGCGCAGTTTTAAAAAAAATTCGCAAATTTATGTAATCTGTAGAAGCAGAGGTGCCCTGTGGTGTCCTACTGATTGTTTTGACATTAACATGTAAGACCACATTTAACTGAATTACATGTTGTAACAACTTTAACTAACATTATTAACCCTACATCAATGATCCAATAAATTCCCTAGGAGGAGTTCGTTGAAATACAAGGCGAAAAAGTGAAAGAATTCCATTCAAAATGGCCAACTTTGACGGCATGCCATGGACACGCCCTTCAACGTACAGTCACAAATAACACGGCGTTGGTTGAGCACCATTTTTTGACTGTACTGACTAATTGTGAAGCAGATCCGATAAATACCCTAGGAGGAGTTCGTTCAAATACAAGGGGAAAAAAGCGAAAATAAGACCACGGAATTCAAAACAGCCAAATTTGACGGCACGCCACGGACACGCCCTTCAACGTACAGTCACAAATAACACGGCGTTGGTTGAGCTCCATGTCATGACTGTACTGACTTATTGTGAAGCAGATGCGATAAATTCCCTAGGAGGAGTTCGTTCAAATACAATGCGAAAAAGTGAAATTCCATTCAAAATTGCCAACTTTGACGGCACGCCACGGACACGCCCTTCAACGTACAGTCACAAATAGCACGATTTTGGTTCAGCACCATTTCATGACTGTACTGACCAATTTTGAAGCAGATGCGATAAATTCCCTAGGAGGAGTTAGTTCAAATACAAGGCGACGGAATTCCAAAATGGCCAACTTTGACGGCACGCCACGGACACGCCCTTCAACGTACAGTCACAAATAGCACGGCGTTGGTTCGGCACCATTTATTGACTGTACTGACCAATTTTTAAGCAGATTCGATAAATTCCCTAGGAGGAGTTCATTCAAATACATGGCAAAAAAGTGAATTTTTTTTCAAAATGGCCGCCGAGAGTGAAAATAAAAAATGCAAATAGCCGACGTCCTGTGGGGTTTGGAGCATGGGTCCAAGAGGCTTTTCTGTAGGTATTGGCACGTTATACGTGCCTACCGATTTTCATACATATTGGTGAAACGTGGCGCAGGGGCTGCTTTTTAAAGTTCCTGTAGGGGGCGCTACAAAAAATAGAAACACGAATTTTGGTATGTGAGCTAGAGGCACCAGTTTACACGTGTCCTGTGAATTTCATATTCATAACTATTACGGTCTCCGCAGAGTGATTTTGAGCCTCTGGCGGCCATGTTGTATTTTAAATCGACTGAATTTTTGGTGAGCAGTTAGAACTTTGGTACCTAATGGCCATTGAGTTGGTCCCGCTCAAATCAAACATTGCGTCTATGAACTGTGGCGATTTTAGTGTCAGGCCACGCCCATTTCGATGCCACGCCCCATTTGAAAAATTGTTGACTTATTCTTGTTCAGAATTTGATTCTGAACAACTTTACTAGAGAGGTCCAACACCATAGGAGTCCAATTAATGTAGATATGTGCAATTTACTATTTTTGGGGTGAAAAACACACCCCTTTTTGAACTCAATGGCTCATGGGTACTTTGAAATTTATCCTACAGACTAATCCTTATGTCAGATTGAAGATAATGGGCGATAGATGATATGTGCGAAAGGAATTTTGTCAAAGTCGAAAAACCTGGGATCCTTGGGGAATTTACTGTTTTTAACTAAATTCAAAATGGCGGGAAATCTGGCTACCGGAAGTGCTAAGTTAGTATCTGCAAATTTGTTCAGCATGAGGATTTGCATATGTGTGCAAAGTTTCATGAGTTTAGGTCCAACCGGTGACGAGTTATGCTTGTGCAAACGTTGAAATTTTGGCATAGTTGGTATAGCGCCACCTAGGGGCGAATGTGAATTTGAGGGCTAGAATATCAAATTTTTCACCAGTCCCACAAAATGTGCCAAATAAAAATGAGTTTTCGAATATGTGCAGGGGGGGAAAAATGCAGTCGAAGATGAGGGAAAATAATAAGAAGAAGAATTTTAAAACTGCGCGCAGTGATGAACGGGACCTCGTAACATGTGCGCTTTTTTAAAACTGCGCGCAGTGATGAACGGGACCTCGTAACATGTGCGCTTTTTTAAAACTGCGCGCAGTGATGAACGGGACCTCGTAACATGTGCGCTTTTTTAAAACTGCGCGCAGTGATGAACGGGACCTCGTAACATGTGCGCTTTTTTAAAACTGCGCGCAGTGATGAACGGGACCTCGTAACATGTGCGCTTTTTTAAAACTGCGCGCAGTGATGAACGGGACCTCGTAACATGTGCGCTTTTTTAAAACTGCGCGCAGTGATGAACGGGACCTCGTAACATGTGCGCTTTTTTAAAACTGCGCGCAGTGATGAACGGGACCTCGTAACATGTGCGCTTTTTTAAAACTGCGCGCAGTGATGAACGGGACCTCGTAACATGTGCGCTTTTTTAAAACTGCGCGCAGTGATGAACGGGACCTCGTAACATGTGCGCTTTTTTAAAACTGCGCGCAGTGATGAACGGGACCTCGTAACATGTGCGCTTTTTTAAAACTGCGCGCAGTGATGAACGGGACCTCGTAACATGTGCGCTGCCACGAGGTCCCGTTCATCACTGCGCGCAGTTTTAATTTTAATTTTTAGCGAATTCATGTAATCTGTAGAAGCAGATGAGATACATTCCCTAGGAGGAGTTTGTTGAAATACAAGGCGAAAAAGTGAAAAAATTCCATGAAAAACGGCCAACTTTGAAGGCACGCCACGGACACACCCTTCAACGTACAGTCACAAATAACACGGCGTTGGTTGAGCTCCATTTTTTGACTGTACTGAGCAATTGTGAAGCAGATCTGATAAATTCCCTAGGAGGAGTTCGTTAAAGTACAAGGCGAAAAAAGCGAAAATAAGACCACCGAATTCAAAACGGCCAATTTGAAGGCACGCCACGGACACGGCCATCAACGTACAGTCACAAATAACACGGCGTTGGTTGAGCCCCATTTTCTGACTGTACTGACCAATTGTGAAGCAGATCCGATAAATTCCCTAGGAGGAGTTCGTTGAAATACAAGGCGAAAAAGTGAAATTTGCCGGTAAAAGTGCAAATTAAAAAAGAGAACAGCCGACTTCCGGTGGGTTTTGGGGCATGGTTCCAAGAGGCTTTTCTGTAGGTATTGTCATGTTGTACGGGCCTACCGAGTTTCATACATATTGGTGAAACGTGACGCAGGGGCTGGTTTTTAAAGTTCCTGTAGGGGGCGCTACGAACATGACAACCACGATTTTTGGTATGTGAGCTACAGGCAACAGTCTACACGTGTCCTGTGAATTTCATATTCATAACTATGACGGTCTCCGCAGTGTGATTTACCCTCCTCTGGCGGCCATGTTGTTTTTCCAATCGACGTAATTTGATTTGAGCAGTTAGAACTTTGGTTCCCAAAGGCCACTGAGTTGGTCCCGCTCAAATCAAACATTGCGTCTATGAACTGTGGCTATTTTAGTAACAGGCCACGCCCATTTTCAAGCCACGCCCCATAATTTTTTTTTTTTACTCTATCTTGTTCAGAATTTGATTCTGAACAACTTTTGTATCTGGGTCAACATCATAGGAGTGAAAGTTGATGTTGATATGAGCAATTAACTTTTGAGTAATTTTTAACCACACCCATTTTAGAACTCAAAGGCTCATGGGAGCTTTAAACTTTATTGTACAGACTAATCCTTATGTCAGATTGAAGATAATGGGCCATAGATGATATGTGCCAAAGGATTTTTGTCAAAGTGGAAAAACCTGGGATCCTTGGGGAATTTGCTGTTTTTAACATAATTCAAAATGGCGGAAAATCTGGCAACCCGGAAATGTTCAGTTCAAGAGACTTTTTTGTTCATCATGAGGATTTGCATTTGTGTGCAAAGTTTCATGAGTGTAGGTCAAACCGGTGACGCGTGCTGCTAGTGCGAAGTTTGCACTTTTGAACAGTTGGTATAGCGCCACCTTGGGGCAAATGTGAATTTGACGGCTAGAATATCAAATTTTTCACCAGTCCCCACAAATGCACCAAGTAAAATTTGCTTTTCGTATATGTTCAGGGGGGGAAAAATGCAGTCAAAGAGGCCTAAAAAAAAGAATAATAATAATAATTAAAACTGCGCGCAGTGATGAACGGGACCTCGTCACATGTGCGCTTTTTTAAAACTGCGCGCAGTGATGAACGGGACCTCGTAACATGTGCGCTGCCACGAGGTCCCGTTCATCACTGCGCGCAGTTTTAATTTTAATTTTTAGCGAATTCATGTAATCTGTAGAAGCAGATGAGATACATTCCCTAGGAGGAGTTTTTTGAAATACAAGGCGAAAAAGTGAAAAAATTCCATGAAAAATGGCCAACTTTGAAGGCACGCCACGGACACACCCTTCAACGTACAGTCACAAATAACACGGCGTTGGTTGAGCCCCATTCTTTGACTGTACTGACCAATTGTGAAGAAGATCCGATAAATTCCGTAGGAGGAGTTCGTTCAAATACAAGGCGAAAAAAGCGAAAATAAGAGCACGGAATTCAAAACGGCCAACTTTGAAGGCACGCCACGGACACGCCCTTCAACGTACAGTCACAAATAACACGGCGTTGGTTGAGCCCCATTTTTTGACTGTACTGACCAATCGTGAAGCAGATCCGATAAATTCCCTAGGAGGAGTTCATTCAAATACAAGGCGAAAAAGTGAAATTTGCCGCCGAGAGTGCAAATGAAAAAAAGAAAATTTCCGACTTCCGGTAGGGTTTGGGGCATGGTTCCAAGAGGCTTTTCTGTAGGTATTGGCATCTTGTACGTGCATACCGAGTTTCATACATATTGGTGAAACGTGGCGCAGGGGCTGCTTTTTAAAGTTCCTGTAGGGGGCGCTGAAAACACGACAACCACTATTTTTGGTATGTGAGCTACAGGCACCACTCTACACGTGTCCTGTGAATTTCATATTAATAACTATTACGGTCTCCGCAGTGTGATTTACCCTCCTCTGGCGGCCATGTTGTTTTTCCAATCGACGTCATTTTACTTGAGCAGTTAGAACTTTGGTCCCCAAAGGCCACTGAGTTGGTCCCGCTCAAATCAAACATTTCGTCTATGAACTGTGGCTATTTTAGTAACAGGCCACGCCCATTTTGAAGCCACGCCCCATAATTTTTTTTTTTTACTGTATCTTGTTCAGAATTTGATTCTGAATAACTTTTGTATCTGGATCAACATCATAGGAGTGAAAGTTGATGTTGATATGAGCAATTAAAGATTTTAGCGTTTTTAACCACACACCTTTTGGCTCATGGGAGCTTGAAACTTTATTGTACAGACTAATCCTTATGTCAGATTGAAGATAATGGGCCATATATTATATCTGCCAAAGGATTTTTGTCAAAGTCGAAAAACCTGGGATCCTTGGGGAATTTGCTGTTTTTAACATAATTCAAAATGGCGGAAAATCTGGCAACCCGGAAATTTTCAGTTCAAGAGACTTTTTTGTTCATCATGAGGATTTTCATGTGTGTGCAAAGTTTCATGAGTGTAACTCAAACCGGTGACGCGTGCTGCTTGTGCAAAGTTTGCACTTTAGAACAGTTGGTATAGCGCCACCTTGGGGCCAATGTGAATTTTACGGCTAGAATATCAAATTTTACAGCACTCCCCACAAATGCACCAAATAAAAATGAGTTTTCGTATATTTTCAGGGGGGGAAAAATGCAGTCGAAGTGGCTAAAAAGAATAATAAGAAAAAGCGGACCAAAAACAATAGGGACCTTGCCAGTTTGGCTCGGTCCCTAATTAAAACTGCGCGCAGTGATGAACGGGACCTCGCGCCGGCTTGCAGCCGCCACTACGAGGTCCCGTTCATCACTGCGCGCAGTTTTAAAAAAAAATCGCGCCGGCTTGCGGCCGCGTCACGTGCCGTCGTAACATGTGTGCTGGCAAGATGTGCACATGTTAGGACCGCACGTGACGCAGCCGCAAGCCGGCACGAGGTCCCGTTCATCACTGCGCGCAGTTTTAAAAAAGCGCAGTTTTAAAAAAAATTCGCAAATTTATGTAATCTGTAGAAGCAGAGGTGCCCTGTGGTGTCCTACTGATTGTTTTGACATTAACATGTAAGACCACATTTAACTGAATTACATGTTGTAACAACTTTAACTAACATTATTAACCCTACATCAATGATCCGATAAATTCCCTAGGAGGAGTTAGTTGAAATACAAGGCGAAAAAGTGAAAGTATTCCATTCAAAATGGCCAACTTTGACAGCACGCCACGGCCATGCCCTTCAATGTACAGTCACAAATAGCACGATTTTGTTTCAGCACCACTTCATGACTGTACTGACCAATTTTGAAGCAGATCCGATAAATTCCCTAGGAGGAGTTAGTTCAAATACAAATTCCCTAGGAGGAGTAAGTTTAATACAAGGCGACGGATTTCAAAAATGGCCAACTTTGACGGCACGCCACGGACACGCCCTTCAACGTACAGTCACAAATAGCACGATTTTGGTTCAGCACCACTTCATGACTGTACTGACCAATTGTGAAGCAGATGCGATAAATTCCCTAGGAGGAGTTCGTTCAAATACAATGCGAAAAAGTGAAATTCCATTCAAAATGGCCAACTTTGACATCACGCCACGGACACGCCCTTCAACGTACAGTCCCAAATAGCACGATTTTGGTTCAGCACCACTTCATGACTGTACTGACCAAATTTGAAGCAGATCCAATAAATTCCCTAGGAGGAGTTAGTTCAAATACAAGGCGACGGAATTCAAAAATGGCCAACTTTGACGGCATGCCACGGACACGCCCTTCAACGTACAATCACAAATAGCACGATTTTGGTTCAGCCCCACTTCATGACTGTACTGACCAATTTTGAAGCAGATCCGATAAATTCCCTAGGAGGAGTTCATTCAAATACAAGGCAAAAAAGTGAAAAAAATTCAAAATGGCCGCCAAATGTGAAAATTAGAAATGCAAATAGCCGACTTCCTGTGGGGTTTGGGGCATGGGTCCAAGAGGCTTTTCTGTAGGTATGGGCACATTGTACGTGAATACTGAGTTTCATACATATTGGTGAAACGTGGCGCAGGGGCTGCTTTTTAAAGTTCCTGTAGGGGGCGCTACAAAAAATAGAAACACGAATTTTGGTATGTGAGCTATCGGCACCAGTTTACACGTGTGCTGTGAATTTCATATTCATAACTATTACGGTCTCCGCACAGTGATTTTGAGGCTCTGGCGGCCATGTTGTTTTTTAAATCGACTAAATTTTTGGTGAGCAGTTAGAACTTTGGTACCTAACGGCCACTAAGTCAGTCCTGCTGAAATCAAACATTGCGTCTATGAACTGTGGCGATTTTAGTGTCAGGCCACGCCCATTTCGATGCCACGCCCCATTTGAAAATATGTTGACTTTATCTTGTTCAGAATTTGATTCTGAACAACTTTTGTATTGGGGCCAACATCATAGGCGTCCAACTTGACGTTGATATGAGCAATTAACTATTTTCGAGGTTTCAACCACACCCCTTTTAGAACTCGTTGGTGCTCTAATCTTTATTGTACAGACTAATCCTTAAGTCAGATTGAAGATAATGGGCCATATATGATATGTGCCAAAGGATTTTGGTAAAAGTCGAAAAACCTGGGATCCTTGGGGAATTTACTGTTTTTAACTAAATTCAAAATGGCGGAAAATATGGCTACCGGAAGTGTTCAGTTCAAGAGACTTTTTTGTTCATCATGAGGATATGCATATGTGTGCAAAATTTCATGAGTGTAGGTCAAACCGGTGATGCGTGCTGCTTGTGCAAAGTTTGCACTTTTGAACAGTTGCTATAGCGCCACCTAGGGGCGAATGTGAATTTGAGGGCTAGAATATCAAATTTTTCACCAGTCCCCACAATTGCACCAAAAAAATTTGAGTTTTAGAATATGTGCAGGGGGGGAAAAATGCAGTCGAAGATGAGGGAAAATAAGAAGAAGAATAATAATAAACATGAGGGTTTCAATAGGGACCTTGCCATGTTTGGCTCGGTCCCTAAAAAAGCGGACCAATAACAATAGGGACCTTGCCAGTTTTGGCTCGGTCCCTAATAAACGGACCAAAAACAATAGGGACCTTGCCAGTTCTGGCTCGGTCCCTAATAATTAAAACTGCGCGCAGTGATGAACGGGACCTCGTAACATGTGCGCTTTTTTAAAACTGCGCGCAGTGATGAACGGGACCTCGTAACATGTGCGCTGCCACGAGGTCCCGTTCATCACTGCGCGCAGTTTTAATTTTAATTTTTAGCGAACTTATGTAATTTTAACTTTTTGCGAACTTATGTAATCTGTAGAAGCAGATGAGATTGATTCCCTAGGAGGAGTTTGTTGAAATACAAGGCGAAAAAGTGAAAAAATTCCATGAAAAATGGCCAACTTTGAAGGCACGCCACGGACACACCCTTCAACGTACAGTCACAAATAACACGGCGTTGGTTGAGCCCCATCTTTTTACTGTACTGACCAATTGTGAAGAAGATCCGATAAATTCCGTAGGAGGAGTTCGTTCAAATACAAGGCGAAAAAAGCGAAAATAAGAGCACGGAATTCAAAACGGCCAACTTTGAAGGCACGCCACGGACACGCCCTTCAACGTACAGTCAGAAATAACACGGCGTTGGTTGAGCCCCATTTTTTGACTGTACTGACCAATCGTGAAGCAGATCCGATAAATTCCCTAGGAGGAGTTCGTTGAAATACAAGGCGAAAAAGTGAAATTTGCCGCCGAGAGTGCAAATGAAAAAAAGAAAATTTCCGACTTCCGGTAGGGTTTGGGGCATGGTTCCAAGAGGCTTTTCTGTAGGTATTGGCATGTTGTACGTGCATACCGAGTTTCATACATATTGGTGAAACGTGGCGCAGGGGCTGCTTTTTAAAGATCCTGTAGGGGGCGCTACAAACATGACAACCACGATTTTTGGTATGTGAGGTACAGGCAACAGTCTACACGTGTCCTGTGAATTTCATATTCATAACTATTACGGTCTCCGCAGAGTGATTTTGAGCCTCTGGCGGCCATGTTGTTTTTCCAATCGACTTAATTTTACTTGAGCAGTTAGAACTTTGGTCCCCAAAGGCCACTGAGTTGGTCCCGCTCAAATCAAACATAGCGTCTATGAACTGTGGCTATTTTAGTAACAGGTCACGCCCATTTTGAAGCCACGCCCCATAATTTTTTTTTTTTACTCTATCTTGTTCAGAATTTGATTCTGAACAACTTTAGTAGAGAGGTCCAACATCATAGGAGTCCAATTCATGTAGATATGTGCAATTTACCAATTTTTTGGTAAAAAACACACCTCTTTTCGAACTCAATGGCTCATGGGTACTTGCTACTTTAGTGTACAGACTAATCCTTATGTCAAATTGAAGATAATAGGCTATAGATCATATGTGGCAAAGGATTTTTGTGAAAGTCGAAAAACTTGGGATCCTTGGGGAATTTACTGTTTTTAACTAAATTCAAAATGGCGGGAAATGTGGCTACCGGAAGTGCTAAGTTAGTATCTGCAAATTTGTTCATCATGAGGTTTTGCATGTGTGGCAAAAGTTTCATGTGTGTAGGTCAAGCTGGTGACGAGATATGCTTGTGTAAAGGTCGAAATTTTTGCATAGTTGGTATAGCGCCACCTTGGGGCCAATCTGAATTTGACGGCTAGAATATCTAAGTTACAGCAGTCCCACCAAATGTGGCAAATAAAAATGAGTTTTCGTATATGTTCAGGGGGGGGAAAATGCAGTCAAAGTTCCTGGAAAAGAAGAAGAATAATAATCAGACCAAAAACAATAGGGACCTTGCCAGTTTGGCTCGGTCCCTAATTAAAACTGCGCGCAGTGATGAACGGGACCTCGTAACATGTGCGCTTTTTAAAAACTGCGCGCAGTGATGAACGGGACCTCGTAACATGTGCGCTTTTTTAAAACTGCGCGCAGTGATGAACGGGACCTCGTAACATGTGCGCTTTTTTAAAACTGCGCGCAGTGATGAACGGGACCTCGTAACATGTGCGCTTTTTTAAAACTGCGCGCAGTGATGAACGGGACCTCGTAACATGTGCGCTTTTTAAAAACTGCGCGCAGTGATGAACGGGACCTCGTAACATGTGCGCTTTTTTAAAACTGCGCGCAGTGATGAACGGGACCTCGTAACATGTGCGCTTTTTTAAAACTGCGCGCAGTGATGAACGGGACATCGTAACATGTGCGCTTTTTTAAAACTGCGCGCAGTGATGAACGGGACCTCGTAACATGTGCGCTGCTACGAGGTCCCGTTCATCACTGCGCGCAGTTTTAATTTTAATTTTTTGCGAATTCATGTAATCTGTAGAAGCAGATGAGATACATTCCCTAGGAGGAGTTTGTTGAAATACAAGGCGAAAAAGTGAAAAAATTCCATGAAAAACGGCCAACTTTGAAGGCACGCCACGGACACACCCTTCAACGTACAGTCACAAATAACACGGCGTTGGTTGAGCTCCATTTTTTGACTGTACTGACCAATTGTGAAGCAGATCTGATAAATTCCCTAGGAGGAGTTCGTTAAAGTACAAGGCGAAAAAAGCGAAAATAAGAGCACGGAATTCAAAACGGCCAATTTGAAGGCACGCCACGGACACGCCCATCAACGTACAGTCACAAATAACACGGCGTTGGTTCAGCCCCATTTTTTGACTGTACTGACCAATCGTGAAGCAGATCCGATAAATTCCCTAGGAGGAGTTCGTTCAAATACAAGGCGAAAAAGTGAAATTTGCCGCCGAGAGTGAAAATGAAAAAAAGAAAATTTCCGACTTCCGGTAGGGTTTGGGGCATGGTTCCAAGAGGCTTTTCTGTAGGTATTGGCATGTTGTACGTGCATACCGAGTTTCATACATATTGGTGAAACGTGGCGCAGGGGCTGCTTTTTAAAGTTCCTGTAGGGGGCGCTGAAAACACGACAACCACTATTTTTGGTATGTGAGCTACAGGCACCACTCTACACGTGTCCTGTGAATTTCATATTCATAACTATTACGGTCTCCGCAGAGTGATTTTGAGGCTCTGGCGGCCATGTTGTTTTTCCAATCGACTTAATTTTACTTGAGCAGTTAGAACTTTGGTCCACAAAGGCCACTGAGTTGGTCCCGCTCAAATCAAACATTGCGTCTATGAACTGTGGCTATTTTAGTAACAGGCCACGCCCATTTTGAAGCCACGCCCCATAATTTTTTTTTTTTACTCTATCTTGTTCAGAATTTGATTCTGAACAACTTTAGTAGAGGGGTCCAAGATCATAGGAGTCCAATTCATGTAGATATGTGCAATTTACCAATTTTTTGGTAAAAACCACACCCCTTTTCGAACTCAATGGCTCATGGGTACTTGCTACTTTAGTGTACAGACTAATCCTTAAGTCAAATTGAAGATAATGGGCCATAGATGATATGTGCCAAAGGATTTTTGTCAAAGTCGAAAAACCTGGGACCCTTGGGGAATTTACTGTTTTTAACTAAATTCAAAATGGCGGGAAATCTGGCTACCGGAAGTGCTAAGTTAGTATCTGCAAATTTGTTCATCATGAGGATTAGCATGTGTGGCAAAAGTTTCATGAGTGTAGGTCCAACCAGTGACGAGTTATGCTTGTGTAAAGGTTGAAATTTTGGCATAGTTGGTATAGCGCCACCTTGGGGCCAATCTGAATTAGACGGCTAGAATATCTAAGTTTCAGCAGTCCCACCAAATGTGCCAAATAAAAGTGAGTTTTCGTATATGTGCAGGGGGGGAAAAATGCAGTCGAAGTTTACTAAAAAGAATAATAATAATCAGACCAAAAACAATAGGGACCTTGCAGGTTCTGCTCGGTCCCTAATAGGGACCTTGCAGGTTCTGCTCGGTCCCTAATAATCGGATCAAAAACAATAGGGACCTTGCAGGTTCTGCTCGGTCCCTAATTAAAACTGCGCGCAGTGATGAACGGGACCTCGTAACATGTGCGCTTTTTTAAAACTGCGCGCAGTGATGAACGGGACCTCGTAACATGTGCGCTTTTTTAAAACTGCGCGCAGTGATGAACGGGACCTCGTAACATGTGCGCTTTTTTAAAACTGCGCGCAGTGATGAAAAAGTGAAAAAATTCCATGAAAAACTGCCAACTTTGAAGGCACACCACGGACACACCCTTCAACGTACAGTCACAAATAACACGGCGTTGGTTGAGCCCCATTTTTTGACTGTACTGACCAATTGTGAAGCAGATCCGATAAATTCCCTAGGAGGAGTTCGTTCAAGTACAAGGCGAAAAAAGCGAAAATAAGCACGGAATTCAAAACGGCCAACTTTGAAGGCACGCCACGGACATGCCCATCAACGTACAGTCACAAATAACACGGCGTTGGTTGAGCCCCATTTTGTGACTGTACTGACCAATTGTGAAGCAGATCCGATAAATTCCCTAGGAGGAGTTCGTTCAAATACAAGGCGAAAAAGTGAAATTTGCCGGTAAAAAAGTGAAATTTGCCGGTAAAAGTGCAAATTAAAAAAGAAAACAGCCGACTTCCGGTGGGTTTTGGGGCATGGGTCCAAGAGGCTTTTCTGTAGGTATTGTCATGTTGTACGTGCCTACCGAGTTTCATACATATTGGTGAAACGTGGCGCAGGGGTTGCTTTTTAAAGATCCTGTAGGGGGCGCTACAAACATGACAACCACGATTTTTGGTATGTGAGGTACAGGCAACAGTCTACACGTGTCCTGTGAATTTCATATTCATAACTATTACGGTCTCCGCAGAGTGATTTTGAGCCTCTGGCGGCCATGTTGTTTTTCCAATCGACTTAATTTTACTTGAGCAGTTAGAACTTTGGTCCCCAAAGGCCACTGAGTTGGTCCCGCTCAAATAAAACATAGCGTCTATGAACTGTGGCTATTTTAGTAACAGGCCACGCCCATTTTGAAGCCACGCCCCATAATTTTTTTTTTTTACTCTATCTTGTTCAGAATTTGATTCTGAACAACTTTAGTAGAGAGGTCCAACATCATAGGAGTCCAATTCATGTAGATATGTGCAATTTACCAATTTTTTGGTAAAAAACACACCTCTTTTCGAACTCAATGGCTCATGGGTACTTGCTACTTTAGTGTACAGACTAATCCTTATGTCAAATTGAAGATAATGGGCCATAGATGATATGTGCCAAAGGATTTTTGTGAAACTCGAAGAACCTGGGATCCTTGGGGAATTTACTGTTTTTAACTAAATTCAAAATGGCGGGAAATGTGGCTACCGGAAGTCCTAAGTTAGTATCTGCAAATTTGTTCATCATGAGGTTTTGCATGTGTGGCAAAAGTTTCATGAGTGTAGGTCCAACCAGTGACGAGTTATGCTTGTGTAAACGTTGAAATTTTGGCATAGTTGGTATAGCGCCACCTTGGGGCCAATGTGAATTTGACGGCTAGAATATCAAATTTTACAGCAGTCCCACCAAATGTGCCAAATAAAAATGAGTTTTCGTATATGTTCAGGGGGGGAAAAATGCAGTCGAAGTCGACTAAAAAAAGAATAATAATAATTAAAACTGCGCGCAGTGATGAACGGGACCTCGTAACATGTGCGCTTTTTTAAAACTGCGCGCAGTGATGAACGGGACCTCGTAACATGTGCGCTGCCACGAGGTCCCGTTCATCACTGCGCGCAGTTTTAATTTTAAATTTTAGCGAATTCATGTAATCTGTAGAAGTAGATGAGATACATTCCCTAGGAGGAGTTTGTTGAAATACAAGGCGAAAAAGTGAAAAAATTCCATTCAAAATGGCCAACTTTGACGGCACGCCACGGACACGCCCTTCAACGTACAGTCACAAATAACACGGCGTTGGTTGAGCCCCATTTTTTGACTGTACTGGCTAATTTTGAAGCAGATCCGATAAATTCCCTAGGAGGAGTTCGTTCAAGTACAAGGCGAAAAAAGCGCAAATAAGACCACCGAATTCAAAACGGCCAACTTTGACGGCACACCACGGACACGCCCTTCAACGTACAGTCACAAATAACACGGCGTTGGTTGAGCCCCATTTTTTGACTGTACTGACCAATCGTGAAGCAGATCCGATAAATTCCCTAGGAGGAGTTCGTTCAAATACAAGGCGAAAAAGTGAAATTTGCCGCCGAGAGTGCAAATGAATAAAAGAAAATTTCCGACTTCCGGTAGGGTTTGGGGCATGGTTCCAAGAGGCTTTTCTGTAGGTATTGGCATGTTGTACGTGCATACCGAGTTTCATACATATTGGTGAAACGTGGCGCAGGGGCTGCTTTTTAAAGTTCCTGTAGGGGGCGCTGAAAACACGACAACCACTATTTTTGGTATGTGAGCTACAGGCACCAGTTTACACGTGTCCTGTGAATTCCATATTCATAACTATTACAGTCTCCGCAGTGCGATTTACCCTCCTCTGGCGGCCATGTTGATTTTCCAATCTACGTAATTTGATTTGAGCAGTTAGAA
Organism: Micromesistius poutassou; assembly: GCF_964030765.1. Lineage (NCBI taxonomy): Eukaryota > Metazoa > Chordata > Actinopteri > Gadiformes > Gadidae > Micromesistius > Micromesistius poutassou. The sequence continues at coordinate 915,464 of NC_140293.1, read as the reverse complement.
CTTTGGTCCCCAAAGGCGACTGAGTTGGTCCCGCTCAAATCAAACATTGCGTCTATGAACTGTGGCTATTTTAGTAACAGGCCACGCCCATTTTGAAGCCACGCCCCATAATTATTTTTTTTTACTCTATCTTGTTCAGAATTTGATTCTGAACAACTTTTGTATCTGGGTCAACATCATAGGAGTGAAAGTTGATGTTGATATGAGCAATTAACTTTTGAGTAATTTTTAACCACACCCATTTTAGAACTCAAAGGCTCATGGGAGCTTTAAACTTTATTGTACAGACTAATCCTTATGGCAGATTGAAGATAATGGGCCATAGATTATATGTGCCAAAGGATTTTTGTCAAAGTGGAAAAACCTGGGATCCTTAGGCAATTTGCTGTTTTTAACATAATTCAAAATGGCGGAAAATCTGGCAACCCGGAAAATTTCAGTTCAAGAGACTTTTTTGATCATCATGAGGATTTGCATGTGTGTGCAAAGTTTCATGAGTGTAAGTCAAACCAGTGACGCGTGCTGCTTGTGCAAAGTTTGCACTTTTGAACAGTTGGTATAGCGCCACCTTGGGGCCAATGTGAATTTGACGGCTAGAATATCAAATTTTTCACCAGTCCCCACAAATGTGCCAAATAAAAATGAGTTTTCGTATATGTTCAGGGGGGGAAAAATGCAGTCAAAGTGCTGAAAAATAAGAAGAAGAATAATCGGACCAAAAACAATAGGGACCTTGCCAGTTCTGGCTCGGTCCCTAATAATCGGATCAAAAACAATAGGGACCTTGCAGGTTCTGCTCGGTCCCTAAAAATCTGGGCCTATCATTGGGCCTATTGCCCTCAATGACTGAAGCTATTGGTTGTAATTTGGCTATGTTTATTAGGGACCGAGCCAAACATGGCAAGGACCCTATTGAAACCCTCGTGATTATTCTTCCGCCGTATTTTCCAGCACTTTGACTGCATTTTTCCCCCCCTGAACATATACGAAAACTCAATTTTTTTTGGTGCAATTGTGGGGACTGGTGAAAAATTTGATATTCTAGCCCTCAAATTCACATTCGCCCCTAGGTGGCGCTATAGCAACTGTTCAAAAGTGCAAACTTTGCACAAGCAGCACGCGTCACCAGTTTGACCTACACTCATGAAACTTTACACACACATGAAAATCCTCATGATGAACAAAAAAGTCTCTTGAACTGAACATTTCCGGGTTGCCAGATTTTCCGCCATTTTGAATTATGTTAAAAACAGCAAATTGCCTAAGGATCCCAGGTTTTTCGACTTTGACAAAAATCCTTTGGCAGATATCATCTATGGCCGATTATCTTCAATATGACTTAAGGATTAGTCTGTACAATAAAATTTCAAGCTCCCATGAGCCATTGAGTTCTAAAATGGGTGTGGTTGAAAATGCCTAAAAAGTAAATTGCTCATATCAACATCAAGTTGGACTCCTATGATGTTGACCCAGATACAAAAGTTGTTCAGAATCAAATTCTGAACAAGATAAAGTAAAAAAAAATTAAAATGGGGCGTGCCATCGGAATGGGCGTGGCCTGTCACTAAAAGCGCCACAGTTCATAGACACAATGTTTGATTTGAGCGGAACAAACTTAGTGGCCATTGAGGACCAAAGTTTCAACTGCTCAAGTAAAATGAAGTCGATTGCCAAAACAACATGGCCGCCAGAGGAGGGTAAATCACTCAGCGGAGACCGTAATAGTTATGGCGGAGACCGTAATAGTTATGAATATGAAATTCACAGGACACGTGTAGACTGGTGCCTGTAGCTCACATACCAAAAATCCTGGTTCTCATGTTTGTAGCGCCCCCTACAGGAACTTTAAAAAGCAGCCCCTGCGCCACGTTTCACCAATATGTATGAAACTCGGTATGCACGTACAATGTGGCAATACCTACAGAAAAGCCTCTTGGACCCATGCTCCAAAACCCACCGGAAGTCGGAAATTTTAATTTTTTCATTTTCACTCTTGGTGGCCATTTTGAATTTTTTTCACTTTTTTGCCTTGTATTTGAATGAACTCCTCCTAGGGAATTTATCGGATCTGCTTCAAAATTGGTCAGTACAGTCATGAAGTGGTGCTGAACCAAAATCGTGCTATTTGTGACTGTACGTTGAAGGGCGTGTCCGTGGCATGCCGTCAAAGTTGGCCATTTTTGAATTCCGTCGCCTTGTATTTGAACTAACTCCTCCTAGGGAATTTATCGGATCTGCTTCAAAATTGGTCAGTACAGTCATGAAGTGGTGCTGAACCAAAATCGTGCTATTTGTGACTGTACGTTGAAGGGCGTGTCCGTGGCGTGATGTCAAAGTTGGCCATTTTGAATGGAATTTCACTTTTTCGCATTGTATTTGAACGAACTCCTCCTAGGGAATTTATCGCATCTGCTTCACAATTGGTCAGTACAGTCATGAAGTGGTGCTGAATCAAAATCGTGCTATTTGTGACTGTACGTTGAATGGCGTGGCCGTGGCGTGCCGTCAAAGTTGGCCGTTTTGAATTCCGTGGTCTTATTTTCGCTTTTTTCCCCTTGTATTTGAACGAACTCCTCCTAGGGTATTTATCGGATCAGCTTCACAATTACTCAGTACAGTCAAAAAATGGTGCTCAACCAACGCCGTGTTATTTGCGACTGTACGTTGAGGGGCGTGTCCGTGGCGTGCCGTCAAATTTGTCCGTTTTGAATTCCGTGGTCTTATTTTCGCTTTTTTCCCCTTGTATTTGAACGAACTCCTCCTAGGGAATTTATCGGATCTGCTTAAAAATTGGTCAGTACAGTCATGAAGTGGTGCTGAAACAAAATCGTGCTATTTGTGACTGTACGTTGAAGGGCGTGTCCGTGGCATGCCGTCAAAGTTGGCCATTTTTGAATTCCGTCGCCTTGTATTTGAACTAACTCCTCCTAGGGAATTTACCTCATCTGCTTCTACAGATTACATAAATTCGCGATTTTTTTTTAAAACTGCGCTTTTTTAAAGCTGCGCGCAGTGATGAACGGGACCTCGTGCCGGCTTGCGGCTGCGTCACGTGCGGTCCTAACATGTGCACATCTTGCCAGCACACATGTTACGACGGCACGTGACGCGGCCGCAAGCCGGCGCGAATTTTTTTTAAAACTGCGCGCAGTGATGAACGGGACCTCTTACCGGCTTGCGGCTGCATCACGTGCGGTCCTAACATGTGCACATCTTGCCAGCACACATGTTAGGACGGCACGTGACGCGGCCGCAAGCCGGCGCGAGGTCCCGTTCATCACTGCACGCAGTTTTAAAATTTTCAATTTATTTTTACAATTGTTTTAAGAAAGATTAAGACACAAGACCAAAAGTGATGCCATTTAAAATGCATCATGCTCTGAATTATTCACTAACATCCTTTCCACAATATCAAACCGAACGGTCAGACTAACAAACAATTAAAAGAACAACAAGACAACATCATTTCACAACTATTTACATGGGCTGTAAGCCTAACATTGTTTGAGTCAAATGTGGATGTTAATGGATGTTTCAGAATGTTGGTCATGGTGTTAAACCAAATTGAGGTGTTAAACCAAGATTGAGGGACTTCATTTATAGATCAAGTCAATCATCCTCGCTGTTTGTGTTGCAAAGATATCAGTGACCTGGTCATACCAAACGGGATATTTTTTAAGTGATTCCAGAATAATGGCGAGTGTTTTCGCCACCCTTTCAGACGGCTTGGTAACCCAACGGTGGAGAACCGAAAAATAGGTAGACTCAGCTCGTTTATTTCGACGGACTTTTGGCGGTGGAAACGCCAATATAAGCGAACAGAGCCGCACTGTACCGCAACGAACCGCAACGAACCGCACCGCGCTTGGAAACGAGGCTGCAGCGCGGGTTTGTTCTCGTAACCGAGACAGCGTTGCCAGATTGGGCACATTTTCCGCCCAATGATTATTTTTCCAACCTAACGTGGTTAAAAGTAGACCTGTAAATCTGACCAATCTGGCAACACTGAGCCTAGCCAGGGCTCCTGCTTATTGGTTCATAGCGCAGTGCGTATGAACCAACATAGACACACTCTTTACATACAGATATAGGTACACATATACATACACACAGAGTGACACGTTTACATAATATTTACTGCACTGAAGTAAAAGAAGAGAAATGCATAACATGAGTCTGCAAGTCAGTCAGAGAGAGAGGGGAGAGAGGGGGAGAGGGAGGGAAGGGGGAGAGAGAGAGAGAGAGAGAGAGAGAGCGAGAGAGAGCAGGTAAACGTTAGAGTGAGAGGGTGGGAGGATTTAGAGGGAGTGACTGAAGGTGGGAGGCTTTCTGCTCGGATGAAGTAGTGTGGAACAAAAGGAGGTGTACGGATGGATAAAGAGAATGAACGAGAGAGAGACAGTGAGAGAGAGTGAGAGAGAGGGATTTGAGCGATGGTGTATGCTGGCTACAGGAGCTACAGTTAGTGTCAGTGTTAGAGAGCGATATAATGGGTTGTATGGGATGGATAGGGGAGCAGTATGTCACCTCTCAACACACCATCCTGGAGAAAGGTAGCGAGAAATAAATATTTGTAGTATCTTGACCATTTCCTGACTACATATAATCTTAGCTTAGATTTGTACATTTTTTACTATTGCATGTTCATATTTTTATTTCATTTGAATTGTGTTTTACTTTCTGTGCTTTGGCAATAAAAATGCGAATGAATCTTGAATCCTGAGAGAGAGAGAGAGAGAGAGAGAGAGAGGGAGAGTGTGTGAGAGAGAGAGAGAGAGAGAGAGAGAGAGAGAGAGAGAGAGAGAGAGAGAGAGAGAGAGAGAGAGAGAGAGAGAGAGAGAGGAGAGAGAGAGAGAAAGAGAAAGAGAAAGAGAGAGAGAGAGTGAGAGTGTGTGAGAGAGAGAGAGAGAGAGAGAGGGAGAGTGTGTGAGAGAGAGAGAGAGAGAAGAGAGAGAGAGAGATAGAGAGAGAGAGAGAGAGAGAGGAAGAGAGAGAGAGAGTGAGAGTGTGTGAGAGAGAGAGAAAGAGAGAGAGGGGGGGAAACAGTGGATATGAGTTCTATCCCATTTTAATGTAATCTCTCTATCTTTAAGGAGCTGCATGCTGACAGCTTAATCCAGAACCAACATTATCAGGTAGGAACACTGTCTGTCTGTCTGTCTGTCTGTCTGTCTGTCTGTCTGTCTGTCTGTCTGATAGACATGTAGACTGCCTGCCTCTCTGTCTGCCTTCAAGCTATGAATTCTTGATGCCCTTTTATTTTGATATCCATCAATCCATCCATTCTAAAGCTGTCATAAAGCTTTTATTTTGATATTTCAAGATTGTGTAAGAGCGCTTTTTTCTCTCGCAATTAGTGGCCGCGTTTAATTCAACATCAGGCCACCTAGCGTGTGCTTCACTGCTTTATACCCTGTGTGGTACCTGAGCAGCTCTGAGCAGGTGTGGTAACCATGGTGACTTGACTCTAACAGGAAGTGATTCGTAGCCTTGTGAAGCGGTACGTGGCGGCCATGATACGCAGCGCAAAGACCGACGAAGGACTCACCGAGGAGAACTTTAAGGTGACGTAGAACACACACACACACCCGCTGCTCCCTCCCCCACTGTGGTTTGATTGAGTCTCACGGTTCTCACACATCCGGATCTATAGCAATGGCCAGAAGCCAAACATATATCATCTTGACCAGGACTCCCTGGAAGAAGAGATATTGTATCTCAATGGGACCTTCCTGGTAAAATAACGGATAAATACAATATATATATATGCATGAGAATCAGCAGACTCAAAACAAACATATAAGCAACAAAAAAACAATTGACGTCCAACCTGAGGGTGATTTATTTATCGCCCCCCCCCCCCCCCCCACCACAGGAGTTGAAGCAGGACATCTCCAGCTTCCGCTACGAGGTCCTCGATCTCCTGGCAACCGCCGGCCCCCGCGCAGACACTACTCCTCCTCCAGCGAGCCAATGAAAGACGAGGGGGCGGCGACCTCAGAGGAAGACAGCGAATCGTGCGACGGCGGCGGCGGCGGCGGCGGCGGAGGAGGAGGAGGAGGAGGAGGAGGAGGAGGAGGAGGAGGAGGTCAGAAGACGAAGAGCGTGAGTTTCCTGGAGGCTCAGCAGGACCAGGAGTCGGCCCAGGGCCTGTACGGCGTGTCGGCGCTGGTGCGCTCCATCTCGGGCCTGACGGGGGGCGAGAGAGAGGGCGAGAGAGAGGGCGAGTCGGGGCAGGTGGAGGTGGAGGCGCGGGACCTGGAGGAGGGGGTGAGATGGAGGTACGAGGAGCAGGGCGAGGAGGTGCCGAGGAGCAACGGCCTGAAGGCGGCCGCCGTGCCCCCCCCTCCTCTGACGCTGCTCCCCGCCGCCTCCGCCGCCTCCTCCTCCTCCTCCACCTCCTTCTCCTCCTCCCTCTCCTCCACGCTGGCCCACACCAGGAGCAGGCTGCAGCGCCTCACCTCCACCCGGAGCAAGACGGACTCCTTCAGCAGCCTCTCCTACCTGTTCTCCCAGCCGCGCCCAGCGCAAGGCCCCGCCGCCGCCGGCGCGCCCCCTCCGCCAGTCCCCCTCCTCCTACACCATCTCCGACGGCCTGCTGGACGCCGACCTGGGCCTGGGCCTGGGCCGCGCCGCCAGCCGCAGCGAGACGCGCCTCAACGAGCTGGCCCTGCTGGACCCCTCCCTCTCCCCCGCGGCGGACCAATGGCAGGGACGCGCTGCTGACGTTGCCCCTCCCGCCGCCGTGCCCCTGCCAATCGCTGCACTGTGCTTCCAACCTGTCGGAGTCCAGCGCGCGCCTGCTGGACTCCAGCGAGGACGTGTTCCAGGGACTGGGGGGAGGAGTCGGGAGAGGGGGGGGCCGGCGGCGGCGGGGGAGGGCGGGGTCTCATGCTGATGGGCGGGTGGGTCGGGCCGTGCGGCGACGCCGCCGACGACGGCTGTGACGTCACGGAGGACTCGGTCACCACCCAGCTATAGACAAGCGAGCTACGCGACGGCACACCCGTGGGGATACCTACCTGTAGGCTATAGGCTACCTGGCTACACGCCACCTAGGCTATAGCTTTAGGCTGGCCAGGCCATGGCTGTCACGGGGGGGGGCCACGCCACGCACAGACCGTTTGGAACTCTGGGCTCCTCTCCGCAGAGGGATGGTGTGATGAGTCACACAGAGAAAGAGGAGAGAGAGGGGATGTTTTTAGAAGTGCATGTGGTGCTGCGTGAGGCTGGTCTGACTACATTTAGAGTTCTCTCCCCCCCCCCCCCCCCTTTCGTATCGAGCATGACCACCTGGGCACCGAGCCAGGAACCCAAACACAGGGGGGCCCCTCAACTCCCTGTGATCTCCTTAGACCCATAGCTTCTCAGAGCATGAAGAACCATCCTCCCAGACGTTAGGATTTCTCTTCAAACTGGTTTACTGCCAGTGTATCTCAATAGCAATGATTTCTCCTTCGAAACCGGTTTCAAGTGAATGGAACTGAACAGAGTGTATTGATGCAGTGTCTCTCTGAATCGTGATCCAAACCATCGAGTATACCTTTACTTTCCATCGGCTCAAGAATGGATTATCTCCACTAGAGACCATAGCATCGACAGGTTTTGATAATGGAATAGATAAGTTAAGTACGTTATGGAATATTGGAACTTTCCGGAATCTTCTACAATTGGGAAAAGGAACGCAATGGAACCACTGACCCCAGCTTCTCTGCCTCGCTCTCTCCCCCTCACTCTCTCTTTCAATCTAACTCTCTCTCTCTCTAGCTCGCTCTCTAGCTCTCTCTTGCTCCCGCTCTCTCTCGCTCCTTATAGGGCCAAGGATCTGTCCTTTATGTTATCAACATTTATAGTAATAATAATAATAATAATATGAATAATATACTTTTTACTGGTTCTCTTTGCTTGGTGAAGAGTCGTCTGGTGTGCCAGCTTCTCGCTCTGCTCTTCCTGAATATGTTTCACATATTTTCATGGTTAATAAATGTTTATTAACGCAATTTAAAATGTATTTACATGAGGTTGTGAGGAGGGAGGGATAGGAAGGAGGGGAGGAATTAATGGAGGATGGATAGCAGGAAGGGATGAGAGAAAATAGGCAAGGAAAGGAGGGAGGGAGGAAGGGAGGGAGGAGAGAGGTTGGGTTAGAGTTAGAGGTAGAGATGGAAGGGAGGGAGCGAGGGAGGGAGAAATGAGAGAGGTTGGGTAAGGATTAGAGGTAGGGATGGAGGGGGGAGAGAGGGAGGGAGAAGGGGGAGAGAGGGGCTGGGTTAGGGTTAGAGGTAGGGATGGAGGGGGGAGAGAGGGAGGGAGAAGGGGGAGAGAGGGGCTGGGTTAGGGTTAGAGGTAGGGATGGAGGGGGGAGGGAGGGAAGGAGAAGGGGGAGAGAGGGGCTGGGTTAGGGTTAGAGGTAGGGATGGAGGAGGGAGGGAGGGAAGGAGAAGGGGAGAGAGGGGCTGGGTTAGGGTTAGAGGTAGGGATGGAGGGGGGAGGGAGGGAAGGAGAAGGGGGAGAGAGGGGCTGGGTTAGGGTTAGAGGTGGGGATGGAGGGGGGAGGGAGAAGGGGGTAAGGGAAGTTCTCAAAGAAGAATAAATGGTGGGGAGAAATATGAAGAAAGAAAGAAGGAAACGTAACTGAAGAGAATGTTTGGTTATTTTTCTATGCGTGAATATATTTTCACTAGAATGTTACTAGAGCTTTGTTTCGATAGGCTGACCTGGCCCTCCAAAGGTTTGTCCTGATTGGCTGATATTTTGACTCTGGTTTAACTCCTGTCAACAACACAGAATTATGCATGTTTGACCCAAACCTCAGACCCCGTAGACGCACACACACACACACAGACACACACAGACACACACACACACACACACACACACACACACACACACACACACACAGACAATCACACAAACACTCAGAAGCAAACACAGGCATACAAATAGCCTCACAAACACACACACACACACACACACACACACACGTGCACACACTCACATGGTCCTGTGAAGCTGGGTCGTTAGAGTAAGGCATAAGAGTGTCAGGGTTAAGGGTTGGATTCCCCCTGGGGACCTCGTTGCGCTGAAAGCCGCTTTGGTTAAATGTGTTCACCAAACGTCATTTATAATTCATACCGCACACAGACAAACACACCCATCCTATATATATGTATCGCTCTGTCTCTCCCCCTGCCTCAGTATGGAGAGATAGAGTGATGGAGAGATAGAGTGATGGAGAGATAGTGATGGAGATAGAGTGATGGAGAGAGAGTGATGGAGAGATAGTGATGGAGAGATAGTGATGGAGAGAGAGTTATGGAGAGATAGAGTTATGGAGAGATAGAGTTATGGAGAGATAGAGTGATGGAGAGATAGAGTTATGGAGAGATAGAGTTATGGAGAGATAGAGTTATGGAGAGATAGAGTGATGGAGAGATAGAGTGATGGAGAGATAGAGTGATGGAGAGATAGAGAAAGGAGGGGCTGGAGGCCAATTATTCTGCCCTTTATACAACGTCTCAAGAGTCTTCCTCTCAACATCACATAATAATAGAATCACATCTGCCCTTCTCCATGTTTAACAGCATGTTACCAACTCCCCCCCTCCGTTTCTCTCCCTCTTGTCATGAATCACTCACCCCTTCCTAAATCCCTCTCTCCCCCCTATCCCCCTTTTCTCCCCCCTCTCTCCCCCCTCTCTCACTCTCCCCGTCTCTCTCTCCCCCCTCTCTCTCCCCCCGCTCTCTCTCCCCCCTCTCTCTCCCCCCTCTCTCTCTCTCTCTCTCCCCCCACTCTCCCCCCTCTCTCTCCCCTCTCTCTCCCCCCTCTCTCTCTCTCTCCCCCCTCTCTCTCTCCTCCCTCTCTCCCCCCTCTCTCTCTCCCCCTCTCTCTCTCTATGTGTCTATCACTCCCGCCCCTGGATCCACCGCACCATCACTATCAGAATGTCAGAGCATAACCCTGAGACCGAGCTTGCTCTTTCAACATCTCATAATTATAATGTCAGAGCATCTCTCCGCTCCCAAGGTTATGGCTAATTGGCTAGCGTTACTAGCGGTTTTCCGCTGTCTCTTAGCATTAGCCTCGCCCACCTTCCTTTAACTGCATCATTGTTAGTGTCATGACATGCTAATGTTAGAAAGACAACCTAGCGTGAAGATTGTGTTAGTGGTCTCCCTCTGTTAACATATTGTGATAGAGTCCAGAGGGAGCGGGACCTTACATTCCAACCAATGGCAACACAAAGCTAGTGACTTAGCTGCTCACACTCAAATCAGAACCTCAATAATCAAACCAAAATAACGTAGCTCTGGCCTAAAGTCCTGTTTCACATGGAACTATATCACAAGATCTCGCTTATAATCTTGCAAGCTAGCATTAAGACACAACATAACTGACACACCAGGTGAAACAACATGCACCTTACCTTCCTAGATCAACACTCACAGATAAACCTAAATATGTACATAGTATCTATGGACTATGTGCTGTGTACTATGTAGGTAATATGTACTTCATCTCGTATGGAACATTAGCGTTAGAGCAGGTACCAACAACTGTAACTGTTCCAACAATCCATTTATTAATCTTAATGTTGTTAGTTCATCAGCTGACCTTTTATCCAAAACGGCTTTCAGTCCCAAAATCGGTATTTCCGATCATTAAGGAGGAGGGAGTGCATCGGAGCTGGGAGTCAAACACCTTAACCACTGGACTCTCCTGTCCCAGCCAGTAAACCGTTCAAACGGGCCCAGGTCCTCTGATCTCCAGCTGTGTGAGTGCCGGGGGAGAGGTAGACCGCGTGGACATCGGGGGCCGATACCTTTCGGCTGGGAGTCACCCAAACGCCAGCTCTAGAAATAAGATCTAGCATCTCTAGCTGCTCTAGAGGGGGGGAGGCTGTCTGTACACCTCCCCTGTGAGTCGTGTGCGCACGGCCGGTGATTTATCGGGCTAACCTTTAAACGATACCATGGAAATGTCAGGGGAGGGGGCAAGAGAATGGCGACAGAGCTCTGACCACAGACCCCCCTCCTAATACAACTAGTCTCTAACCACAGACCCCCCTGCTAATACAACTAGTCTCTAACCACAGACCCCTGTCCTAATACAACTAGTCCCTAACCAGAGACCCCTCTCCTAATACTAGCCTATAACCAGAGACCCCTCTCCTAATACTAGCCAATAACCAGAGACCCCTCTCCTAATACTAGTATCTAACCAGAGACCCCTCTCCTAATACTAGTATCTAACCCTTTCTACTAATCCACTGAGCAGTCTAACGAGAGAGCCCCTCTCCTGATGTTTCACCAGAGACCACACATACGTGCATAAACGTGCACATCACACACGTGCTTGCACGCTAACAAACAAATGCACAGACACACACACACACACACATGCATGCATGCACACACATACCCAAACAAACACACGTTTGCATATGCACTAACGTACACACATGCACTTGCACACACACATGCACGTACAAAACACTTAGACATGCGCAAAACAAATGTGCAAACACACACACACACACACTGTCAAACTGACACACAAACACACAGATCTTGTGGCTAAATCAATATAATGTAATCTTGTCTGTGTCCTATGGGGAACACACAGGGGAGTGAGGATGGTCAGTCAGAGACTATTGATCTGGGATTGGATATTGATCCTGTTTATCACTGATTGATGTGTATGGATCAGACACACAGCAGGTTTATGACTTCATACACAGGAGTGAGTGAGTGTGTGTGTATCTCTGTGTGTCAGAGAGTGTGAGTGCACGTTATAAACGTAATGAACCAATAGGGACAGAGTGATAGAGGAAGGAGAGGGAGAAGAGAGACGAGCAGAACACACTGATGAACACAACCAAACATACTTGCAACACAACACAACACTGCACACACACACACACACACACTAACAAAAATATAGACAAACACTAACACACGCACATTGTACTAACACACAACCACATTGATTATCACACACACACACAGACACACACACACACACACACACACACACACACACCGACTAAGAAATACATACAGGGGCAGTCACGTGGTGTGGGTAAACACTGGCATGGGAAACAGGAGAGGAGAGAGCATTGTTGCCATGGTTACCACTTCATTGCCACGGTTACCGCTGTGTCATTGTCATCGTTACATTGTTGTCACTGTTACGTTGTCGTTACACATCGTATCGCCAGGTGTAACTGACACAAGACGCTGTGCCGTCGTCACGGTTACCAGTGTGTGCACACACACACACGCACACACACACACACACAGCACGCAGGGGAGGGTTGGTTACTATGGGTACGGGTGCACTGAGCACACAGGAGTCGAAGGGCTATCATTTGACTTGGCTTGTCATCAATATAACTATGTACTCAATAACATGTGCACACACACACACACACACACACACACACACACCATTCAGGTCTCCTGTTTGTGAAGCTAAACAGGGTCTTAAGCTTTAAATCCATGTGTTTGTTTTGTGTGTGTGTGGTGTGTGTGTGTGTGTGTGTGTGTGTGGATAGAGTGTGTGTGTGTGAGAGTGTTACAGTGTGAGTGTGTGTGTGTGTGTGTGTGTGTGCTATAGGTCTATGGTATTTTTCTAGAAGCAGATGCTAGTGCACGTTGTCTGTACTTTAATAAAGCTTCCTTATTAAAACCTGAAGAGACTCCTTCACTGTCGCACACACGCACTCGCACACTTTCTCTCAAACACAGTTTCACAGAATCATGCGCATGGACACATACGCACACGGTGAGAGAGGGAGAAAGGAGTGGAGGGGAGGGTTTAATAAATATCAACAAAGCTTTCTGTGTCCATTGTGTGGGCTGGTGAGCTATATATTTCCTCTTCCCATCTCATATCATCTCCCTCCATCTCTCTCTCCCATCACCTTCCATCTCTCTCACCCCCATCACCCTCCATCTCTTCTCTGAATCTCTCAGCCCTCTCTCATCTCCTTCATATCTCTTCTCTATTGCTCTCCTCACTCTTCTCCTTTCTACCTATCTCTTTTCTCTCTCTCTCTCTTTTCTCTCTCTCTCTCTCTCTCTCTCTCTCTCTCTCTCTCTCTCTCTCTCTCTCTCTCTCTCTCTCTCCTAGCTCTCTTTCCCTCCCCTCTCTCTATATATATATCCTCTTCATTTCACTGTCGATCGTCCTTCCACCAACTCAGTGTCAAGTTCTACTCTGAGTCATGGATTGATCTAACTGCCTGTGTGTGTGTGTGTGTGTGTGTGTGTGTGTGTGTTGTGCCAGGTTGTTTAATACTGAAGTGCCTCTTTAAATCACTTCACAACCGATACACACTTATACACACACACACACACACACACACACCTACAGACACACAATCATACAAATCTGTAATAATTATTAGTCTCACTTGAATCTTTCACCTCTTAGAAACCAGACTAGACCAGACTGGACTAGATCATACAAGACCAACCAGACTAGACTAGACCAAACCAAATCACACCAGTGAGACCGGACCAAACCAGACCAAACCAGACCCAACCAAACCAGACCAAACCAGACCAAACCAGACCAGGCCAGACCAAACCAGACTAGACCAGTCCCAACCAGACCAGACCAAACCAGACCAGGCCAGACCAGACCAGACTAGACCAGACCAAATGCAAATGAACACACACACACACACACACACACACACACACACACACTCAGATATGCATAAAAACTGAGACACACAGATACATACATAAACAGGACGATATAACTCATACGTTACAATTTATACGTTCATACGACAAATTATAACTTCATACGTTATAATTTGTCGCCCTCTGTTGACAAAATTGTGAATGGTCAGATCTTCTACGCACCAACTAAAAGCGCATAATTTCTGAGTCTTCTCTATGAGCAGAAACGCTGACCCGAAAGCATCATCCTCACTCCGTCCATCTTCCTCTCCCTCCCATTGGTCGAGCAGCTGCCACTTATCTCTCTCCGATTGGCTCGTATCCCCACCAGCTGCCCTGCCCCATGCGGAAGTGGAGCGTCTATCTTCACTGAGCGGCTTTCACAGCGATGTATTAATAGAATGTAAAGAGCCACAAACATTTGGTCCTAGATTGGACTCATATAGATCGATAAAAAAAAAATTGGATCATGAGAGGTCAGGTTGAGCCCGTCAACATGATTCTGACGGCGTGTTTGGCGGCTGTGGTTCTGAACTGTGCGGTGCAAGGCGCTCAGAAGAAGGACGGTGGAGACGACGAATGGGTCCATCTTCCGAACAAGTGTGAAGGTAACACCACCTACCGCGGTCAGAGATTCATTATATTAGGTTAAATGTGAAGGTGGCAGCACACACCGTGTTCAGAGATTCATGATAAAATGTTACAATGGAAGGTAACATAACCCCCCGTTTTCAGAGATTCATAACATTGTTAAACATGATGGTAACACCACCCGCCGTTGTCAGAGATGAATAACCATAGGTTAAATGGGAAGGTAACGCGACCCATTGTGTTCAGAGGTTCATAACAGATATGATATGTTATTACTATAACGATGGCCACGGGAGCTATCTGTCTCTAATTCGTGATTCATAAAAACGCTTGGCTGGGGTGACGGGATTGGTTGGTTTTACATGGCAACCAACCCCAGAGTAATGGAATTGAAACCAACCAGTAATTCTTTGCTTAAAATTGTATGTGTTTGCAGAAGCGAAACCCTTCCAGTTTCTCTTTTAATTTACCTGAAAGAACACTTCTCCTTTTTAGAGTCACACTTCATACTATATGTGACGGGCGGCCAATCTCTCAATGGTCACTGCGGCTCTCTGTCCTCTGACTCTCTCTGTCTCTATGTGTGTGTCTCTCTCCCCTTTCTCTATGTCTCTAATGTCTCTGTCTCTCTTTGTCTCCCTGTCTCTCTCTCTGCCTCTTTGTCTCTCTCTCATTTGCTTCTGTCTCCCTCCCCTCCCTCTCTATCTCTGTGTTTCTCCCCCCCCCCCCCCCCCTCTCTCTCTCTGTGTCTCTGTGTCTCTCTCCCCAGTGTGTAAGTTTGTCAGTATAGAGATGAAGTCAGCGTTTGAGGAGACGGGGAAGACCAAGGAAGTGATTGACACCAACTACCGTTTCATTGACACCAAGAACACGGCGCCAATCAAATATGTCAAATCGTAAGAAGGCTTATCACACACACACACACACACACACACACACACACACACACACACACACACACACACACACACACACACACACACACACACACACACACACACACTGGGGGACAGGAATGAGTTCACTTCCTGTGGGCCGTCTTAATATAGGCTGTTCTCTTCCTCTGTCTCCTATTTTTCTACCACTTTCCCTTTCCTATCATTGATTGTCTTCTCTTCTTACCCCTTTTCTCTCCCATTCCTCTCTCTGACTCTCTTCTCCCTCCTCTCCTCTCCTCTCCTCCTCTCCTCTCCTCCTCTCCTCCTCTCCTCTCCTGCCTACCCTCCCTCCTGGTTTCCATAGTGACCTGCGCTTCATTGAGGTGGTGGAGAACGTGTGCCAGCGCCTCATGGAATACAGTCTGCACAAGGAGCGCCAGGGCAGCAACCGCTTCGCCAAGGTCAGAGGTCACCTCTCTTATGGATATGGAAGGAGAGGGCAAACTGTCCCGCACTCTTGTTTATTAAAACATCTCGGGGCTAGTCCTGTTGCAGTCGGAAGGCAGTCGGTCTACAAGTGTTCACCATGACAGTCTCATAGGGAGAAATATGATGATGCATTTAGTGGTAATTAATTTAGTTTCTCTCTCTCCCGCTACACCCACCTTCCTCTCTCCCTTCCCATCCTCCCTCTGTCCTTCCCTCTGTCCCTCCCCATCCTCCCTCTCTCTCCCCCCTCTCTCGTTTCCGTCTCCCCTCCCCGTTCCCCAGGGTATGTCAGAGACCTTCTCCACCCTTCATGGGCTGGTGAATAAGGGGGTGCAGGTTGTCATGGATATTCCCTATGAGCTCTGGAACGAGACGTCTGCCGAGGTCGCTGACCTCAAGAAACAGGTAGCTCCGCCCCCCACCTCCTCCTCATTCATGTATTCATGAATCTCTTCATCTTTAAATCTCTGTGTCCAGTCTTTCATTCATCCTCCCTCTATCTATTCTCCCCTTCTTGCATTCATTTTTACATCCATTTTTTATTTGGTTTATTTGTGCATTCGTCATTTCATCTTTTCATTCATTCATCTGTTCCTACATTTCATCTTATTCCTTAATTATTCATCAAATTATTTTTCATCAATCAATACATTTTATTCATGCATACATTGCTTTACCCTTTTCTCGATATGTGCTAGGGGTGTGCGATTTGACGATATTAGATTGTGAACGATTAAAATATCTGGATGATCTGCCGCGATCTTCCTTCAAAGAGAGATTGTTAGCTTCGTGCTACGGTGAACATCAGTTAAAGCTCTATGACTCATACACGCATCCATTTTTTCAGGCCAATCTTAAATCGCACCTTCTTCCACAAGGGTTAACACCTTCAATAAGGGTTAGGCCTCCCGGACGTCTAACACAACGGTGTGTGTGGATGGTGAAGCATAATCTGAACAGCTGTTTATTTTTGGTATCCACATCTGAGTGAGGGTTAAGCCTTTCGGACACTAATCGTATATCGTCAGGGTGTCTGGCGCATTTCTCATGTTACATTGCTCCCTGTACTGCTCATACACAACGGCAGTACAAAAAAAGTATCACAAAGTTGCCGTGGGTCTTAACACGCACCCTCCTTCCTATACCCTCACTCACACTTTAATGTTATGTAGGTCATCTTTCGAAACCAATGTTTCCCAAAGCTGTCTATAGGCGAGGCGCAGTGAATGTCGCTAGACTTGGTCCGTTGATTGTCCCAGCTGAATATCGAGTAAACATGCACAGCCCTTGTTAGACTTTATTTTCTTCTACTGTTGTACCGTTGATTCCCGGTGATTCCACCGTCAAAGTCTTTAGCATATCTCATCAAAATAATTATTTTCTCTTACCCATGGTTAATAGCCTATGTAAGCCGAATGGGTTGGATGCAGGCCTATTAGAATGTGATGTAGGCTAGATCTGTAGCATGATCTGAAAGCTATAATTTATGTAATTTGTTAAAATGGCATTATCATCAGTCAGGTATAAGTGCGTTAAATTAAATTTATTTTATAGAGGTGACTGGTCTCATACATGTGCTGTATGAGACTATTTAGCCTTTAGACCGCTCCTGCTTAATTTCTGACCAATCAGGGCATCTCTTCTCTGATTTCAGGGAATCTATCCTGTCATTCACATATATCTAAGGCCTTGTTATTTTGAATAAGGAAAGTAGTTTGGTTTTTAAGCCATTTGCAAAACATGAAAAATAATCGTGATAAGATTGTGAATCCTGCCTGAAAGAAATTGTGATATGATATTTTGGCCATATTGCCAACCCCTAATTCCCGCATTCATCCACAATTTCATATTTAATCCATTCCTCTTTTAATTTGAATGGATATCTTCATCCTGTTATCTGCACTGATCGTCTCATCTATTCACCTCTTCCTCATGTATTTTCCTCCTCCACGTCATTCATCAGCAATTTATGCTATCCATCTCTTCATCATATGTCATTGTTAACTTTTATTTATGTATTTATTTCTTAAATGATTTGGTTCATTCATCACTCGGCCCTCTTTCCATCCCTCCTCTCATCCTCTCCACAGTGTGATGTGATGGTGGAGCGGTATGAGGACGTGATTGAGGACTGGTACAAGGGCACCCAGGAGGAGGATCTGACCACCTACCTGTGTGAGAAACACGTTCTGCAAGAACAGGACCGAGGTACGCGCACGCGCACGCATACACACACGCACACGCACACACACTTTCGCTCTCTCTCTCCAACCTCATTCAATTATGTAGCGGCAATGACCATTATTTTATGACCTTTCGTTTCTCTTTTTGTTTTATTTTTTCTTCATTTCCCTGTTTGCCTGTTTGATTTCTTTTCCCCCCTCCTTATTTATTTTCCCATTTTACTTCCTACGTTCATTAAAATGTTCAAACTGCTCTCCGTCCCTCTTCCCTCGCTCCAGCCTGCCTGGCGGAGGAGTGGAAGCCCGAGAAGAAGGGAGACCCGGCCGCCCTGGCGGAGGACAGGAAGAAGAAGAGCAAGAAGGGAGGGAAGAAGGGGAAGGGCAAGGACAGCTCGGAGCGAGAAGGTCCCGCCAAGAAGAAGAAGGAGAAGAAGGAGAAGAAGGGGAAGAAGAAGCGAAGCAAGGCGCCGGTGGATCGCGCGGAGGAGAACGAGGAGGAGAGGCTGTTGTCCGAGCAAGGTATCCAGGCCACGGAGCCTCTTCCTGGGCAGAAGACCGAGCTGTAAGCCCGTCTCCGGAGCAACGACCAGGTGCTCACAAGTACCCCGCTGTCGCCACCACGAGCCTGCGCGTGAGGAGCGGTGCGTGACGGTGGAGGTCGTCCAGGTGGACGCAGTGTGGGCTCTACGTTTCAGTATCATTTGACATCTTCTTTCCAACTTCTCTTCCCTGTTTTCTTTTACCTTTTTTTAAAAAAAAGAAAAAAAATTGTTTTTCTTTTTTTCTGTCCGTGATTTCATTTTCCTTATTTTTTTTTTGCATTTTTGTTTCTTCTTTAAAGCGGCAGTCTCGAAGATCTCCAAAGATTTAAATTTTAATAAATGTCAGTTAGGTCACTATCTATCGCCGAATGAGGTATCACCATGGTGATGAGCCGATATGGACCAGCGATCCCAGGAGGTGTGTAGCTAGTGACGTGTTTTCCATCCCCGGCAGTGGTTGTTTTACCAGTGAGGGTAGGCGGAGCTACGCCAACAGACTCTCTCTTCAATTCCCTAGTGTGTGGAGCGGTGTCGTTTTTAGCGCCAAACAGAGATGTTCGAGATTGCAACTTGAGGAAGCAAGACCCAGATTGTGTGTTTTTTGTTCTCTGCTGTAAACTGGAACTCTGCTCCTATCCTAATGTGAAATGTGTTTGTGTGTGCGTGTGTGCCCAAGGTACTGTGTGAGTGCTGAACTATTGGGATACTTGTGTGTGTGTGTGTGTGTATGCGGGCATGTTTTAATATTATTATTTTTTGTTTGTTTTGAGCTTTTGTCCAGATTAGATTTTTTATGCAACCGTGCAGGAGTCAAGCGTTCTTCACAAAACATCATGACGTCGTCACCCCTGGACCCAACGGATGACATCATCGTCCCTCGTCAGATTAATTATGGCATCACACACACGCACATGCACACTCACTCTACAATATCAAGGCCTGCTTTTTTAGGACTACTACATCTAAGGGAATGTTTGATTTATATGTTGAGGATTAAGAGATTTTTGTATTGTTCACCTTTTTGTGTTCAAGAAAGTGTTTCATGTTTGATTGTACAGCAGACCATGCTGCTTTTATGTTGGTGTGTGTGTGTGTGTGTGTGTGTGTCGTGTTTTTTAGCCATCAGTGAACCAGTGTAATGCAAGAGTGTGTCAATAAAGGTTGGTTTCTCGATTTTAATCCTTTTTTCCAAATGTGATTTACTACATTATTATTTAACCAGGTAGAACCGGGATATAAAGTGCTGCAGTCCCACAACTTGATAGCCTAGAATATTTAGAACAGTAGGCCTACACAACAAACATTATTTACTTCGCACATTTAATATGATAAAGTATGAAACACAGTGCTGTACATGGAGAGATAAGAAAAAAAGAAATATATTCAGAGATAATAGGCCTACTAAAATATTATTGTCACATTGACACGTTGATTTATAGGGATTTATCTCCTATCTTCCATGTCATCAGAATCAGAAACAGAAAAGGTTTATTGCCAAATACATTTTCACGAAGGCCTATGAGGAATTTTTCTTGGTCTTCAGTGCGCACGATATCTACAAACAATAAACGATAAACAATAAACAATAAAGCAAGTGGTCCAAATACAATAAGATTTCCAAAAATAAAAAATTAAATAAATTAAAAAGACACTCTATATACAAATGAACCGTAATAAATCCCAAACACTTTTATCTGAAGAGAGCGGCGTCACGCGAGAAGTTTTTAAACAACCCAGGAGAAGCGACGGTTAATTTTTAAATATTACCAGGTGGGTTTTGTTTTGTACCACCGTCTAATTTATGGTGCATTTGTAATCAATTAATTCAAATTTGGTCGATAAACACTATATGTAAATGTCGCCGATTAACAGTTTGCTCTATGTTTACGTTCTAAGTATAAACGGTGAGGTGAGGTCAACATTGAGAATAATGACATGATATTTGATTACATGATTTTTATGTGCTTGGTATTTTGTCTTTCATGCTCCCGATGGAGTCTACAGAGATATGGTCGGAAAGAAATCAACATGTCTCAGATGTGGTTTACCCACACGAAGCATGCTTAGAAGGTAAGACGCACTGTTGTATTCAACTGCAATTAAACACCAATAGATACAGTTATGAAGAAGTATAAATTGGCAATAATAAACGATGAGGACATTTCAGATCATGACAATTTCAGTGCGTCTGTCTTTGTGGGCCTGGCTAGAATATTTCATTCATGAGTGGATTTATAGCCTATGACTGAATGTAGAATAAAGACACACTTTTAAACACAGTTCTGACTAGGAAAATAATTGATCGTATGCATTTCCTGTTCATAACTATGACTTTAAAGGCGCCTGTCTGTGTTTGCCTGGTAGCGATGTGAACAGTATGTGGTTATTATTTCCCAGAAGGTGTAATAACAGGTGTGACCACTAGAGAGAGCCCGATGTATACATCTGCGATCGACTTGGCTGTCAGAATTAATGCAAGATAAAAATAAAATAAAATAATTTGGGCCAAAGTGTTTTAAAATGTCAACCCTAAAAAAAATAAAAATAAATAAATATATGATAACAGTTGTCATAACTGCAGTCACATTTTATTTGTGTACTGTGCAAAAACAAAAATGCTGCGTGCACTATATTTTAACAGAATTGAATTCCAGTTCTTTGTGGAGATGTCAGTCATTTGACAAAGAACCAAATCTACTTAAGCTGTAACTAAATGAAATGGTGTTTGTGCTGTGTCACTAAGGCTTTTAATCCCAACGCCATATTGTCCCTTCAACAATCAAATCTCTCCTCTGATGCAGCGCTCAAATTAAATGTACTTTGTGTGTGTGCGTGTGTGTGTGTGGGACTTCTCTGTGTGTGGTGTTGGATTGTATTTATTTGTTGAATTATTCAGAGCTGTCTGTTTATAGAGAGCTCACATAACACATGTCAAATACTGACACACAAAGACATTCAACACACACACACACACACACACACACACACACACACACACACACACACACACACACACACACACACACACACACACACACACACACACACACACACACACACGTGTTGTACCAGCTCTGGTTTCACGCCGTAACTGAATCCTACAAACTATTTTTACAATCGCTTTTTTGTATTATTTACAATATCAATTCTATTGTTGAAATGTGCGTTTGGTTTAAAGGACCACAAACTCATAAATTTGCCTTCATGTGTTTTAACGTGTAATGTAGTTTTATATTATTTAGGTAACCCATGGTTATGTTAAAAGTGTGTCTTCCAGACAAAGCTGCCTGTGGATTATTAAAGTTCTGACTGACCGTGGTTGTCGTGGTGATTAACGAGAACTCATTATGGACAGAGACCAGACAGAGGTCAAGGTGTGAAGATCAGCTAGGTCAATTTGTTCACTCCAGCAATATTCAAGGGGTAGTTCAGGATTTTGGACATCGGGTCTCATTTCCAAGTGAGCCAGTGTGTTATTTATCATTGGAGACCATTGGAGACCGGAAATGAGACCCGATGTCCAAAATCCTGAACCATCCCTTTAAGAACCTTGGGGTTTTCAAGTCAATGTTTTTGGATATTTCAAGAGCAATTCCACAGCCGTCGAAATATTTGATTAATTGATTTTAAACTAATCGGATTTTTCAAATCATTTCTGTGTGTGTGTTTGTGCTTTTGTAAAAACATTTTTCAAATACATGTAGTACATTTGTTTAGAGATGCAGGGATGTTAGGATGTATGGATGGAGGGATGGTGAGATGGAGGTACAGCTGGATGGATGGAGAGATGTTTAGACGGAGGTATAGCTGGAGATATGGAGAGATGTTTAGACGGAGGTATAGCTGGAGATATGGAGAGATGGTTCGACGGAGGTATAGCTGGAGGGACGGATAGATGGATGTTTAGCTGGAGGCTACGGAGAGCTGGAGGTATAGCTGGATGAACAACAGGCAGGGGAGAGTTGTCTTCTATCTCAAACCTCAGATCATGAGGTCAGAGGAGAAACGCTGCAAACCCAGCACCACTTGTCCATTTGTTTGCATTAGATGACTCCCTCTAGAGGTTAAACACGTGCCACTGCATGTGAGGCCTGTCCCTTCTGTGAAAGTGAATTTAAAGGGGGCGTCCTGGGGAGCCGGCCCCCTGCAGCCACCAGAATGAACACAACCTTTTACAGGCGGGTCAGACGGTTTGGCTCTCCTCTCTCTCTCTCTCTCTCGCTTTCTCAGTGTGACCCCCGTTCCTTCCCACAATGCTTAGCAGCGGCAGGGTTTATCATCAGGGTTAAATTGCGGGATGGGGGATCCTGTGCGACTGATGATTGTCTGCACACGCACGCACGCACGCACGCACACACACACACACACACACGCGCACACACACACACACACACACACACACACCCTGTTTTCGTACAAAAAAACGACAAACTCTCCCCGGATGCGGGGTGGAGATTTAAAGGCAGGGTTGGTGAGAGAGAGAGAGGGAGGATTAAAGGCAGAGAGACCCGGGGTGATGATGACGGATAGGGACGGCTGATGGTAAACTGGATGTTCTGGTGACCATCCATTTCGGGTCCGCCGTCACGTCCCCCCGCTCCATGTAGGTCAGAGAGAGAGAGCAGGCCCCTCGCACGGCCATTCGTCTTCGTTTTTCCTCTTCGGACAACGTGGGTCGGGTCGTAACCCCGGGGAACGCTCCCCGCAGCGGCCATTTTTGTCTCCGGCGTCGGCCAACGTGACGTATAGTCACGGTAAAGCCCGTCGTCGTGGAGACGCTTTACACCCTCTTAAGAGGGCCCTGTTGTTTTGGCCACAGGTGTGATGTTCGTTAGCCGTTCATTACCCCCCCCCCCCCCCTGGTTACACCACAAGTGGATACCTGGTGGACTGTTCCAACTTCTAGGCTGGTCTTTCACCCGGGAGGGGGAGGGGGGGTGGGGGGGGGGGGGTGGGGAATAGAAGCCCTTTTAACGGGGAATTCTGAGCACCCTAATTGTGAAACTACACGCGACCAACACACTTGTTCACACAAACCCGACGGTATTAAGGACAAGTATGAACGTGTGACACGCACAGTGCTAAGTTTATCACACACATACGCACACACACACACACACACACCCAGCCCGGGGCGTGTTGAGAACATGCGCTGACCTTTGCGTGTGTGTGCGGCTGACGAGAGTTAAACAGACCTTAGGAAAGAGTATCACACCTCTCCCTCTCTCCCCTTCTCCATCCATCTCTCTGTCATCCCTCCCTCCAGCCACTCCGTCCCTCCATCTATCCTTCTGTCACATCTTCATCCTTATTCCCTCTCCTGTTCTCCCTCCCCCGTCTCCCTCCCTCCCTCCCTCCCATCCTGTCACCTGATCCTCCGACCACCGCAAATACACGTGGTTATCTCATTCTCCAGACTTAATTCTCCATGTTATGCTTCTTTATCTATTTAAATATTCATTTTACGGGAAAAAAAACATACAGTTTATTTATGGATGGATGTGTTTATCTTTTGGCTGAAAAGGAAAGAATCTGGAAGCTGGAAGAATCTTTGTTTTTATCTCACTCTCCATCTCTCTCTCTTTCTCTCTCTCTCTCCTCTCTCATCTCTCTCTCTCTCCTCTCTCCCTCCACCTCTCGCTAAGTCCTTCTGTCATCTCAATTAAATTAAAAGCTTCGCTCTTGGGAAATATGACCAAACAAAAACAATTGTCAAATTCATCATGTGGTCTCTCTCTCTCTCCCCCTCTCCCTCTCTTTCTCTCCCTCTCTTTCGCTCTCTCTCTCTTTCTCTCTATCGCTCTCTCTCTCTGTCTCTCTCTCTCCATTTACCCCTTCCCCTCTGAATGTCTCTCTCATTACCCCTCTCTTTCTCTCTCTCTCTTTACTTCCCTCTCTCTCTTTGCCCACAGTCTCTCTCCCCCCATTTCTCCCTCTCTCTCTTTGTTCCTCTATTCCTCTCTTCTCTCTCAATCACCCTTCTGCTCTCTCTCTCTCTGCCATCGTCCTGTTTTGTTATTGTTGTTGTTGTTCCTTATAAAATAAGAGCATGGGTGCTAACTTTGTAGCATAACTTTCATTTTTATTTACTAAATTTACTAAATTATTTATTTTTGCGTTCATGTTATTATAGGTAGGACAAAACACACACACATATACATGCGGCCACACCATGTGTGGCCGTATGTGTGTGTGTGTGTGTGTGTGTGTGTGTGTGTGTGTGTGTGTGTGTGTGTGTGTGTGCACGCACATGTGGCAGGTGTTGTGTGTCATCCATCAAGTCAAATAGGCGGATGACAGGAAGACAAAAAACGAAATCCCTCGTTCCAGAAAGACGACAAGAAACAAAACTCCTAATCAACCACTGTGTATGTGTGTGTGTGTGTGTTTCTGTGTGTGTGTTTGTTTGTATTTGTGTGTGTGTATATTTAACGGTCTGTGTGTTTCTACTTTGCCAATTCAGTAGGTAGCCACTGAACGCATGCACGACCACACACATCTAAACACACACACACACACACACACACACACACACACACACACACACACACACACACACACACACACACACACACACACACACACACACAATATTGTGCTCAGTGAGCGTGTAAAGTAAATATTTCCAAGATGGCTGACTA
Organism: Micromesistius poutassou; assembly: GCF_964030765.1. NCBI lineage: Eukaryota > Metazoa > Chordata > Actinopteri > Gadiformes > Gadidae > Micromesistius > Micromesistius poutassou. The sequence continues at coordinate 890,446 of NC_140293.1, read as the reverse complement.
GACCACTCAATCCTGGTTAGAGGGAAATTGAAACGGAAAAAGAGGATATAGATAAAGGAGGAAGACTCAAAATAGAAAGCTGACGAATAAACAGGACAAATAAGAGTTATAATGGAATTATACAAAGAGGGAAAGGAAGAGAGTGGGAGAGCGACTCAGAGAAAGAGAGAGGGAGAGAGAGGGAGACTAAATGATGACCTTTCCCAGCTGTCGGTTGATAATGAGATGCTGTCAGCAATAAGAGAACAGGACACACACACACACACACACACACACACACACACACACACACACACACACACACACACACACACACACACACACACACACACACACAGATAAACATGTATGTTCATATATACACATATATTTCTCATAAACACACTTTTTTGCACAGAAGCATGCACACACACAGACACACACACTCACACACACACTCACACATACACACACGGCCAGTAGCAGTGCAGGCCAGGGAGGAAAGTCCCTCTTTAATTTACCTCCTAAACCCACTAATGAAGAGTAATGATGGAGGAGAGTGTGTGTGTGTGTGTGTGTGTGTGCTTCTGTCTGTGGTGTTAGGAAGATATGAAGAGATTTTGTGTTCTAAGTAACTCAATATCCAGGTGTGATTGTGTGTGTGTGTGTAGGGGGGGGGTCTGTGTGTGTGTGTGTGTGTGTGTGGGGGGGGGGGGGTCTGTGTATGTGTGTGCATAAGCATGCTTATTTGTGTTTGTGTGTGTGTGAGAACAAGTTGTGCGCGTTAGAGAGTAAGAAGTGTGCAAACTGTACTGTACAGTGCTAGGGAGAGAGAGGGGTTAGAGAGACACCAGACAACCGCCAGTATAATACTGTGTATTTGCAGTCAGTTCAAAAGCAAAACAGTGACAGACTGGTCAAGGTAAAACAGACAGACAGACAGAGGTCTGTCGTTCCTATCTACACATTCCTCCCTCCTGTATACAAGTCCTATAATAAACTACAAACAAACAATGAACACTCAAAATATTCAACTCAACTTCAACACAACCGTCCTTAATCCTTCTGATGTTTGGCGGATGAGGAGAGCTTGATATACACAGGTATGGTGCCCTGTGGGGGTAAGGTCAGTTTACAGCAAGGTGCGCTATGCTTACGACCTGAACCTTGTCGTAGCCTTGAGTCGGTTTGTGTGTGTGTGTGTGTGTGTGTGTGTGTGTGTGTGTGTGTGTGTGTGTGTGTGTGTGTGTGTGTGTGTGTGTGTGTGTGTGTGTGTGTTTTGTGTGTATGATGTCACCCCAGTGGGTTGGTTAATAATTTAGTGTCAACTGATGATAAAAGCTAAATTGCATCAAGAAAAAGCGAACTAGAATGAAACGATTCAAACAATACGTTTTTCTTTCCAGAGGGGCTTAAAATAATTGCCTAAAAGGTTTTAAAAAGATGAAGTATAGAACAGTTCTTTAGCCGCTATGAAAAACGAAAGAAATGTGCTAACCTAGCTTAGCATGCTAACATTAGCAGATCTGAGCACACATCTGCTTGCTGTTCGTTAGCCAATGAATGTAATTGTTTTAATATACTACATTGACAAATCATTTTGTGGTTACACTGTTTTAGCATTTTAAAGTTGCAGTTTTACCTTTTTTTAATCAATGAAATAATTTATAAACAGATATGATTCATAAACACACACACTTATAGATGTGGTGTTCAACTGTTTCCTTCAGAAGGGACACAAACCAAGCGCTCCTCAGAGTTTAAACATCACAAAAAAACGTCACTCATTTATCTGCTGGTAACATGGGGAATGAGGGTGTGAGGGGTGAAAGGTCAAAAGGTCAAACGTGGAGGAAGAGAGTTCATCTTCCCTGGGAATATACAGAATCTAAAAACCACTCCACGTATTCTTCAAAATGGATGACAATGGTTTTTTCTAGTTTTTTTTCTTTCTCTTTTACATTTTCATCATTTAAGAAACGTCCTTGAGTGAATTAGAAAATACGTAGATACATAGAAATGTTGAAACCAACATTTTAAAATCATATATATAATTACATAGAGAGAGGGGGGAGGGGGGAAAGAACGAGAGAGAGACAGAGACAGGGGGGTGGAGAGCGAGAAAGAGAGAGACATAGAGAGAGAGAGACAGAGAGAGAGAGGGGGTGGAGAGAGAGAAAGAGAGAGACATAGAGAGAGTGGGGCAGAAAGAGAGGGGGGGGGTCGGAGAGATGGAGAGAGGGAGAGAGAGATGGAGAGAGGGAGAGAGAGAGAGGAAGAATGAGAGATAGAAGGGATATACAAAGAAAATAACTGGTAATAGAGAGAGGAGGAGAGAGAGAAGGGGAAAGGTGGGGTGGTAGAAGTTAAAAAAAATGTTGCTTAACAACATAAGAGAAGTTTCCCATGCATTTGTGTGTCTCTGTACAGAAACAAAACCAGTTGAAATTGGTTAAATTCATTTAAAACCAAAGTTTGGTTTCTTCTTAAATTTTTTTAGCCCCTCCTCCACAGTCCTGAGCTCCTCTGATTGGCTGGTGTAACATCGTAATAGCCAATGAGGTGGTCTTAAATCCGGGGGAAGGGGGAGGGGGGGGGTGTCCTAATAAGGAAGTGACTATTAAAGAGTTCAGCATCTCGGTCTTGCCATAAGAAAGCAGAAATCATCGCTTATCTAGAATGTAGGCAGAGCCAGGTCAAACCGGCCCAATCAGGGCGGTTCCTGATGACCTCATGGGGCCAGCTGAGCCAATCAGGCTCTTCCACGGCAAGGAGAAGTCCAATCAGGTGCTGTCCTGATGGAAACGGCCATGACCCAGTTCTCAGGGGAGACATTTGTCGTCTCTTGGAAGCGAGGGATGACAAAGGTCACATTTTAGAGAGAAAAGAAAGAGAGAGAGAAAGAGCCGGAGAGAGATAAAACGATCCCAGTTGTCCTGTAGGATCTATCGTCCCAGCAACGCCATCAGTTGAGGAGGAGGAGGTGGAGGGGTGGGGGCTGTCCCATTTAGCAAGGTCAGCCGTCAAAGCATCCGGAGACAGTCGCCGTGCCGACGAGAGTTAAGGTGTGGAGGCTGTTGCTACGGTGACGAAGCGAGGGTCCTCTCTCACTAGAACATCAGGCCTGACTTGAGGAACGACCGGGACTCTGGGGAAGAGGAAACAACACACGACCAGTTAGATGTTGAAGTTCTAGAGGTTAAATCTCCTCCAAACACTCCTATCTCTCTCTCTCTCTCTCTCTCTCTCTCTCTCTCTCTCTCTCTCTCCTCAAGCATCCCTTATTCTTTTCAGCTCTGTCTTTCCCCTTTTGATCCCTGTGGTGTTGTTGACACACACACACACGCACACACAGGCAAACACACGCACACACATCATTAACACACACAGACGCACCTCTCCCCGTCGTGTCGTTGCGTTCTGCGGACGCAGCAAAGTGTTTACATTTCTGCATAACAGCAACCATGAACCACACCTCTCTCTCTCTCTCTCTCTCTCTCTCTCTCTCTCTCTCTCTCTCTCTCTCTCTCTTTTTAATTCCTCCCTCACTCTGTCCACATGTTCTCATCCATATCTCTGTTCATCCCTCCCTCTGCCCCTCTCCTCTCCCCTTTTTTCTATTGTATGATAATCTATTTTACCTTACTGTACTGTATTGTATTATTGGTGTATTTCTGCCAAGTGTGTGAGCATGAGTGAGGGTGTATGTGTGTGTGTGTGTGTGTGCGTGTGCGTATGCGTATGTGTGATTAGTGGGTAGGGTGTTAAGTGTGTCTAAGCTGGGAGAGCCAAATGTCACTAGGCCCTGAAACAAGGTCACATATTTCACCACATCCCCCCTGGGCCTTTACTACCACCTCCTCCTCCGCCACCACCAATACAACCTCCACCACCACCACCTCCTCCTCCACCATCGGCCTCTTCATCCTCTCTGCCCTCCTTTCCTCCTCCCCTATTCCTCTCTTCGTTTCTCTGGACCATCATCTTTCACCCTCCCTTTCTTCTGTGGTTTCTTTAACCCTCTTCTCTCCCTCTGTTTAGCACCTCCTCCTCCTCCTCCTCATACTCTTCTTCACATGCTCCTTCTCCTCATATCCTTCTTCACCTCTTCCTCCTTCACCTCCTCTTATCCTTCTTCACCTCCTCCTCCTCCAACTCCTCCTCCCCATATCTTTCTTCGAATCCACCTCTTCCACCTCCTTCTCTCCTCATCCCTCTGTTCTGCATTTTGTGGCCAATTAGGGTGGTCGCAAACCGGCATGCTTTCAAACCCCTCCCTCCCTCCCTCTTGGTCGCCCTGTCTCTCTCTCTCTCTCTTTCTCTCTCATGTCCGCCCTCCTCTCTTCTCTCTCCCTCTATACTTTCATCTCTCTGCCTATTGTGTCTTTCTAACTCTTTCTTTCATTCATTATTTCTTTCTTTATATTAATTTTTTTTTGCCAATATGGGTCTTTGATTCTCTTCTTCTTTCTACCTTTCTTCCTCATCCTCTTCACCCTACTTGCTCTCTATTCCCCCCCCCCCTCTCTCTCTCTCCTGATTGTAATGCGATGTCGTTCTATCTATTCAGCACTTTTGGTCTTAGTCGTTAATTAAGAACGTGGAAGGTGAGAGAGTATGGAGATGTATGTGTGTGTGCGCGTGTGAGGATGTGTGTGTAAACCAGCATAGGTGTAAAATGCTTTAAGCAAGAAGAGGGGGTTGTGTGTCCTATTGTATTTGTCATTGTGTGTGTGTGTGTGTGTGTGTGTGTGTGTGTGAAAGGTATGTGTGTTTTTGTTAATTAGTTATTTTACAATATATTTTTCAGTAAGCCAAGTGCTTTGACCGCCACACACACACACACACACACACACACACACACACACACACACACACACACACACACACACACACACACACACACACACACACACACACACACACACACAAACATTATATACACACATATATGCACACACATACACACTGAGTTTGTAGGCTTCTAAAGCTTTAATAAACACACACACACACACACACACACACACACACACACACACACACACACACACACACACACACACACACACACACAGATCAAGCAGATCAAAGAGAGGCCACTGAGAGTGTGTCTGCTAAATGTCTCCACTTATCTAACCTGGGCCCCAACACACACATGTTCTCCATGTGTGTGTGTGTCTGTGTGTGTGTGTGTGTGTTATTCTATATTTGTGAATGTGTCTTGTTGGTGTGTGTTTGTCTTTATTATTGTACGTCATGTGTCTGTATCTATGTGTATGTGTGTTTGTCCAAATTCCATTTGTATTGGATATTTACTTAAACGTTTTTTAACGTTTAGTCTTCTTTTTTTTTTTTTAATACAATAAAAATGTATACAATGTTAATGAGGCTGTGTGTGTGTGTGTGTGTGTGTGTGTGTGTGTGTGTGTGTGTGTGTGTGTGTGTGTGTTTTCTTACCTTGTGCTGCATTGTCTCTCTGGTTTCCATTAAGTTCAGGTTTTTCCTCAATGCCAGCAGAATCTATATAACACACACACACACACACACACACACACACACACACACAGGTCAGTGTGTGTAAGTGAGAGCAGACCCCAGACGCAATAAAGCAAGTTTTCAGTCAAGATGACTAGACTTAGACTCTTGATTCGGCATGCAAGGCTTGCATCAAAACATCTTTTAACATGTCCAGATAGCTAGCTAGATAGGAAGATGAATTCCTTCTAGTGAATTCCTTCTACATGCACATGTAGCTAGCTGCGGTAGAGACCAAGATAGCATGTTTACTCGGGATCTTCAAAATCTAAACAGCTACATATAAGAGAACAAGACAGCATGCAAGATAGACAGATAGACATACAGACAGACAGACAGAGAGACAGACGGTACCGTTGCTATGGTTATTGATGCTGTGGTTGTTGCTGCTGCTGTGGATGTTGTTGTTGCTGTTGCTGTGGTTGCTGTTGCTATGGAGCGGTTCGGGTTCCGGGGAGGAGGA
>NC_140293.1:865784-884269 GCF_964030765.1 Micromesistius poutassou | reverse complement strand
TGAGTGTGTATCACATAGATACACAGACAGCTGAATCAATATTAGTTTACACTGGGTCACACACACACACACACAAACTCATATACACACACAAAAATTCATATACACAAACCTTCTCTCTCTCTCTCACACTCACACACAGACACACACAGACACACAAACACATCACACAAGCAGAAACACACACGCGCAAACAAACACACAGACACACACAAACACGCACACACCGACGCGCAATGTGTTTTATCTTTATTTTTATATGACCTTATGAAGCATTGGCCATCTCACACATGGCAAAACAAAGACAGGACACTATTATGAAAACACACACACACACGCACACACACACACGCCCGCCCACACACTCACACACACACACAACTAGGTATAAACTGGACAGCTGTAAAGTTTGACAGCGATGAGGTAATTTACTGCCTTTATTAGCGTCCACGTTCCCAGGCATTTAGCTCCTCACCACGCTACAGCCTCACAAAAAAACATTAGCCAAACACACAACGCGGCCGTCGATCGATTCCGCGCGAGCTAAATATCATCAAGGACGTCTTATTTTTCCTGGAACGTTTCTAGTACGTCCTCATGAACCTACCTGGAATGTTCCGGAGGTTCAGAGACGTTGTTTTTTTTCTCTCCGCGCTTTCCACGCTACCCATAATTCCCTCACCTCCACTCGAGCAACATAGCAGGCCCGGGAGCTACTGTCGCCCACCGCTGAGCTAATAAAGCGTGTTTGTTTTAAACCCCGAAGACATCCGAGACACGTAGCGGGTTGGTTAATTTCCCCGCTAACTGTTTATTAGCGCCGTAGCCGCGCTTTACAGGCTCTCAGTGTGGCGCTAGCACAGTCACACAGCGTGGTTTTTACGAGACTGATAGCTCCATTACTGCTGCGCCAAATGAGCAAACTGTTCAATAACACTTGATATTTACTGCTGAGGTGCGATCAGGTGGCCACTATATAACACGCTAGCGTCCTCTGTCTGTGTGTCTCTCGGCCTGTCCGTCTGTCTGCGAGAGGGGTAGGTTTATGTGTGATTCCAGTACAACGGATTATGTTTCGCTTGCTCATTCTCAGTCTCCTGCCCTGACTCACTCTCTTCCAGGAAAGAGCTCCCATGATGTCACTGCAGCAGTTGAGTTGGTCTTATCATGGACATTAAATGCTGTATATAATACTGTAACGCAAATATTAGCCATCACTACGCTTCAAAAAATATGCAATACTTAAGCCGTAGAAAATATAAATGACAAAATATAGAATTAGAAAGGTGTGATCAAATGTGACGAACATAATGGTTTCTTACATGTTCATCTCCAGTCATCAATCAAGCCTCACAATGTGTGGTTGCCTTGCGCTGTCATTGGTCCATCAGATACCAACCCCTGTGACGTCATGCACACAGCTTGTCTCGTTTAACGATGATATCATGCGGACAATTGTTCGGCGGGAATTCCGGGAAAGAGGGGAGACGAGAGAGCATGTGGTGATGATGTAACAATGGGATCATGTGTGATGTCATCGTCATAACCAGGAAGTCCATAATAAATACATGTGTGTTGATTTCCTCCACCGCCGCTCAACACATGCTGACATGGATCACGTTTAATAGTCAGATGATTGGCACCACATGTGGGCCAATCAGAGAGCAGGTCTGAGAGATGATTAGAGGAAGCAGAGATGATTGACACCACATGTGGGCCAATGAGACAACAGCCTCGGACTACATTTGATTAAAGGAGCATGGTATAGGGAGCCGATTATAAGTCAGACAGTCAGTCAGTCAGCCAGCCGGTCAGGCGGTCAGTCTGTCAGTTCACTAGTATGCCAGTACATTAGTTGGTTGTTTAAAGTTCATGATACTTATTTAAAGCTTTACTACGGTGTAAATACAGAGAGAGAGAGAGAGAGAGAGAGAGAGAGAGAGAGAGAGAGAGAGAGAGAGAGAGAGAGAGAGAGAGAGAGAGAGAGAGAGAGAGAGAGAGAGAGAGAGAGAGAGAGATTGGAAGATGGAAAACAAACTGTGAGAGGAGGGGAGAAAGGGCGAGAGAGGATAGAAGCACTATGAGATGAGGAGAGAGAAAGAGAGAGCTCTGAAAAAGACAAGATCAGAGAGAGAGAGAGAGAGAGACTGAAAGCATAGGGATAAGATAGGGGGACAAATTGAAGAATAAAAGAACACAAAAAAGTGAGAGAATTAGAGAGGAGGAGAAGGAGAGGGACAAGAGAGAGAGTAAAATATTGTAGCTGTAGGTTTTGTAGGTCACCCCTAACAAAGCAAGGGGGAACAACCCCCCCCCCCCCCCCCCACACACACACACACACACACACACACATCTACGCATATACGCCTGCACACGCAACCACCCTCAAGCCACATATACACTCTCTTACTCGCACACAAATGCATTCATATTCTCTGTCGCCCTCTCAAACACACACAGACACATACACACAACACACACACATACTCTCACACACACACACACACACACACATACTCTCAGACACACACACACACACACACACATACTCTCAGACACACACAGACACACACACACACACATACACACTCACACACATACTTCTAAAAACGTCACGACCAATCATAGAGACCCATTAGGAAACAAACATAATCAAAGGCACACACACACACCGACACACCCACACCCACACACACACACACACACACACACACACATACACACACACACACACACACACACACACACATACACACAGGTACTAGTTCAGACACAAGAAAGCACACGCACAAGCATAACACAGATAGAGACAAACACACACACTCTAATGTCATCAGGTTTTTTCCTCCATGTCGCCCCTGCATACCACGAAGTGTGTTGGTGTGTGTGTGTGTGTGTGTGTGTGTGGTGCGTGTGTGTGTGTGTGTGTGTGTGTGTAATAGAAAAGGACACAGGAAAGTGCGGGGAGAGAGGGAGAGAGAGAGAGTGTTCACACGCACTGCCAGCCCTGTGGTATTTATTATCATCAAGTGGGTCACTTACACACACATACAAGCACACACACACACACACACACACACACACACACACACACACACACACAAATAATCAGGCAGCTTTCATCCTTCTAGGCAGGAAATGCTGCTTTTAAGCCCTGTGTGTGTATGTCTGTGTTCAAGAGGGGCACACACACACACACACACACACACACACACACACACATACAAAGAGAGGGCTTATCCCTTTAAACATAAACAAAGTTCTGTATTCCACTTGCTTTCTATCTGCTAAAACACACACACACACACACACACACACACACACACACACACACACACACATTTGCCAGAAGAGAGACAAAATTACAGATTTAACTTTGTCGCCACAGGATGGAGCGATGAGGGTGAGAGAGGGAACATAGATAAGTGTTTGACAAGAGGCGAGGGGGAGGAGCGATGGGAGAAGAAGATACATGAGAGGAAGACATTCCGTGTGTCCCCCTGCATTGTGAAGAAAGAAAGAGAGTGAACGAAAGAAAGAATGAAAGAACGCACAAAAGAAAGAGAGCGCTAAAGAAAATGGGAATGGAAGAAAGACGGACGGAAGAAAATGAACAAAACATAATAACAGAAATGCGTCCCCTTGTGTAAACGGACCGGCTGAACCCGACACTGCGGCTGAGCCTTGCGGAGGTCAAAGGTCAACAGTGAGATAACAAGGCTAAAGGATGTGTGATTTATGCGATTGGCTGTGCGCTGTGAGACTGGTATGTTCTCCTCCAGCCCAACACCAAATATGTCGGCCTAAGTGTTGATATTATTATTATTATTATAGTTATTATTATTATTATTATTTTTATTATTATTGTTCTTTTCATATCCACAGATTTGGCTGCATGCTAACACTTTAGCAGCAGCGGTGCTAAGGATGAATCATTTACGATAGAAAAATTCCGAAAACACTGTTGTTCATTTGGACCTAGATTTCATCCTAGGTATCATGGTTTTAGCTGTGAGAACAAGTCTTTCGCATCTGCCCACGCGAAATTCATCATTGTTTTCATATGAAAACTATTTTCAATATTGTAGACCAGAGTTTCCAACATATTTTTACTTTGGTGTTTGGACAGTTTTCTGTGTTTAGCTTCAGTGCTATTTGAAGTTTTATTTTAGAAGTGGGTGAATGATGAGGCTTGCTGTTTCACTCCGGAAGGAAAATAGAAAAAGATTTTAGTTCTGCTTGTGTTATTTCAAAATAGCTGTCAAGTTGAAAATACAGCACCAGTAGATGTGTTTATATTGCTTTTATTAGTTCTGAGAATGCAGTCACACACAGTTGGACACACAAGGACACACACACATGGCAATTACAGTCACACAGAATATGTATTGTACATACGTTTGACTTCTCTGTCATTAAAAACATGATTCTTTATGTTATCAAATATTCTAGTTAAAAAATGTGTACTGTTTACTGTTGTCTGAAACTAGCGCCATGGTGACACCAGGCACCATGGTGTTAGCGATAGCATGGTGTTAACGTTAGCATACGCATTATGTTAGCTGTAGCCTGTGTGAGCAGTAGTATTAGTGTGAATGCAGCAGCATGGTGTTAACAGAAGAATAAGCATTAACTTAAAGCAGGGCGCTGTTAAGATTAGCATGGTGTTAGAAGTAGCATTAGCATGACCTAAAGCAGTAGCATGGAGTTAGCAGTAGCATTAGCATGACCTAAAGCAGTAGCATGGTGTTAGCAGTAGCATTAGCATGACCTAAAGCAGTAGCATGAGGGTAGACGTAGGGGGTAACTGGGACAGGCAGAATGACAGAAGGGTTAGTGGAGAGAAAGAAAAGTGGAATGTGTAGACATCGTTCTACTCATCTATCTGTTTATCCATTTATCTCTCAGTGTGTGTGTGTGAGTGTGTGTGTGTGTGTGTGTGTGTGTGTGTGTGTTTGTGCCAGTGGGGTTAACACAACCACAGACACACATATAATAGGACAGCTGGAGCATGAAATCAAACAGAAAGAGAGTGAGCATGGATAGAGACATAGGGAAAGAGAGAGAGAGAGAGCGACACACACACACACAGAGGGAGAGAGGGGGTGAAGAGAGAGACAGGAGAGAGGGCTGGGGAGGGAGAGAGAGAGCGAGGGAGAGAGAGAGCGATGGGGAGCGAGGGAGGGAGGGAGGGAGATAGACAGAGACAGAGAAAGAAACAGACACCATCGTCATTGTTTTCATTGTCTAATTTGAAACACAGAGAGAGAGAGGGAGAGAGAGAAAGAGCGACAGGGAGAGAGAATTAGAGAGACAGAAAGAGATCGACAGGGGGAGATACAGAGATATAGAGAGACAGAGAGAGAGCGAACATGAGAACATTCCAGTTTTAGAAAGAGCGTTGAACACTTTTGTCGCCGAGTGTAACACAAGAAACACCAGAGCCAAAGTGGCTGAACAACAGTTCAACTTGTGTGTTAAAGGACTCAAAAGAGACCGAGACATCCAGCTCTTCTCCACTTAAATGGGAGTACGTATGAAAGAACATTTAAACCAGGATATCGGAGATGAATTTTAGTGATCTATTCTCTTCAGTATCCAAGTGTGTGGTGGGAGCTGACCAGTACCACACAGCCTGCTACTGGTTATACGGAGCGCTTTCCAGTACAACCACACTCTTCTACCAATTCTAAGGGGAGCAGCCCAGTACAACCAGTGTCTTCCACTGCTTCTAATGGGAGCTTCACGGTAAAACCACAGTCTTCTACTGGTTCTAATGGAAGCCGACCAGTATAAGCACAGTTATCTACTGGTAATAATTGGAGTTGCCCAGTAAAACCACAGTCTTGTACTGGTTCTACTGGGCGCTGCCAAGTATAACTACAGTCTAGTCCTGGTGGATACTGGGGGCTGCCCAGTACACAAATATTTCCCACAATATAAAAATAGATTACGTGTAATTATGTCGTTCTCTGTGTGTCTTTCTGTCTCCCCCCTCTCTCTCTCTTTCTCTCTCTTTCTCTCTCTTTCTCTCTCTCTATCTCTCCCTCTCTTTTTCATTCTCTCGATGTCGTCCACATTTTAGTAGTTGCTTACATAGACGCTTTATCCAGTAAACTGCAATAAAGCCACACACACACACACACACACACACACATAGACAAACCATAAATTCACTCATAATATGCCCGCTGTGAATATCTATGGGTCTGCTTGTGCGGTGTGTGTGTGTGTGTGTGTGTGTGTGTGTGTGTTTGTGTGCTTGTGTCTGTGTGTGTGTGTGTGTGTGTGTGTGTGTGTGTATTATTTTATAGCTGTTGTAAATTTGGCTGCGGGCGTTGTGTTTTTATCAGCATATTCGCAAGCTGTTTAGCCAACGGTGCAGATGTCACGTTACGAGCACACACACACACACACACACCCCCCCACACACACACACACACACACACACACACACACACACACACACACGTTGCATACTCTTTCACAAACAAGGGGAAAGACTCATAAAAAGGTATAAACATACACAGGAGTAAAATTACACCTGAACACGCAAACATACATAACACATGTGAACATGCGTGTTACAAGCACATAAACCACAGGTGTCTGTATGTGTGTGTCTGTAGTGTGTGTCTGTGTGTGTGTGTGTGTGTGTGTGTGTGTGTGTGTGTGTGTCTGTTTGTACCTCAGGTGCCAGGTATTTACATTAACATGCAGGATTTTCAGCATATTTACACGTATGCACTTTTAGCGCATATCAAGGTCAATGCATGTGTGTGTGTGTGTGTGTGTGTGTGTGTGTGTGTTATTTGATTAATGTTGAGAGCCATGGAGTGTTTAGAAAGAGGTCATGACCTTTCAGCTTCCATTCAATCAGAGAGAGAGAGAGAGAGAGAGACAGAGAGAGATGAGAGAGAGAGAGAGAGAATACCTGTCTATTCCTCTCTCTCCCTCTGGCTTTATTTTCTACCCCTTGAGAATCTGATAAGCCTTACTCAGCACACACACACACACACACACAGTCATGTGCGCAAACACACACACACACTTGTGCGCGCAAGCGTGTGCGCGCACACACACACACACACACACACACACACACCACATGTTAATAAAGCCAGCTACTTATTTACCTGGGGTCCAGTGGCCTCCGTTAGAGCTCCCTTCAGTTTGCTTTCTCTCTCCCTCTTTCTCTCTCTCTCTTTCTCTTTATCTCTCTCCCTCAGTCTCTCAATACCACTCTCTCTCTCTCTCTCTGCTTTTATCTGCTGATCTTGTCTTTTTCAGAGCTCTCTCTTTCTCTCTCCTCATCTCATAGTGCTTCTATCCTCTCTCGCCCTTTCTCCCCTCCTCTCACAGTTTGTTTTCACTTTTCTCCATCTTCCCTTCCTTCCGTCCTCCATCTCTCTCTCTCTCTCTCTCTCTCTCTCTCTCTCTCTCTCTCTCTCTCTCTCTCTCTCTCTCTCTCTCTCGCCCCTTTGGCCCTAGCCAATTACACACTGTTTATCCAACAGTTTTCAATAAAACACATCTTCACCTCTTTCTCTCTCTCTCTCTCTCTCTCTCTCTCTTCCACTGTTACTTTTAGCTCTCTCCATCCCTCATTCCTCCGCTTCACTCCTCCTCTCTTCATCCCCTGCTTCTGTTCCCCCCCCCTCCCCTCCCGCACTCTCTCTCTCCCCATCTGTCCCCTGCCTCGCTCGCCTCGCGTTTTTTCATTTTTAATTAACTTCTTTTGTAACTTGCACCCCTCCCTCCCCCCTCCCTCCCCCCTCCGTCCCCCCTCGTCTATCTCACATACCTCTCTCACTCCCACACTCTCAAGCACTCTCTCTCTCTTGTGCACGAGCACACACACACACACACACACACACACACACACACACACACACACACACGTGGAGAGGTTAAACAGCATATTTACATATCAATTACAAGCAGACACAAGATCAATGATTAATGTGGAACCAGCCAGACCTGAGCAGTAGATCACAGGACCAAGAGCCAGACGGATGCACATGATGAGTTTCATTTTGTCAGGCGCCACAGTGGATTGTGTTATTAACCACATTCGTTGACTTAACAGGTTTTTTGTTTTTATTCACGTATTATTTTTACGCTGGTTGAGTTAACTCTAGCATCCTGATAACTTTTTGTGACTTTTGGTGCCAACATTTGTGCTGGGTGACGTTAACATGATGTGTTTGTGTGTGAGTGTTTGTGTGTGTGCCCATGTGTGTGTGAATGTGTGTGGATGTGAGTGTGTGTGTGTGTGTGTGTGTGTGTGTGTGTTCTGCCATCAAATCTGTTCTACTTTTCTTAATCTGTTGACTTTGATAAGTCCTTTCTCTCTCCCTCCTTTCACTTTCTCACTACCTTTCTTTCTCTATCTCTCTACACCCCACCTCCCTCTCTCACTCTCTTTACCTCTCTCGTCCTCTCTCTCTCTCTCTCTCATGGTAGAGAGTACAGATGATATATTAGTGACACCAATATGTCAAACGCAACAAGAGAGCAAGAGAAAGATGAAAAAACATAGAGAGAGGGATGAACGGAAAGAAGGAAGAGAATAGTAAGGTATACAGATGAAACAGATAAGAACTTGTAACTGCAATTTGACGGTTCGGAACACACTCACACACACACACACACACACACACACACACACACACACACACACACACACTCACATTCACATTCACACACACACACACACACACACACACACAGTATTGAGGGCTTGTCAGGGAACTTGTATTGTTGCATTGTTTCCTCTGAGTAGAAAATTACAGCGCTGGGATGCTACGCTATGACATCCATCACAGTGACTAGGACACACACACACACACACACACACACATGGAGGAACACACAAATGCATGAACACACAAACGCACGTACACACACACACACACACACACACACACACACACACACACACTAAAAAGCTTACATACTGTATATTAACAGGTATAACAGGTATAACATACAACCACATAGAATATAATATAAATTGCATGTTTGATGTATGTTATAAGGGAAACCTTATAACAATAACCTTATAACCCCCTTCATATTGGCCTGCACAGTGCACTATAGTTCATATAAATGAATACCAAAAGCTTTGGAGGAAGTGATGGGAAGGAATGAGGATTATATAAATATAATAAATGTAATGTTGAATAAGCAGTGGAACAGGAATGCCCCCTGATTGATTTCGACCACTTTTCTTTTCACCTGGACCAATCTCGCTTGTTGTTCACTGAGCATCATCCCCTAAGGTTCTAAAGAGTCTCTTTTATGAGGCTATGAATTAATTAGAGGAAATCTGATTAAGGTTTTACAAAAAAGAAGGAAAGGAGGATGTAAAATCACTTCACTTCAGAAATAAAGATATGTAAAATATTGTTTTAACAATTATTATCTATTATTGATTATTAATATTAATAATCGTGCATCACAATTAATGCCTGGATGTGTTTTTGCTAACATGGAAAAACATGTGCACACAGACACACAAACACACGCACACGCAATCACAATTCCTCAGTGAGTTCAAGTTATGGCTTAATTGTTATTTACAAACGTTATTTTTCCCAAAAGTTGGAATTTTAATGGACTGATGCTATTGTTATTATAAGCATACTTTTTATCTTATTTATTTTCAAAACACATATTCAATTAATGACACATTCACCTGTCAGAATACAATGACACACATGGTTGAATTGTGTAACACACACACACACACACACACACACACACACACACACACACAATCTCTCTCGCCCACCCTTGACTTGCTGTTGACGCCTCTGATGTTAAATAAACGCTAATTACAAATTACGTTTAAAGTTTGTTCCTAAATCATACGTTGTCTGGTTGGAACTGTCTGCTCTGAGATCACACCCACACACACACACACGCACGCACACACACACACACACACACACACACACACACACACACACACACACACACACACACACACACACACACACACACACACACACACACACACACACACACACACAAATAAACTTTAAAAAAGAGACAGAGAGGAGACAAGTGAAAGATAGGAGAGGGCAGGAAAACAAATAATTGATAGAAGAGAAAGGAGAGGAAGAGAGAACACAATCCATCTGTCCCATCCGTTTTGTTTTGAAAGACAGAATATGAGAACATATGAAAGAGGAGAGGATGGGATTGAGTAAGAAAGAGAGAGAGAAGATGGGGAGAAAGAGAGAGACGAGAGAGGAGAGGGGAGAGAAGAGAGAGAGATAAGAGAGGAGAGGAGAAGAGAGGAGAGGAAGAGGGGAGAGAAGAGAGAAAAAGAGAGAGAGAGAGAGAGAGAGAGAGAGAGAGAGAGAGAGAGAGAGAGAGAGAGAGAGAGAGAGAGAGAGAGAGAGTCAGAGGTGGGGTGACACTCCCTAATGTGATTTCAAAACCAATCTGCTAAGTGCACCTCAGGGAATACAGCCCCCGCTGTGTGTGTGTGTGTGTGTGTGTGTGTGTGTGTGTGTGTGTGTGTGTGTGTGTGTGTGTGTGTGTGTGTGACACGTTCACACGCATCTAGTACAAACACCCTCACACTCTCATCCTCTCCTCTCTCTCTATCTCTTTTTTTTCTCTCCTCCAACCCTGGCTATAATTTTATTTTCTTCTTTCAATCACTCTGTCTATCTATCAATCTATCAATCTATCTATCTATCTATCTGTCTATCTATCTATCTATCTATCTATCTATCTATCTATCTATCTATCTATCTATCTATCTATCTATCTATCTATCTATCTATCTATCTATCTATCTACTTAACATTCTATCGTTCAATCTGTCTGTCTGTCTGTCGGTCAGAATGTCTCTTTAACCAACCCTCCGCCTGTTCATTTTTCTCAGAGTAAAGTTGGGGTAAAAAGTTGTTATTGAGTCACCTAACACACACACACATTCCACCAACACACACACACACATCCACACACACACACACACACACACACATCCACACACACACACACACACACACACACACACACACACACATCCACACACACACACACACACACACACACCAAGAGAGAAGAAAAAGAGAGTGGATCTTTTTCTCTTGTGACAGAAGGTCATATTTCTTGCTTTGATCTTCAACCCTTCCCCCCTCTCTCTCTCTCTCTCTCTCTCTCTCTCTCTCTCTCTCTCTCTCTCTCTCTCTCTCTCTCTCTCTCTCTCTCTCTCTCTCTCTCTCTCTCTCTCTGTGTCCCCTTCTCTCACACACATACACCACTCTAGAGCTTTTTTGTTTTTTGCTTGTAGTTTGTTGTACACTTGCATGGTTTTGTGCAGTATAGATTATTATTACACGTATATTATTATGAATACACAAATGGTCAACGGTCATTTTTTTTCTTCTAAATAAGGGACTGCTGCCATGAACAACAGACCCATGCTATGGACGCTTTTTCAGACTGTAGAATGGACAATTGTTATATAAAATAAATATAAGTCCATTAAATAATTTAAAGTTAAATTTTGTGTCAAACGATTGATTTCTTTAGTAAGTGGCTGTGTAATAAGTGTGATACTGTGTACAGCAAGCCGGCCATTATCACAAAGTAAACCCTGACAGGGCCAATGGCTGGATGTACATCATCCCCGGCCTGACGTAGAGCATTAGGGTCTATTAGTTGTTAGCTGCTATCTCTGTTCACTTTTGGGATTGTTTTGTGTTTTGAATGAACTAGACAGGTGGGATGGGATAGCAATTCTTAATGCTGATTGGATAGTGAGGGACAGTAGGGTGGGATCTGAGAGATATCCTTAATGCTGATTGGATAGTGAGGGACAGTGAGGTGGGATCTGAGAGACATCCTTAATGCTGATTGGATAGTGAGGGACAGTGAGGTGGGATCTGAGAGACATCCTTAATGCTGATTGGATAGTGAGGGACAGTGAGGTGGGATCTGAGAGACATCCTTAATGCTGATTGGATAGTGAGGGACAGTGAGGTGGGATCTGAGAGACATCCTTAATGCTGATTGGATAGTGAGGGACAGTAGGGTGGGATCTGAGAGACATCCTTAATGCTGATTGGATAGTGAGGGACAGTAGGGTGGGATCTGAGAGACATCCTTAATGCTGATTGGATAGTGAGGGACAGTAGGGTGGGATCTGAGAGACGTTCTTAATGCTGATTGGATAGTGAGGGACAGTAGGGTGGGATCTGAGAGACATCCTTAATGCTGATTGGATAGTGAGGGACAGTAGGGTGGGATCTGAGAGACATCCTTAATGCTGATTGGATAGTGAGGGACAGTAGGGTGGGATCTGAGAGACGTTCTTAATGCTGATTGGATAGTGAGGGACAGTAGGGTGGGATCTGAGAGACGTTCTTAATGCTGATTGGATAGTGAGGGACAGTAGGGTGGGATCGGAGAGACGTTCTAAATGCTGATTGGATAGTGAGGGACAGTAGGGTGGGATCTGAGAGACATCCTTAATGCTGATTGGATAGTGAGGGACAGTAGGGTGGGATCTGAGAGACATCCTTAATGCTGATTGGATAGTGAGGGACAGTAGGGTGGGATCTGAGAGATGTTCTTAATGCTGATTGGATAGTGAGGGACAGTAAGGTGGGATCTGAGAGACATCCTTAATGCTGATTGGATAGTGAGGGACAGTAAGGTGGGATCTGAGAGACGTTCTTCATGCTGATTGGATAGTGAGGGACAGTAGGGTGGGATCTGAGAGACGTTCTAAATGCTGATTGGATATCGAGGTCGAGATGGTGACCACAGGTTTAACCTTTATCAATTAACCAGTGACACAAAGTAGAGGAAACCAGACTCTACACACACACACGCACCCACAGAGGCACATAGACACACACAGGCCAGGGAAATAGTTGGTGTAATTGGATCCAACATGACAACTGATACTTGTGTTTGTGCAGCCTAGACAATGACACACATCACACGTATGTATGTGTGTGTGTGTGTGTGTGTGTGTGTGTGTGTGTGTGTGTGTGTGTGCGTTCATGTGCGCACCTCAATAAACATCTTGACGCCCCACGTTGAAAGAATGAAAAACATCACATTTATGAAAGTCAAACAATCATTGTTTATGTCCATTCTATGTGTGTGTGTGTGTGTGTGTGTGTGTGTGTGTGTGTGTGTGTGTGTGTGTTTTGATAAGGGAGAGCCCAAAATAACACTTTGACATCAGCAACCATACCCCGTCTGTATCGATTATCTCTCACACACACGTCCACACACTCGACCACACACACACACACACGTACACACACACACACACACACACACACACACACACACACACACACACACACACACACACACACACACATACGCATACACACACACACATGAGAGAGAGGGGAGTCTTGAAGGAGAGACGTTCTATAGCAGAAAACACTAACGCTTACTATAAACCACACAGTAATAACACTACTTCACTAACCACAAACACACACACACACACACACACACACACACACACACACACACACACACACACACACACCACACGCCGCCACCATGCATACAGATGCATGATAAACTAGGCATATGCACTATGCATTAAAATATAAAATTGAAACTTTCTCCATCTATATTCTAGAACTTTGCATATGAATTATATGTAGTCAAATGATTCTTGCACTTTTTGGGTTATATCTTCATTGTTGAATGCACTTATTGTAAGTCTCTTTGGACAAAAGTGTCATGTAATGACATTATAGAAACAGACTGAGATGAAGAGGGAGAGAGAGTGTGTGTAGGAGAGAGAGAGAGAGAGAGAGAGAGAGAGAGAGAGAGAGAGAGAGACTCTTGTACTCTTTCAATTGTTACATCATCACCTCTCCCTTCTTTCTCTCACCCTTCTTTCTCTCCTCATCTCTCTCCATAATTCTCCCGCACATCTTCCCTCTCTCTAGCTCTATATTTTTATTCTCTCCCACTTAATACGATAATTTATAAATTAATATATATTGTGAGAAGCTCTCATTGAAATTCTCTCTCTCTCTCTCTCTCACTCTTTCTCCCTCTCCCTCTTTCGCTCTCTCTCTCTCTCTCCTAATGCCCAGGTATTATTCACAAACACACCCGGTGCTAAGCGTTTTGTTACTCTGTCTGTTTCTCTACGTGTGTGTGTGTGTGTGTGTGTGTGTGTGTGTGTGTGTGTGTGTGTTTCCGTGGTCGGCCTGTCCTTTATGTAACTCATTCATCAAATCGCAAACATAGAGGTAGAGTCTAATAGTAGAATACAAGACATACAACCGTCGTCCAGGTCTCCTGTTTGCCTCAGAACAGAGGTCCAGATCACCAGCAGCTAGTCTGCACACGGTTACTGTACGACCGGACCTCCTTTAAACAAAACAACACAGCAAACACACGCATGGGACCCCGTGTCCCGTGTGTGTTTGTAACCCTATGAGTGTAACCCTATGCCACTGTCTTGCTACAGTGACAGACCTACTTTGAACAATGCACAGTTCCTCCCTGTCAGGGACGCTGTTAGAAGTGTTGTTATAAACGTGTGTTCCTGAGTTGTTCAATTGACTGTAAACATTATTTCAGGAGATGTCAATTGACACACAAGGGACAGTTGATTCTTAGCAGCGGATTAACCGACGGAGAGGAGGGAGAGGGAGAGGCATTTGAAGAATGTGTGTGTGTGTGTGTGTGTGTGTGTGTGTGTGTGTGTGTGTGTGTGTGTGTGTGTGTGTGTGTGTGTGTGTGTGTGTGTGTGTGTGTGTGTGTGTGTTTTGGACAACAATAGACCGCCGGCTGAGCGGTTCAATGTGCATCACAAGACTCATTATCATCACTGACATACTGACACGCGCACGTGTGTGTGCGTGCATGTGTGTGTGTGTGTGCGTGTGTGTGTGCGTGTGTGTGTGTGTGTGCGTGTGTGTGTGTGTGTGCGTGTGTGTGTGTGTGTGTGTGTGTGTGTGTGTGTGTGTGTGTGTGTGTGTGTGTTGAGCTAAACAGGTGCCAATGTGCTCTTAGTCTTAAGCACGGCATTCAACCAGCAACCACGGGTTCTTTAGAGAAGAGCTTTAACTTGAGACACAGAGATATAAAAATATCTAACCACTAAATGCATATATATATTATACATACAGTTTATGCAGCATTATCATTCGTTAGAATTAATAGGCCAGAATAGTCATTCTACTGTACATAAACTCAATTGAAAAATGCTTTATAATCTTATTTAACTTATTTAACTTAAGTTACCTCAAGATATAATATATCAAATAAACACACATCATAATGCTGTTGTTTTGTTGCATGTGGAAATCGTCACATTAACATCAATATGCATGAGCAGAGCCGTCTAAGCACGTATTCCACGCAGTAAAACTATAAGCACACCAATTAAAAAAACACATAGAGAATTATTTGAAAACACAACTACATAATTGATTTGAACAATGTTCATCAAATGTAATAATATAGTCATCACGTTAAATTATTGATATAAAACCACGGCATGGAAAATAAGTCGCACTTTAATTGAATATTTCAATCTGATCAAATCAGAATAGATTTTATTTCTTGATATTTTAGAAAAGCGTTGTTGGAAGATGGGCCATTTAAATATCATTGATTTCACTCAAAAATACCCCTAGGAAGTTGCTGGTTAATCAGTTTGACTAGAATAAAAACCGATCATATCGATTACAACGCTAATAGGCCCATACTCCAGGGATAAAACCGTTCACATTTACCGTCCTGCTGTCACTAAACTGCTGTCACTTACCAGACCGGGCCAGGCTTCCGAGTTTAATAAATAAATAAATATTATTATTATATTATTATCACGATGAGGAGGATTATTATGATTATTATGATATTAATATTATTGTTATTATTAGTAGTAGTAGGCCTATTAGTATTATCATCCTATATTTCTGGCCTGTATTATTCAAATGACGCAATAGTGCAATAGCGTGCTGGTCGGTTGTTGAGAGCGGCTCGTGTCTCGGGTTACCTTAGCCCTACCTAACGGTTCTAATGTCCCGTGCTAATTTATTCATATCATAATGTCACCCGGAGACTCCGGTTGGACCTATAACGAACCAAACCCACAGGTGAAGAGAGTTTCTAGTCGGGTCTGTGTCATAGGTTTCATGTGTGTGTTGTCGCTGGTGCGATATTGTGTAAACAGACACACAACAAGCACAGGTAGGCCTATAGGCGGCTTACCAAACACACAGGAGACTCCGAGGGAACACGCGTTAGTTTCTTCTGCAGCGCGAGAAAGTATTCCAATGCCGGAGCGCGTGCACGCTACTTCTGACCGCACGCGCTTTTATCCTTTTCTCACACTTTGGCTGCCAGGGACGCCCGCGACACTTCTTGCACACACACAGACAGACAGACAGACACACACACACACACACACACACACACACACACACACACACACACACACACACACACACACACACATACAAACAGATGCACGCGCGCGCACACACACACACACACACACACACACACACACACACACACACACACACACACACACACACACACACACAGCCTAGTCTATCGCCCACCATCGCTGTAATCTATCCATTGGGGTCACAACACACGCACGCACTCTCTCTCTCTCTCTCTCTCTCTCTCTCTCTCTCTCTCTCTCTCTCTCTCTCTCTCTCTCTCTCTCTCCCTCTCTCTCCCTCTCTGTATCTCTGTCTTTCTCTCTCTCGGGCTGTCCCTGGAACACGGGTGCGCGACACTTATGCGAGGAGATAAAATAAGGCTGTGTGTTTCCCACGGTCCGGAAACCCCACGACGACCAAGTTTAGTTTACACTTAATTATGTCAATACAGGCACCGGAACGGCGGGAAGGTGAACTTTCCCACAGAAAGAAAAAAAAAAAGAACGCGCACTAAAAGACGTTTTCACTTTCCCACGTGAAAACCTAAAAATAAATAAATAAAGTGAAAAGGACACCGACCGGAGACTTAATCGTTTAACCTTAGAAAGTACGCTTCTGTCTGTTTGTCTGTTTGTTTGTTTGTTTGTTTGTTTGTTTGTTGTGCCATACCTGGCGCTGGTGCAGTCCCCGTACAGCGTGTCGAAGTCCCGGCGCGAGATGAGCTTGCAGCGGTTGACGCCGGGCTGGATGGCGCCGAGCCCGCGCAGCACGCGCACCTGCTCCACGGTGCACACGACCGGCGCGATGTCCAGCCGCTTGAGCTTGGTGTACACGGTGTGCAGCCCGCCCACCAGGTGCTTCAGGAACAGCTCGAACACCTGCGGCAGGCAGATCAGCTCCTGCCCGTCCACGGAGAAACTCGCCACTTTCACGCCGTGCACGTCGACGAGCTTGCACTCGCTGGTCAGCGCCGCCGCCGCCGCGCTCGAGTTGGAGAGCGACGGAGGAGTGCCGGTGGAGGAGAGGGAGAGGGAGGAGAGGGAGGAGGTGGACAGCGTGGCGGGGATCGAGCCGTGGTGGGTCAACCCGGCCAGGGCTAGTGCGCCCAGCGGCCCGCCTCCGCCTCCGCCTCCTCCGGGGGAGAGCAGCGGCGTGTTGCCGTTGCCCAGGCAGCCCGGCCCGGACAGGAAGGGACCCAGCATGCCGCTGATGGGGAGCCGGGGGGACGGGGAGTGCGAGTTGGGCTGCACGGGGCTGCCGACCGTGGTCGTTGTGGTGGAGGCGGAGGAGGTGGAGGTGTACAGCGGCTCGGAGCGGTAAAGCGACGCCGAGGTCGGAGCTCCGGAGCTCAGCGAGAGGAGCGGAGGAGACCCGGGGAGCGGAGGATCCATGGAGGTGATGAGGAGAAGTTGCGAGCGCTGATCGCTCACACTCACTCACACACACACACTCTCTCTCTCTCTCTCTCTCTCTCTCTCTCTCTCTCTCACACACACACACACACACACACACACACACACACACACACACACACACACACACACACACACACACACACACACACACACACACACACACACACACACACACACGCTCTCTCTCTCTCTCTCTCTCTCTATCGATCACCGTGCGTATGACACACACACATACACACGCGCGCGCGCACGCACACGCACGCACACACAGGCACACACACACACACACACACACACACACACACACACACACACACACACACACACACACACACACACACACACACACACACACACACACACACACACTCTCTCTCTTTCCTCGCGCTCCTGCCCCTCTTGTGTCTCCGCGAGGCTGACTTTTCTCTTGCCTCTTGTTGCTCGGGCGATGTTGTGTTTTCTCTTACTTTTCTTTACTCTTTTCTCCGACTAGTTTGGAGTTCTCCTCTTGTTTCCCGCTTCGGTCCGTTTGTTCGCCACGAGCCTTCGGTCTCAATGTGGGTCGTTAAAAATTGCTCAGCAACACGCGACTGTTCTATCTCCGGTAACGGGTGGTGTCCGGTCGGCGCGAGAGGCGACCACAGACTGAGATCAA
>NC_140293.1:804797-849797 GCF_964030765.1 Micromesistius poutassou | reverse complement strand
CTGTCGGTGGGGCAGGTATGTGCAGTTAGAACATAGAAAAGTGGCATCATGTGATGTCTGGCCACAAGGGGACAGTAGAGGTGCATATATATATATATATATATATATATATATATATATATATATATATATATATATATATAATATACACACTACGTCCACAAACAAAATCGGAAATCGCACTGCAAAGATTGGCATGATGAGATTTAGGATGTCCTTTGTTTTGGGTGTGGTGATATGAATTACTATTTCATGTGTATAAATAATACAAATCTAAAAATAAAAAGAATGTAAATTGTGTCGAATTTAATTCGTTTTTGACTGTTTCCACATCATAGTAATTGGTGATATGTTTGATGCCATTTGTGGCCAGCAGTAACATTTCATTAGATGTACGATTTTTGTGTTTGACATTGTACACACTCATCGAGACTTAGTGGTTTTATATTAATTTAAACATTGTAGATTATCCAATTCATCTTTACCATATACAAAACGGGGTATTTTCCGGACGACATGTTTTATTGCTAAAAAAAAAAAACGACTGTGCGGATATTGTGGAAATTTGTCAAAACTATTTACTTTCTGAATTGATTTATTCATAACACCTTGTTTTGAGCCCGGTGTCACCCTCCCACGTGTGTGTATAAAGAGTATTTATATTAGTAGATTGAAAATGCCAAATAAAATGTGTATAGACCTACTCCATTATGGCGCACGGTGGCGCCCTATCCAAAACGGGTGCTCGAAGAGTTGCTGGTTGCGTTTCCTCTCAACACTCTCTCTACCTCCCGACTCGCTCTCTCTCTCTCTCGCTCGCGCTCTCTCTCTCGCTCCTCCCTGAAGTGGGCAGCGACCTCCTCGTCACTAGTCTTTCCCAAGCAGCAACACTTTTTTTTCTCTGCAGCGGACTGGTAGACGTGTGCGTACTTCTAGTTTTTCCATTGTTAACGAGTGGCTTCTTCTCTTTCACTCCGTTCTACCGAAGCGTATTGTCGGCGCGGAGCCGGGCGGACCGAGGAGAGGACAGGACGGGGGTAAACCGGCTGACCGCAGCGGGTTTTCTGACGCGAGTGTCGGAGCTAACATCGAAGTAACAATGATGGAAGTTCCTGGTATACAGGTAAGTTAAAGGTGGAACGACAGCGACTCGGACTGCCAGTCTGCCCCCTCGCGAAGCACCACAAACTAACCCTCGATGTGTACAAATACTCCTACTAATGCGGACGTGAAGAGGACTCGGCGCTGATGAAACATTTAGTTGGGGTTTTATAGTTTCTGGTTTACCTCCACACAGAGCTAGCATGGTGAGAGTTGGATCGCGGTTGGGTTGGATAGCCAGTCGGTAACACACCTAGCTGTGAACAGCAACAGGCCTACAGGTGTGTCTCCCAACAAGCGCGTGCGCGCGCACGCACGCACGCATACACATACAGGGCTGCTGACGGGAGCGCCCGCTGTGCTGCTTTGTTTCTCTCCGGTGGGCGGGGCGGAAGCCGTTGTTGTGACGTCACGCAAGAGCACCTTACAAAACAGAGGCGCTCTGTGGGCGCGTGAAGCTAAACTGGTATGGGGTGAATGATACCATCTCTAAAATGTGTTTCTTAATAGTTTGTGCGTGTTTCTATATTTTTAACTGATATTTAAATATTAACATTGCTCCATTTTGTTAACTTTAAAGATACCTTGTTTCAAGGATAGAAAGTATGGCCGTGAAATAAATTAATTTGAAATCAAGTGTTCTGAATGCAATTATGTTTGTGATTAACCCCATGATGCATTGCTTTACTCTTTATCCATCACGAAACCTTACCTCAAACATCTCCTCCCTAACACCTAAACTTAACCATCTCTAACCTTACCTAGTTAGTTTAAACTAAACGGGCCACCTGATGATGTGTTCTGCGTCACAGGCGTCTGCCCTGGTGTCTCACCTGCCGTCTGTCAGATGTCAACAGGGAGCACCTTTATGCCATATGTCTCTAGGTGTGGTCACACCGTCTCTCTTGCCCTCTCGTTCACTCCCCTCTTATCCACGTCTTTCTCTACGTCATTCTTACTTTTACATTTTAAACTTTGAATCGAGAAATCCATAGGTTTGGATGAACAGGTTTTATCTATAATGAATATACAATGGAGCGAAGATCGTTCAGAGACCTGTGAGACCAGAGCAAAATTCCTTTCACTTCCGCTGTCACAACAGAGCAGTCCTTCCACTTATGACATCACAACAGAGCAGTCCTTCCACTTATGACGTCACAACACAGCAGTCCTTCCACTTATGACGTCACAACAGAGCAGTCCTTCCACTTATGACGTCACAACAGAGCAGTCCTTCCACTTATGACGTCACAACAGAGCAGTCCTGCAATGTGTGATGTCACGACACCGCAGTCCTTCCACTTATGACGTCACAACAGAGCAGTCCTTCCACTTATGAGGTCACAACAGAGCAGTCCTTCAACGTTTTGTATCACGACAGCGCAGTCCTTCCACTTGTGATGTCATGACAGCAGTCCTCTCACTTGTGATGTCATACCAGAAAACTCATAGCGAAGTCAACCTACTTGACTGATGTGATGTGTCCGGACCTATCATGAGCTGGTTCTCAGGGCAGGGGGGTGGTAGCATTGTCCAGCCATTGGCTGGCAGACAGTTAGGTATAACTTGGTGGGCTTAGCTGGTTTAATGCCATGTGTGGCTGGTGGTTTTGGAAATTGTGTGTGTGTGTGTGTGTGTGTGTGTGTGTGTGTGTGTGTGCGTGTGCGCGCACGCTTGCCTGCCTGACGCCTGGGTGGGGTAACACTTGCATGTGGCGAGTGGTTTGTGTGGTGACTTTGTAATCGTGCACGCGTACGTGCATAATGTGTGTACTCTCGGGGTGTAGTTGGACTCGAGCATAACATGGAGCTAGCTAGCCTGATAGCTTTATGCCGTGGTTTCCCACTGGAATTGTGGGAGATGAGATGCTATAGCGCTTTCTAGTCTAAGTCTCTGCTGTGTTGATATTCTATTGGGCTAGCTAGCATGCTAGTTCAGTACTCTGCTGTATTAAGATGCCATAGCTAAACCATTGGTTTTAAACTCTGGGTGTAGAAGGCTCACCCGTCCGTCCAATATCTCAACTCTCTGATAGATTCTGCAGTCAAATACAAACCGACAGCCTACTGGCTACAGCGTGAGCCTCGGCAGGTCTACCTGTGGGCCCACAGGTGGACCTCAGTAGTGTCTCTGGACGCTGTGGTCCTCTGTCCAGACCTTCCTCCACCGCCCTGGGAGGAGGGGGCGTCATGGGGTCAGGGGGCGAGGCCCCGTGGGGTCATGACGACAAGACCCTTTTTAGAGTTGGTGGCCGGGGGAAACCAAAGGGTCTCCATGGCGATGTTGCCGGACGTATGGGTGCTAGGGGTTGGCACACAACACAACGCACACCAATCGATGAATTAGGGGCGAGCGTGCTGAGATGAGCAATAAACATGCAAATGCCCCGTGTCATGGTTACCCAGCGGCCGTATTCAAATGTTCCCTAACGACGTGGGGCTGCCGTGTACCTGTAGGTTTAATGGGGCAGAGCAAGGCACTAACACTGCAGGGTTAGAGGTTCTATTCCCTGTGTAGCTCAGTAGGCAGAGCAAGGCACTAACACTGCAGGGTTAGAGGTTCTATTCCCTGTGTAGCTCAGTAGGCAGAGCAAGGCACTAACACTGCAGGGTTAGAGGTTCTATTCCCTGTGTAGCTCAGTAGGTAGAGCAAGGCACTAACACTGCACGGGTTAGAGGTCTGATTCCAACAAGGTCATGCTTGGTAAGAAGGCACTGGCACTACTTGTGTATTACTACACTATTAAGATTAAGAGTATGACCTTACTTTCATTTCTGAATTACCGGTATAACCATTTTTGATTAGTAGTATGTTGACCTTAATGATGATTGATATTACTAGGTATTATCCAATAGGGTCCACCTCCTCAACGCAGTTTTCTTGATTGGGATTGCGTCTCATTGGATCAGAATCCAAACCTGACCAGTGTTCTGGCCAATGGGACACAGCCAATGGGGGAGAAGGACCGGAGGCTGGGCGCTTCCTCCTCCCACAGCTGTGACCTTTAACCCTTGACCTTCTCACACACACGGTTCCCATGTGGGGGCACTTCCTAGTGAAAACAACTTGTCACGGCTCTCACTGCTCTCACACACTCTCTGTCTGTTTTCTGAGTTCAAAAGCCTCTCTCGCTCTTCTCTTGACCTACTGTCAGCTTGCTATCGTGCTCATTGCTATTTATTGCTGAGGTGTGTGTGTGTGTGTGTGTGTGTGTGTGTGTGTGTGTGTGTGTGTGTGTGTGTGTGTGTGTGTGTGTGTGTGTGTGTGTGTGTGTGTGTGTGTGTGTGTGTGTGTGTGTTTTTAATTGGCCACATGTGGCTCCTAGCGGAACAGTATATCCTGATCTTATCTGTCATTCGTTCTTTACCTGCTATGTTTGGTTATGTCTCCAGACAATATAAAACCCCATGACACACTGGTAATGTTGGGTACAGACCCCATGACATACTGGTTATCTTAGGTACAGACCCATTGACATACTAGTTATGTTGGGTACAGACCCCATGACATACGGGTTATGTTGGGTACAGACCCCATGACATAATAGTTATGTTGGGTACAGACCCCATGACATACGGGTTATGTTGGGTACAGACCCCATGACATACGGGTTATGTTGGGTACAGACCCCATGACATACTAGTTATGTTGGGTACAGACCCCATGACATTCGGGTTATGTTGGGTACAGACCCCATGACATACGGTTTATGTTGGGTACAGACCCCAAGACATACGGGTTATGTTGGGTACAGACCTCATCTCATACTGGTTATGTCGGATACATACCCAACAACATACTGATTATCTCAGGTACAGATCCAATTACCTACCGGTTATATCAGCAGACCCTATAACCAACTGGTTGTGTCAGGTAGTGTTGCTGAAAGAAAACACGTAGAAGCAATTAAAAGCTTTGACCTTTATGAACGAATAGGTAAAAAAACATGGCTAATTGTAATGGTGAGTAGGAGGACATACAGTAAATGGCTTTAACTGATAGCTGAGCTGGACTTCCTGGATAGGGCGGGTGATCTAAACATTAACCCAGCAAGGCTTTTGGTCAAACATCCACATGATGAACCACCTGTCTGTCTGTCTGCTGGCCGAAAGTTTGCCTTAGACGTGATTAATTCCTAAAAACAATATTTCAGGAGGACATTTGTTTGTATTGAGAGGGCGAGAGAGAGAGAGAGAATTGGGCGTGACCCGTATGACATCATTGCGGATAGTATGTGCTGCTGGGTTAGCTACTTCCTTATTGGTGGAAAATAAAGTCAAACACAACTATTTATAGGTCTCATACTTTCTCCATACTGTGGTTTTACTCTTTTTTTCTCTCTCTCAGAGAGAATGAGGGATTAGCTCCCTTGCTCTCTCACGCTACCCCTCTCTCTCTCTCTCTCTCTCTCTTTTTTTGCTCTCGCTTTCTCGGCCATGTCAGAAGTATCTTTAGAAACCAACCACTGTATTTACTGACAGGGTGGGGCGTGTATGTGTTTGTGTGTCTTGCATAATAATGGGTGCTGTTGAAGTAATGACTCCAGAAACCGTTTCCTGTTCTAAAACCAAACTGGCTCTGAAAGTGTGTGTGTGTGTGTGTGTGTGTGTGTGTGTGTGTGTGTGTGTGTGTGTGTGTGTGTGTGTGTGTGTGTGTGTGTGTGTGTGTGTGTGTGTGGTGCTTGGAGAAATATCCCCAACACAAGTCCCAAACATTACACTCTTGATAGTGTGTGACACACACTAATGTAATACTTTGTGTTTGTGGGGACGCCACAACACTCATGTATGAAGTCATCCCAGAATAAACGACTGAACTGAGCCATCACAACAAAGCGCCATGTTGTCTTAGTGTGGACTCTCACACATGAAAGCTTCTGAGTAAAGTACTCCCTCTGTCTCGTT
Organism: Micromesistius poutassou; assembly: GCF_964030765.1. Taxonomy (NCBI): domain Eukaryota; kingdom Metazoa; phylum Chordata; class Actinopteri; order Gadiformes; family Gadidae; genus Micromesistius; species Micromesistius poutassou. Next base: position 843,792 of record NC_140293.1, on the reverse strand, counting down.
GTCTAGCCCCAAAATAACCCCGGGGCACAGGTCAACAGTAGGAAACGGAGTGGTTATTAGTGAGGAGTGACCACAAAGACCCTAGTTACCCACAGCAGCACGTCTAGCGGGGGTCCTGCTTCATGGCGGGAGGAGCCGCGTAGTGTAGGTTGTATGGGTTTGGGATGTGGGCCGTCCATAGACCGTTGTCTATGGACGAGGTGACGGTATACCCAAGGTCTACTTCCCTTGAGGTCTGCTCTCTTTGATCTTTGCGGTGTGACAGCAACACCTGTCAAATCAAGCCTCAATATTGGTCATGAATACAATTTAAAAAGTTTATAACAAATTTAAAGATGATAATAATACTTTGGATTTCTATAGAACCCAATGTACCCAAAGACGTTTTACAATAACAAGCTAATCCGCTAAAGTATCATTTGAAAATCTCCTGTCTGTGCTTTTCCAATAGTGCTGTACAAAGTATCCCGCATCATATAGAGCCTGTGCTGTGAACAACTAGTTCATGTGTGTGTACACGTGCTAGTAGATTACAACACACTCCCCTGTGTGTGTGTGTGTTGGCAAGCTATGCATCAAGTTCCTGTTATCTTCAACGGTCACCCGTTGTAGTGTGTTTGTGTGAGTGTGTGTGTGTGTGTGGGTGAGTGAGTTTGTTTGTAGCTGGTCGTCATAGGAATGCATTAGTTCAGTGTTTTTGGAAATGTATTTAAATGTTTTTCTTCTCCCACCTCCTCCTCCAGAGTTCTCATGTGGACCCAGAGGAACTCTTCACCAAGTTGGATCGGATCGGCAAGGGATCATTCGGCGAGGTCTGCTTCTACTCCTACTTCACTCACGCGTCTAATGCCCGGCCCGAGTACCTACTCTGTCGCCCCTCGACCCACCCCTAACCCTAGGCCTTTACCCTGAACCCCTAGACCGTAGCCATATCTCCATAACCCCTCGACCCACCCCCCTAACCCCTAGGCCTCTACCCTGAACCCCTAGACCGTAGCCATATCTCCATAACCCCTCGACTAACCCCTAGGCCTCTACCCTGAACCCCTAGACCGTAGCCATATCTCCACAACCCCTCGACCCACCCCTAGGCCTCTACCCTGAACCCCTAGACCGTAGCCATATCTCCATAACCCCTCGACCACCCCTAACCCCTAGGCCTCTACCCTGAACCCCTAGACCGTAGCCATATCTCCACAACCCCTCGACTAACCCCTAGGCCTCTACCCTGAACCCCTAGACCGTAGCCATATCTCCACAACCCCTCGACCCACCCCTAACCTCTACCCTGAACCCCTAGACCGTAGCCATATCTCCACAACCCCTCGACTAACCCCTAGGCCTCTACCCTGAACCCCTAGACCGTAGCCATATCTCCATAACCCCTCGACTAACCCCTAGGCCTCTACCCTGAACCCCTAGACCGTAGCCATATCTCCATAACCCCTCGACTAACCCCTAGGCCTCTACCCTGAACCCCTAGACCGTAGCCATATCTCCACAACCGGTCCAATGACAAAGAGCCCCAGTGATGTTCTTTAATGAATTATAAATAATCATGATGATGGAGTGTAAGAGGGTTGTAATATGCAGAAGAAACCTTGATGGCTTGGCATGATGGAGGAGTAGGGACTGTGCCCTGCTGGACTCACTGCACCACCGGCTTGCTACACAATGTCATGGCAGGACTTTACCATGTGCTCTTTAGTTTCTCTACCATGGTTGGATAAAGAGCTCTGTGTGTCATGGTGGCCAGAGTTTTAGTGTTAAACGGGGGGGGGGTCCTGACCTATGGCTATAAACAGATCGGTGAACATGATATCAACATTACGCATTATTCTCCTCCTCCTCACACACTTTTCTTTACTCCTCACCTCAACTCTCTCTCCCCTCCCGTCCCCCTCCAGGTGTTTAAGGGGATAGACAAGAGGACTCAGAGTGTGTTGGCCATTAAGACCATAGACCTGGAGGAGGCTGAGGACGAGATAGAGGACATCCAGCAGGAGATCACCGTCCTCAGCCAGTGTGACAGCCCCTACATCACCAAGTACTACGGCTCTTACCTCAAGGTAGGGCCCATGTGTGTGTGTCTGTGTTTGTGTGTGTGTGTGTGTGTGCTTAGGTTCCAAACCTTTTTTGGCCCATGATCCCATTTGTTCCTACATTTTTTTGCATCTGCTTACGCACAAACCGCTGAGCCCCATTAACATCTGTGCGTGATATGAACGACTGCGTGGACTTTGTGCACATCGCACCTGCACAAAATGATCCAGAGTAGTTTGAGGTTATGAATCATTGAGAAGTCTGTTTGTATATATACAAGACCTGCTATGAGACTGTTTTTAATTCAAACATGTCATCAAATGTCTTCTTAGCTTATTAGTTGCAAAATCTTGTGACCACCCCCCCCATATGCAAATCAGCCGTCCCTGGTGGGGTCCCGACCCACGGGTTGGGACCCCCTGCTCCAGTCGCTGCTGTAGGGACCACAGGTTCCTGGGCTGCTCGTTAGCCACCACTGGAAAAGAATCGGCCAACTCTGATAGTCCAGCCGTTAACTGATCCAGAACCATTTCAGGATGGCTTCCTGGTCTCTCTGAGACAGCGAGTGTCCGTCATTAGTTATTTATTAACTATTTATTAACAGAGTTGAATATTATTAATATTCAACTCTGAGGAGGAAAACCTCTCCGTGGGCCCGTGGGCCGAGGAACGGTAACTCCAAAAACATGGAGTTAAAGATTAAGCACAGCAGGGTGTTGTTGTTTGACAGACTAACATGAGAATGTACTTCATTCATTACATGTGGTTGTCACAGCAGAACGCACAGGACATTCATTGACATACAAAAGGATACAACGATTGGTTAAATGAAAATAAAGCTGAAAGATATGGCTATGTATGCAATAAGAGTAGTAGACATGAAGATACAAAAATCTACTAAATACAAGTGAATATTCTCTCTTCTCTCTCTTTATCTCCATGTGTCTCTCTATGTCTGTCTCTCAATGTCTCTCCCCAGGGCAGTAAATTATGGATCATTATGGAGTATTTGGGTGGCGGATCAGCACTAGACCTGGTGAGTTCCCGTCCTGAATGTGAGTCACGTCGAGATAAGACAATGAATCATTAACGTGGGCTGAGGCTGAGATAGTCAAATGGATTATGAACAGGTTAATGACCGTTGTTATGGACAATCTCGAGTGATCGAGAACAGATTAATGAATGATAAAAAAGCTGTTTATAGCCCTGAAACCAAAACAATGTACAAAAGTTTTCTGTGTGTGTGCGTGCGTGTGCGTGCGTGTGTGTGTGTGTGTGTGTGTGTGTGTGTGTAGCTACGGGCAGGTGCGTTTGAGGAGGCCCAGATCGCCACCATGCTGAAGGAGATCCTGAAGGGACTGGACTACCTGCACAGTGAGAAGAAGATCCACAGAGACATCAAAGGTCAGCATACAGCTAACCTCTACTGCTAGCCTATCCATACACTGTAGATCAGCTGGTAAACTAAGCATGGAGCTAACCTCTACTGCTAGGCTATCCATACACTGTAGATCAGCTGGTAAACTAAGCATGGAGCTAACCTCTACTGCTAGCCTATCCATACACTATGTAGATCAGCTGTCAGACTAAGCAAAGTGCTAACCGCTGCTGCTAGGCTATGCGTACACTATGTAGGACAGCTGTTATTTTGATTATAGAGCTTACTGCTAGGCCATCCATACACTAGATAAGATCTTATATTAAGTATAGAGCCAACCACTACCGCTAGGCTATCCATACACTAAGTAGATCAGCTGCTATAGGCTACCCCTGTGCTATGTTGTAGAGGCAAACATGCTATATCTACGTTGTAGCGGCTAATGTGGTGCAGCTCTGTGTGTGTGTGTGTGTGTGTGTGTGTGTGTGTGTGTGTGTGTGTGTGTGTGTGTGTGTGTGTGTGTGTGTGTGTGTGTGTGTGTGTGTGTGTGTGTGTGTGTGTGTGTGTGTGTGTGGCGGCTAAAGTGTATCTATCATCTGATAAGCTATGTGTGTGTGTATGTGTGTGTGTAGTGTCGTGCCTTTGTATGAAGCCTCTAACGCTCCACCGCTCTTGTGTGCGCAGCGGCCAACGTGCTGCTGTCGGAGCAGGGCCAGGTGAAGCTGGCAGACTTCGGCGTGGCGGGTCAGCTGACCGACACCCAGATCAAGAGGGAGACGTTTGTGGGGACGCCCTTCTGGATGGCCCCCGAGGTCATCCAGCAGTCAGCCTACGACTCCAAGGTAGGGCACGCACCGCACGCACGCACACACTCACTGTGTGTGAACACTCACTGTCCTGTGCTCTCATGCACACACATTTGACACCTTGTCCATCGGTGTGTGTGTGTAATTGAAGTAGGAGACCCGTCAAACCCAGTCACCTAACATACTGTTGTAATATAACCCTGGTGGTCGTGTGTGTGTGTGTGTGTGTGTGTGTGTGTGTGTGTGTGTGTGTGTGTGTGTGTGTGTGTGTGTGTGTGTGTGTGTGTGTGTGTGTGTGTGTGTGTGTGTGTGTGTGTGTGTGTGTGTGTGTGTGTGTGACATACGGTCGCTGGCAGAGTTTGTGGTGGTAGCATGTGGTTAGCGGTCCAGCCTTAGCTACATATTAGCCACCTGTGCGTTTCGGGGAACTTTAGACTTTCACACTATTAAGAGTTTCTAACTGGACTTTTCTCCCCAGCGTGCGTGAGTGTTTGTCTGTGTCTGTCTCTCTCTCTGTCTCAATTCAAGTTTTTCAATTTCAATTACTTTATGAATATGACAGAAACATCTTTGTATTGCCAAAGCATGAAACAATAACAAACAACAATTAAGCAATATATCACGACAGGCTGTGGGATGTTCTCATTATACCACAACTGTGACGAAATGGCGAAATGAAAGTCATAGACACCCTCAATTTTGAAAAAGTGAGAAAGTCGGAAAAGCATTTTTTTAATGAATACAAAAATGTAGTCCCTCCTGGCTGCCTGCAAAGTGTGCGGCGGTTGCTATGCAGTACACTGTAGCGTCCTTCAGACAGAAGGCTAGGCTAGAGACGGTAGCTTGGTTCGCCGGCAATTTAGCCTACTATCGAGTTCACTCACCGTGTGCCTATTGCTTTACAACATTTCCACCCTCTCCAGCAATCTACATATTTGTAGGCTTCAGTGAACTATGCAATTGCTTTTATATATAAATAAACAACAGTTCAAGTTAGGTGCGGAGTGATACTGAACTCTGTAAACTGAACGGCGTCATAGCTGTGTGTATACGCTCAATATACAACAGTTGGGAACCAATCAGATCGCTTGATTTAAGCCACCCGTTTTATAATAATATAATAAACGACACAAGCCCTTTCAGGAAATAACAATTAATTCAAAGGAGCTTTATTGGCATGGAAAATAAACATGTACATTAAACCAAGGAAAAATAACTTGGAAAATGTCAACTTGGGAAAAAAAATAAAATGTAAATTAACAATGATCTCTCTCTATCGTATCTCTTTCTTTCTCTGTCTCGCTTTCTCTCTCCCTGTCTCTTTTTGTCTCCCCCTCTCTCCCCCTCCCTCCCTCTAGGCGGACATATGGTCCCTGGGGATAACGGCTATAGAGCTAGCCAAGGGGGAACCTCCCAACTCTGACATGCATCCAATGAGAGTCCTCTTCCACATCCCCAAGTCTCCGCCCCCTACCCTGATTGGTGATTTCTCCAAGAGCTTCAAGGAGTTCACAGAGGCGTGTCTGAACAAGGACCCTGCCTTCGTAAGACACACACACACACACACACACACACACACACACACACACACACACACACACACACACACACACACACACACACACACACACACACACACACACACACGTTAAATATACACACATTAAATATACATGCATGCGCGCTCATGGAATTTGCATGAGTGTGTATCTCAAAACATGATCAGTGACAACACACGGTACACGTCTAAATTGACACGTGACTCGTGTATACACACACACACATTGTGAGTAGACTGGTGTTTTATTTACACACCAAGCAGCCAGCCGTGTGCTGGGGAAACGAGGACATCTGAGATGTTTGTGTCTTATACGCCTGCCGGCATTACAGTACAGGCAACACACTACAGACTGTACAGGTAACACACTACAGACTGTACAGGTAACACACTACAGACTGTACAGGTAACACACTACAGACTGTACAGGTAACACACTACAGACAGTACAGGCAACACACTACAGACTGTACAGGTAACGCACTACAGACAGTACAGGTAACACACTACAGACTGTACAGGTAACACACTACAGACTGTACAGGTAACACACTACAGACTGTACAGGTAACACACTACAGACTGTACAGGTAACACACTATGGATCACTCACGAAAGGAAAACAGACAATACAGGTGACACACTACAGGTACCTCATTACAGGTAATCAATTACAGGATCGCATTACAGGAAACACACTACAGACACTAGAGGAAACACACTACAGACACTAGAGGAAACACACTACAGACACTAGAGGAAACACACTACAGACACTAGAGGAAACACACTACAGACACTAGAGGAAACACACTACAGACACTAGAGGAAACACACTACAGACACTAGAGGAAAAACACTACAGACACTAGAGGAAACACACTACAGGAAACACACTACAGACACTAGAGGAAACACACTACAGACACTAGAGGAAACACACTACAGACACTAGAGGAAACACACTACAGACACTAGAGGAAACACACTACAGACACTAGAGGAAACACACTACAGACACTAGAGGAAACACACTACAGACACTAGAGGAAACACACTACAGACACTAGAGGAAACACACTACAGACACTAGAGGAAACACACTCAGACTACAGGTGGGGCGCGGCCGTAGCTAGCCTACTCTCTGATGCCCCCTGCTGGCCAGCTGTCACACTACAGCTCTTCTCTGTCTGTTGCCCCACTAGATTCAATATCTCTCTCTGTTTTTAACCTACTAAATGCACTATGTACAGCACTTTGGTCAGTGTGAACTGTTATAAATGTGCTTTATAAATAAATTGTATTTATTTATTATATATATTTATTTATGCATTACTGGTGTTATATATATTTATTTATAATACAGTTTCACTGTCCATAATTATAATTACCTTTTCCTTCATTCAAGTTAATCTGTCTGTCTTTCTGTCTGTGTCTCCCCAGAGACCCACAGCTAAAGAGCTTCTGAAACACAAGTTCATCGTGAAGCAGTGCAAGAAGACGTCCTACCTCAGCGAGTTGATTGACAGGTACCGGAGGTGGAAAGAGGAGGGGCATAGCGACAGCAGCTCTGACGACTCAGACAGGTTGGTTTTTACGTGTTATTTTGTGTATGAATGTTATAAAAGCCACGCTTTTCTCTTAATTTAAGACAGTTCTGCTTCATACACGTGTTGGGAGAAAATCAACTCCTTTTCCGCAAAGAAATCAGGCAAAACTCATTTCCGGCAATGGTCCAGGATTTTTGCTCTCCGTTGATCCGATTCTGGGAAAATGACTTTTTTTTGGGAGAGTTTGAGGACTGTGTTGACGGCCAGTCCTCACAATGTCAGTGTTTATAATGTAACCTGTATTGACTACTTGAACAGCACAGAATGTCTTTGCGTGTATATCAGATGATTGTGTGTGTATAATATGCTGTGCGTGCGTGTGTGTGTTACAGTGAGTCCAGTAACAAGGAGAACAGCCAGTCTCCAGAGTGGTCGTTCACCACGGTCCGCAAGAAGAAACCGGACGGCCGCAAGGTCCTCAACGGAACGGTGCGTACCTGCTGTGTGTTCTCTGGGTGCTTGTAGTTCATACACACTGACGTAACGTACTAATGTATGTAATATATTAGTGCGTACCTGCTGTGTGTTCTCTGGGTGCTTGGGTGCTTGTAGTCCATACACACTGACGTAACGTACTTTATGTATGTCATATATATTGCATAGTCCTCGGTTGAATTGTCGTCAATCAGTGTTTTTGTGTGTTTATTCCAGGCTCCCGAGCAGCTGACCAAATCCACCAGTTTAACCACCGTCATCTCCCCCGTCTTCACAGAGGTACACACACACACACACACACACACACACACACACACACACACACACACACACACACACACACACACACACACACACACACACACACACACACACACACACACACACACACACACACACACACACACACAGGGGGGGGATACACACACACACACAGGGGGGGAGATACACAAAAACACACAGGTAAACACCTCTCTCCTCTGTAGTTGAAGCAGCAGCACAAGGATAATTCTGACCAGCGGTTGGCTGTCGAGGAGCTGGAGCGCAACATCCGATTGGCTGAGGATGTGTGCCCGGGCATCACCGATAGGATGGTCACACACATCATCGCCCGCTACCAGAAGTAAAAACTCACACATTTTCCCTCCATCTTATCTGTTAGATAAGACAGGATTTATAAAGAACGATGTTATCTTTTGTTAACTTGCCCCCTCTCTCTCTCCTCCCTCGCCCTCAGATTCTCCACCAATTAAAGAAAGGAGAGACAGAAACGTGGGGAGAGAGACAGTGTCTCTGTACGGTGCCTTGGAAAAGCCTGTTGGATTATGGGAAATGGAGTTTTGCTGTGCAATACCTCCTCAGAGAAGACACAGATATTTTATGTAATATATTCACCATATATCCTGTATATATATATATCACTCCCTGCTGTCGGATAATCAAAATTTTGTATTTTTCACAAATTGCCCTGCGGAGAAGCAAGGTGCGTTTTCTTACCTACAACTCAGCTCTACTGGAAGAGGTTTAGTGTTGATTTCTAATGTTTTCGTGGTTTGCTGTCAGCATCAATCTGGGTTTCTAAAACCAGTAGCAGGGTGAGTGAACACCGAGCGGTTCTGTGTAAATAAATGTCTCGTCCCCGGGTCTACCGTGCCATGCCAACCGTCTGTTTCACGCTCGGCCAACCGCTGAGCAGCCCTTGGTGTAACATGACTTGCCTACGCTGTTTAGAGAGAGAGAGAAAAAAAAAAAAGGCGTCTAGACATATTACGAGATTTCTGGTCAGATATTGCTAATTTAGGAATTTAGGTACATTTAACTGTTTTTATACATGTGACATTTGAGTTGGGATGACAGCGACTGTTATTTGCATTAACACCAAAAATCCCCCGGCCCCTGCGTGTTATACGGTGCGTTTGGTAGCACTTGACAAACGTTTTGTCCTTCATGCCAATATTTCTCTGCGTCGTCATGGTTACACGTCCCCCCCCCCCCCTTCAGTCCTGACGTGTGTTTTGATTTCCCCAAAAACCACGGTAACAACGGCCGAATTCTGCGCGCTGGTGTGTGTGTGTGTGTGTGCCAACAGAGACCTCCACTACACCGGATAAGACACCTCGTGCAACTGTCGTCAAACACTTGCGCTGCAGAGCTACACATTTCTTTCTCGCTCAAAGGTACTTAGTCAGGGGCGGAAGACAATAGGCCTCCAGATGTGACGTGGAGATGTGACGTTAAGTGCAGACATATTGTAAAAAAAATTCAACAAATAAATAACATTTTCTTATCCAGCACTGTCAAAAGGGAGTAGGTTTGAATGAGCGTTATGATAATAATAATATGTGATGGTTGCCCAATGTCCACTTGTTCATAAACACAACAAGACTTCACCTGGTAGTTTGAACTTTAAAACGCAGAATGCCAGTTTGAAACCATGGTTACAGTACGTGGATTCTAATTGGTCAACAGGTCTGTGTATCAGGCTTCTTCACCTAGTGGCCATGTTGATGGAACCAAAATGGCCACTATTTGAATAATGGCCAAAATGTAGTCATACTAAAGTAGACAGATATCTGAAACTTTACCAGGTAAAGTCATCTAATCCCTCTGGTCGATGCTTCATGTGTTGATTTTAGTTTTTATACCAAAGACACTATAGATCTAGTTATTGTATATGTTCTTCTTTATATATATATATATCACCAAGGGATGAAAACATGCTTTTTGTGTGTATGGAGGGATTCTTGAATGAAATATGTAATATTTTAGAGAAATTTACACTTTTTTAGGGGTATTTAGAGTTTTATGAATAAATATTTAAGTTTGATTCTGATACGACTGTTTGTTTTTATTCTATTTTTTCAGTTTTATTTTGTGTGTCCTCATTTACAAAATGTCCCATCCAGACCAGAATATTAACCAGATGTAAAGATAATTTGTTAAGGAACAAGGAGAAGTTAAAGTTTGATCATGTCATTGACATTGATCATGATCAGCAACAATGTTTGTTATATTCCTGATAATCATCATAATAATAACCAAATAATATACAAACTTAATGTTTCAGGAAACTACATCAGCCTATTCAAAATTAGTGGAGCTGCATTCTGCCTTGCATGAGGCTATCGATTAGAGAATGTTATGCATAATTTCAGAATAGTTTAACAACCGAGTATTTAACTAAGCACGGTGTAGTAGATATACTGCACACTAAAGAACCTGTCTAAAGTGTACGAGGTAGGAATTATTCAGAAAATACAGGCGATTGCAGCTCTGCTGTGCTCTGACGTCACCTGGCACGTCGCTGCTCTGCTCTGACGTCGCGTGGACCCTTTTTATGGACCCGCTTGTCCTCTGGCGTCATCAGGGCCATTGAACCAGTAGTAGCCAAGTAACGGCTGCGGCCTGCGGGAAGGCATGGCTGGACGACCAGCCCTGCCTAGAAAAAACTGTAGGTTTATTACGGTAGGCTATATGTTACAGGTCCTGAAGCCTAAACGTCAGTCCTATGACATTTCTACGTAGGAATAGGAAAGACGGATAGAGCTCATAACACAGCAGGAGCAGGAGTTGGCAACATCTATTGAGCAGGTATTTGATAATATGACCCTCCCCCCCCCCCCCCCCCCCGGACAATTCATCATCAACTCAATATGTCACATCACAAATACTGAGTGACGAATGGTCAGTTATTAATATTTCACATCAATGACATCGTGTGACGAACATCTGCTTTCTGAAAGGCTATTCGCATGAAATAAACCAATAAAACATTGAGACCATTCCACAAAGAACACTGGGTAATAACAAATTCAACCGTCACTGATCGCTCGAGTCATTGTTTATTTTATTTTTTTAGGTAGGCCTATAGCCGAAGCTGACATTTTTTTCTGTTTTTTGCGTTTTCAGACGAGCGTCAATTTCAGAGCTTTAACTACATGCTACCACCTTCCTCAAATGCATTGAAAAGGCTGTCGTTTGCACAATTTCACAAATAATCACCGCTCACTGAAATAATATGTGAAGAATACGTATATTTACGGGGGGCGTGCAACAGTGCAAAAGAAAACGAAATCCTACAGTTCGCAGGTCTCGTAAATGCAGCAAGTTTCGTCCTGAATGAAGCACGATAAAGGTATTGGATGTGGGCGGGGCTGGACCTTCCAATCCGGATGTGGGCGTGGTTAGACGTCCAACTCCGCCTTCCCGCAGGCCGCAGCCTTTAGTCCTTGGGACGCTGAGTTTTAACAGGCAAATGCACTGTGACGCTACGGGAATGTATGAGAATGAAATCGAGTCAGTCGACCTGCAATAAGCAGCTGATTCTGAACAAACTCGTCTTCGAGATGGACGTGTTCTAACGCATTTTTTGTCAATGAAATGTTAACACAACAGGCTATATTTGACCATTTAATTTTTGAAATTTTAGGGAAAGCTGAGCTTCCCTTAATTGCAGTCTTAGAGAAATCGCCACTGTTTTTTACACACTCGCAACAAACACAATCTATTTTAAAGAACATTGTATAACTAATTGAATTAATGTACAGAGCCTTTTTCTCTTTCATGCAGCAAAGAAAGGCAGTTATTAAGCATTCCCTGGCATACATCAAGTGTTATAAAGGGTTAATTATTTGGTCATAATGGCAAGAGTGACTACAAGTTCATACCACTAGATAGAGCTCTTGTATGTAATTGAACTACACAAACTCGGACATTATGGCGGATGAAGTAAATATTATAGTTATACATACACACATATATACATACATACATATACAGTATATATATAAATATATATATAAAATATATATATATACTGTATATGTCTGTATATATCATTTTTTACTATATCATAGATACATCTCACAGAGACACATTTGACATTTCTGAAGACCAATAAACAAAACATACAAAGCTGTATGGACCGGTACTCCAGATGCCGGATAGAGCATGTGAGCGTAGAGCGGTGACGCATCATTTGACTGTAGGCACCAATGACATTACAAGCCCAGGGGGGGCCCGGCCTGTGATGGCATGTCTATTTTAGGATCTGCGAGGAAGTAAATGGAGGAAATACATTCTTTATTTTCTGGCATGCAATGTGGTCAAGCTGAATATCTTCATTCAAAAGGAGGTTTCACACAAGGTCCCACTCATTCCAGAACGCCTAATGGTGCTTTTCATTATCATCAGAATCAGAACTGGTTGCTGGTTGGTTTTCTAGAATCTTTTGTCAAGAGGTAGGCCTACCATGGCCGCTTAAAACTGCATTTGGAAATACCGCATGATTGAGAAAATATTGTGCATTTAGCCTTCTTATGGTAGTTCAACATTTTCAGAAAAGGGTAGGATGGTGTTTGTGTAAAGTGTTTGCGGTAAGGGATTGACGATCAGCTGGGCGATGGCGGAGAGTTTCCCTTTGTTCAGGGCGTAGGGGAAGGACCCGAGTTGGAGGCTTTCTTCACAGGGTTCATCCCCAGTCTGGACGTCCCTAATGGTTAATGGTTAATGGTCCTCATTTATATAGCGCTTTTATCCAAAGCGCTTTACAGTGTTGACTGACATTCACCCAACCATGCACACATTCACACTCCGACGGCGGAGTCAACCACGCAGGTCGAGGAAATGTTTGCTGGGGATAACCCAACGTTTCTTGAAGTGTAACATAGTTATCTAGAAGCACCTGTTGAGTAGGGTAACATTAACAACAAAAGGGAAATAGGCAGACAAATTGTTAAATTTAATTGCATTTAACAGACACGCACGTTAAATGTTTTAACCACTAACGTTAACCTACAGTTTAGCTTCATAACAACAATGCTCTGCAATAAAACGTATTTAACTCCTCATTACATGTGAATGAGGCTCTCCGACCGACATGATGGACTTTCAGTCTTCCTTCTTCTCAACCGCAACAGGTATGCACAATATGATTGTGGGCGGGGCTGGACCTTTCTGGGCGGGGCTTGACGTCTAGCTCCGCCTTCCCGCAGGCCGCAGCCGTTTCCTTCTCGCTCTACCTCTCTCCCTCCCTCCCTCCCTCCCTCCCTCCCTTCCTTCCTGACGTTACCCGGAAACGGGGGAAAGGGGGGGAGGCGAGAAGATGGCGGCGTTGCGCTTCAGGCGGGATCCCTGCGGCTTCATCTGCCTCCTTCTCACCTACTTCAGCGTGTTTTACGCCGACTACGTGGTGATCCAGTACGTGCTGATCCCGGCCTACTCGGAGAGGTCAGTGTTGTGGTTTAAACGAGGTTCAAAGTCCCCGCGCAGCCCATACCTACCAGGCGTCCATTCATTCACTCGCATCCACAGTTCTAGTCATGAAATCCTAATTTGATCATATTATTCTGATGATCTTGTGTTGTGGGAAGGAGTGAGGGTTTGTTTGTCTTGAGTCGTGACTTGTGCGGATGGGGATGGTGGTCTGGTTCTGGTTCAATGGGGACACGGGGAAGCCTGGCTCTGCTGGTTCCGCCGCCTTATTGTTTACAACCAGCTGTCTGTTGTCGGCTGCAGCCCTTAGCGGAAATGCACGGTCGTTAAACCTTCAGTTACGCCATCGTTATTACAACGTTATCGCTGTTATTTATAGCCATGTGTGATGCAGCTCTTCTGGAGATATCGCGTAACAGTTGTTAGCCAACAGTACACATGAGGCGACAGCATGATCTGGTTGCCATGGGAGACTGTCAGTCAAAGCGTCGCGTGAGACATCACGTCACGTCGGTCTAGAGTTGTGCTGTTCAAGTGTTAATAATGTCTCTTCTGTCCCGTGGTGGTCAGTGTGTGGTGTAGTCTACACGGAGTGGTGTTCAATCTCATCCTCCTGCTACTACTCGCCTGTCACGCCAAGGCGGTCTTCTCTGACCCGGGTTAGTACGCAACGTGTGTGTTTGTGTATGTGGTCATATGGATATTCCTTTATTGTTCTGAGTTAGTTCTAAAATGTATGTCATTTTATATATATATTAGATTTATATCAGTTGTTTTATGCCGTGTGTGTGTGTGTGTGTGTGTGTGTGTGTGTGTGTAGGCATGGTACCACTACCAGAGACTGCTATAGATTTTTCAGATCTTCGCTCTCAATCCAGGATGAATGAAAGGGTGAGTCTTTGTCTGTTTCTCCGTCTGTCTACCTCTGGCAAACTCGAGGCTTTATCACTGTGCAATTCACATCATCAGACATTTTGTAGATTCTGCTCAAAGAAAGTGTCAATGCTAACAGGTAGTGATGATGCTAACAGGTAGTGATGATGCTAACAGGTAGTGATGATGCTAACAGGAAGTGATGATGCTAACAGGTAGTGTGTCCAAAGGGGTGTGAAGGCTGGACGGTGTGCAGCAGGTGTGAGACGTACAGACCCCCTCGGGCGCATCACTGCAGGGTCTGCCAGCGCTGCATCAGACGCATGGACCACCACTGTCCCTGGTAGGAGCTCACCTGCAGCTCCTCCTCACCTCTCATCTCTCCTCCTCCTCTCATCTCTCCTCCTCCTCCTCTCCATCTCTCCTCCTCCTCCTCTCCATCTCTCCTCCTCCTCTCATCTCTCCTCCTCCTCCTCTCCATCTCTCCTCCTCCTCCACTCCATCTCTCCTGCTCCCCCTCCTCCCTCCAACTCCTCTGTCTGTCTGTGTGTGTGTGTGTGTGTGTGTGTGTGTGATGACTAGCTGGTTAATGATGATAATAAATGGTCTATTTGTTCATAGGATTAATAATTGCGTTGGGGAGCTGAACCAGAAGTACTTTATCCAGTTTCTCTTCTACACCGGTGAGTTTGAATAACAACTGCTATTGCTGCTGCTACCACTATTACCCTGTCTATTACTACTCTTATATTCCCTGCCTATGTTTGACAGCTAAATAGTAATAATTATTCCTCTTGTCTGTCTGTCTCTCTGTCTGTCTGTCTCTTTCTACGTCTCTGTCCATCTCTGTCTCTCTTTCGTTCTCTCTCTGTCTGTCTCGCTGTGTGTCTGTCTCTCTCTCTGTCTGCCTCTGTCCATCTCTTTCTCTCTCTGTCTCTGTTTCTCTCTCTGTCTGTCTCTGTCTCTCTCTCTCTCTGTGTGCCAGGCCTGGCCAGTCTCTACTCCATGGTGCTGGTGGTGTCTGCCTGGGTGTGGAGGATCCGCAGCGAGAGAGAAGGAGCCGCAGAAGGAGACGGAGAGGAGGAGGAGGCCCCCAGCAAACACCTTATAGTGTGAGAACAGGAGGGAGAGAGAGAGAGAGAGAGAGAGAGGCATTGATGGATAGAGGGAACAGAGAGTTTGGTTTATTTAGGGGCACTGCGTTGAATGAAGGGTTCTTGGTCTGATGAATACAGCCTACGTCACAACAATGAATTATAATCTCTCTCTCTCTCTCTCTCTCTCTCTCTCTCTCTCTCAGGGCTCACTACATTATTCTGCTTGTTGAGTCGGTGCTGTTCGGTGTGTTTGTTATGGTCATCTTCTACGATCAGGTACACACACACACACACACACACACACACACACACACACACACACACACACACACACACACACACACACACACTAGAATGGTAATTACATGTTTGTACATAGAG
Organism: Micromesistius poutassou; assembly: GCF_964030765.1. Lineage (NCBI taxonomy): Eukaryota > Metazoa > Chordata > Actinopteri > Gadiformes > Gadidae > Micromesistius > Micromesistius poutassou. The sequence goes on along the minus strand of NC_140293.1, from coordinate 827,899 downwards.
AGACCCCTGACACTCTCTCTCCTCGTCTCTATGTCTCTCTACCAGCTGGTGTCCATTATAACAGACGAGACCCCTCTGGAGCAGATGAAGAACAGGCTGATGAAGGACAGACCGTCCTCTTCCTCGCAGCACCAGCCACACACGCACACTCACGCGCACACGCACACACGCAAGCCCAGGATCCCCCTGCTCCGAGAGGTCTTCGGCAGAGGTGTGTGTGTGTGTGTGTGTGTGTGTGTGTGTGTGTGTGTGTGTGTGTGTGTGTGTGTGTGTGTGTGTGTGTGTGTGTGTGTGTGTGTGTGTGTGTGTGTGTGTGTTGTGTTGTCAGTTCTATAACTTCTACGTCCGCAACCAAACCTTTTCATGGAGCAAGATGCCTCCTCAGGCTCCCTGCTCCTTAACGACCTGTCTCTGTACTGTCTAACCCCTACCTGCTCCTTAATGACCTGTCTCTGTACTGTCTAACCCCTACCTGCTCCTTAATGACCTGTCTCTGTACTGTCTAACCCCTACCTGCTCCTTATTGACCTGTCTCTGTACTGTCTAACCCCTACCTGCTCCTTAATGACCTGTCTCTGTACTGTCTAACCCCTACCTGCTCCTTATTGACCTGTCTCTGTACTGTCTAACCCCTACCTGCTCCTTAATGACCTGTCTCTGTACTGTCTAACCCCTACCTGCTCCTTAATGACCTGTCTCTGTACTGTCTAACCCCTACCTGCTCCTTAATGACCTGTCTCTGTACTGTCTAACCCCGTCCTACTCCTTAATAACCTGTCTCTCTCTGTACTGTCTAGCCCCAACCTGGTCTTTAATGACCTGTCTCTGACTCTGTACTGTCTAACCTCTTCATGCTCCTTAATCATCTATAATAGTACTGTCTAACTCTTACCTGCTTGTTAATGATCTTTCTGTAATGTCTAACCCCTACCTGCTCATTAATGACGCACTCTCACTCTCCCTGTCTGTCTGTCCCTCTCTCTCTCTCGCTTGCTCTCGCTCTCTCTCTTTCCAGGGTCGATGCTCCTCTGGCTCCTCCCCCTCCACTCCAACCCCCCAACCGCAGGAGGGATCAGCTACTCCGCCCTGCCCGACTATGATGTCTGACCTCTGACCTCCGGGAGAGAGAGAGAGAGAGAGAGAGAGACTGTATGGGTGATGGAGCGAGGGCGGCCCAGGTAGTCTGAGTGAGGGGAGTACGGGAGGAGATTATTTTTTTTCCCCAGCCCAGCATGACCTTTAACCTTAAAGGAGCATCCGAGAAAGGGGAGAGAGTGACGGCGAGATTGTGTGTGTTTGGTGTTTGTGTTTGTGTGTGAGTGAGTGTGTTTAATGCGTTTTCTTGAATCCCAGGATTTTTACCACATTTACACTTCAGAGTGCAGACCAATGAATTACTGTTTCCTGTGTGGGGAATGGGTCCCCACCACCCCCCCCCCCCCCCGCCCCCCATGCGGCCCTCGTCGGCCCCCCGCCATCGGACCGCTATGGTCCTTTACCTGAAGTCTTAATGAGTTGGATTGTTTTTCTAACTCATACCCAATGCGTTATTTATTGGTTCATAATCATGGATGGTTCTTTAATTTTTGTTACATAATTATTTATTTACTTAAGTTTCCTCTGTTATTTATTAATTGTCCCCATATCACTTAAACTATCTTTATACAAAGAGATAAACAATATTTATTTATGTATTATAATTTGTAAATATGACTTTATTTAAAATGCATATCAAGATGAGGGGAACTTCCAGTCCAAGAACAAAGTTTAGCAAACCGATTATTGTTGTTGGTATTTACATATTCAGACCGGATCTTATGCATTTTTACCAGCACAAAAAGAAGGGTGTAGAACTGAACAACTAAATTCAAGCATAACATATTCAAAGTCATAAATGTCCACTTGTGACAATTCAAACCGTTTTCCTGACTAACAAACCAAATAATCGTCAGGTCGTTTGTTACATCGTTTGTTACATCATTTGTTACATCGTTTGTTACATCATTTGTTACATCATTTGTTACAACGCTAGTTCAGATATTTGTGACAACATCATGGGATCAGGCAGGTACTAATAGTTCATCTCCCTCCACTAGGCCAGTATTAAGTAGATCATTCCTGCTTTATGCAGATGATACAGTGTTCCACAATATATCACCAAACTATAACCAAAATCCCAGATTAAATTAGACTATAGATATTTATATTTCCTACTATGGAGATGACATTGGTTCTTGGCACATGGTTCTATCTGTTCTGTTGTAATGATAAGTTTATATGGTATGAAGGGAATTGACCATATTCTTTAGTATACATGGGAGGGAGTTGACTATTGTTTACTAAGGATGAGAGGTTATCGACTTTGTGGTTAACTATGGTAGGGAGGGTGTTGATTGTTGTTTACTATGGTATGGGAGGGAGTTGATTGTTAACTATGCTATCAGAGAGAGTTGGTTGTTGTTTACTATGGTATGGTATGGTCTACTTCCGTAGACTGAAGATGACTTCTACAAGCTCCTTAATGACATGTTGATTAATTCACTGTAAGTCCCTTGCAGTAAAAGTGTCTACTAAATGACTAAATGGTAAATAGTACGGTGGAGCGTACACTCTGGATTTAAGTTAAAATTCACCTCACCTCACGCACTATACAAAGGCCATGTTTCAAACTGTACTGAAACAACAACAGCAGCAGAATAAGCTCAAGCTTACGATCACTGGGAGAGGAGGTACCACTTTGTTTCAGGGAACAAAGACACAAATGGTACATTCCAACCATGCCGCCTCTGCACAAAACTGGAACAGTATTGGGTTTAGATTGGAAGAAAAGGCGTTAAAGTAACTGATTTCTCTCATCCTAACAGGATTGTAAACAGTTTTCTTGATGTGATTGCTCTGGGTTTGACTTGTTCTTACTGTAAATAGTTATTCATGTATTTTATATTGAAATGTGTGCAATATTGTTGAAGGAAAAGTTACTGAGTTTGACTTTGTCCGTTTATGGACATAAAAAAACCCTTGTGTATAAAATATGTGGATGTTTGTTGAAATGCCTTTTTTCCAGGTGCGAAAGTCCTAATTTGCCTAAACATTTTGGTTCCTAAGACCGGCCAGACCACATTCTATTTAAATAGAATTCCTGATCAGATTTGTCTATTTTAGAAATCCTCAACCTCAGGGTTTTACAAAGATAAACAGAAAATAGGTAGAAAAAACCTAATTGTTCAAGGGGTCAGGGGTTTTCTTGTCTGATTTCGTAGACCAATGCAGTAGAAGTGCTTTTACGTGTTAAAAAAAACAAAAACCGGGTGCGCTAGTTTTGCCAACCGGGATGGGCCAGCACTGCGTTTTGCATGTTTTGCGATGTCGGTCCGTTATGCCGGTAAAACCGGCACACCCCATTGTCAATTAAATTACCATGACAGCGGGAAGGAATGTGCGCGAGTATCTTGCTCAACAGTAGCCAGTAGACTCCATCGGGGGCTTCAGCGCCGTCTCTCTGTCGTTGGGCCGCCGCTTCTGCTCAAAGTCACGCAATCAACAGTGAATGACTGACATGGCTGGTTGTACCCAGTGGTGGGTCCACACCGGTCTAGTACAGAGGATGAATACTTCACAAAGGTAACTGTGGGGAGGGCGAGGGGGGGCTTGTGCAACCCCCGCCCCCCTGTCCCTGGTTACATCCAGCTCTGTCTGTTTGATTGGCTGTTCAGGATTGCTGTTGTTGTACGGTTGTGTGACACTTGTGTGAGTGACTACATGGGCCGTCTCTCCCTTGGTGGGCCGACAGTGAAGGGAGGGGAGGTTTGACCGTTGTGCAGATGTGGTACATTTCCGAGTTTACAAAGTAAAAGTCCTCGTAGGTTTCCTGTGCTACAACCATTGATGAAGCTAATGTGATCGTGTGTTTATGATTAATAATATAATATGTGGCTGTAACATCGGGGTGGACACCCAAATGACACAAGAGGACTTTTACTTTAGAAGCAGGAAGTTGCTATTCTGGAGGGCCGTAAGATGACTAGTTCATACTCATCTGGTATTGTGCTTAAACTGAACGTAGTTGCTCTATCAACAAAACAATTTCATATTTTCTACAATATCAGGCCTCAGAATGATGTTTTGGAGCTATCTGACGTTTGGGTTGTGTTTTTGATCCTGTGTACTATTATTATTATTATTGTTGTTATTATTGTTACTATTGTTATTATGATTATTACTGAAATGCTGCTCTCTGCTTCTTGCAACTGGAAGTAAAAAAATGTCTTGCAAACAATTCTGTTCAGTGCCTTGTGTGTGTTGTAAAAGCAGATTTTAAATGTGTACATGTCATGTGATCATGAGTATGTTGGAAGACTGTATAGGGAAATACTGTATTGATGACCATTATACATAAAGAAATGGTATTTATCACTTCTCGCAACATGTAAGGAGAATGTATTGCTTATTCTAAACATTATTGCTATTAAACATTATTGCTTGGTCTTAAAATGTCAGTTCAGAAATATCACATATTTAATTGTATTTAGTTAGATTCCAAAGAACAGCATTTGGAACGCGCCCCAAACTTGTCCAGCTACGCCCACTCCCACCGCTGAGACCGTTGATTGGCTGAGCCCAGAGTCAGTCGACAGCACAGTCATACACGGTCATGTGACTTTTGTTTTTGTTTGCTGTTTTCACTTCCGTCTTCGTTCTGAGAGAGTCACGTGAACGCCAGAGAGACGATCGTTAGCCCATGTTGTCATATTGTCATATATCCTCCTCCACCGATTCTGTCTTCAAACCGGGTTTGGGAAGCCCTTGGCCGGACAGTGCCTAGTCTGAAGGGTCGGTGACCATGGCGGACGGGGAGAGGTCGCCGCTGCTGTCTGATCCACAAAACAGTCCGAGCACTTCCTACAGCTCTCGTCGACCCAAACCGCACAGTAAGTGTCTGGTCTTCACTTGAACATGCAATAACTGCAATAAGAAGATGGGAACGAGAGGCAAAACTGAAGTGCGATCCGTCTCTTCAATGCTGGGATCTTGTGTTTTGTACACTGAGAAGTACTCAAAGTAGTTCTGAATGAGTATGTACTACAGGTATTTGAGCTGGTCGAAGTTCATTTCCGCACGATGATACAGTATCTCTATAACCTCATATATATCTGTCTTATGTAGGAGGCCGAGGCTCATAACTATCATATCTATATTATAAAGTGCATGTAAAGGGATTCTAAAAGGGGATGGTTTCAACAGATGAGATCATGAGTTTCAGTGGTTCCTGGTTTCACTTCCTACTACTACTTTCAGGTTGTGTCAGGTGTTTTTTTGGGGTGCATCCAGCTGTTAACATAGATTCTATAACACGCCTCACTGCTTCGCTGGAGATTAATCTGTTATCACAGTTATCACCATTTATTTTTTACACATGATTCAGCTGGTTTATTGTCCATCAATTACAGCAGATTCCTCAACCAATACCACAGGACACTACTACGTGTCCACTTAAATTACTTTAATAATTAATCATAATTATCAATTATTAATAAGTCAATATTGATAACGGATATGTTTTTGTGTACTACGCAGCTGCTTTAGAATATAAGATGTACTCTCTCCGCCTCCTTCCCTAACCTCTCTCTCCTATTCTCTCCTCTCCTCCCCCTGAACAGACTTTGAGTCTCCCTTCCCCAGCTCCTCCCTGGCTGACATGATGGAGCCTCCCCCCCCCTACTCCCTCCCCGGGGTCAGCCCAGACGAGGGGGCCTCTGTGGGGGTGAGCTGCCGCGTGTGCCAGAGCTCCATCTCGGTGGAGGGGAAGGGGCACCAGCACGTGGTCAAGTGCAGCGTCTGCAATGAGGCCACGGTGAGTCCTGGGAAACGCCGCTCGTCCTCCCGTCAACAACGGAAGGAACGACGGACACCATCTGTCAATTCAGCTGTTCATAGGAGGAGGAGGGGGGGGGGGGGGGGGGGACATCTTACATGTTCTGGGTCCAATCCCCAATGTCCAGTCAGACCTTGAGCAGGACGCCCCCCTAAACCCTACCTGATCCTTAATGAAGTGTCTGAATTCAGTGGAACTGTTTGACGAGTGACTAAAACGTGGATGCTCATTAGATCTGTGTAATAATATTCAGATAAACTGTACAAGTGACTCATTTATCCTCGTTTATATACAACTATACTGCCACCTTGTGGATTGATTGCGGTAACTACAGGGGTCTCACTGTGTGTGTGTGTGTGTGTGTGTGTGTGTGTGTGTGTGTGTGTGTGTGTGTGTGTGTGTGTGTGTGTGTGTGTGTGTGTGTGTGTGTGTGTGTGTGTGTGTGTGTGTGTGTGCGCAGCCCATAAAGAACGCTCCAGTGGGGAAGAAGTACGTGCGCTGTCCCTGTAACTGTCTGCTCATCTGCAAGGTCACGTCCCAGAGGATCGCCTGCCCACGGCCCTACTGGTAACACACACACACACACACACACACACACACACACACACACACACACACACACACACACACACACACACACACACACACACACACACACACACACACACACACACACACACACACACACACACACACACACACACACACACACACACACACACACACACACACACACACACACACACACACACACACACACACACACACACACACACACACACACACACACACAAACACACACACACACACACACAAACACACACAAAGACACCATTGTGGGACAAAACGGGTGTGTGTGCTGATGGACTGTTTGATGCTGCTAACTGTTAACTGTTCCCTAGTAAACGCATCATCAACCTGGGAGCAGTGCACCCGGCGCCAGACAGCCCAGAGCCCCCCAGCCAGCCTGTCGGGATCAGGGTCCTGTGTGGACATTGTGCTAACCCATTCCTGGTACGCGCGCACACACACGCACACGCACACACACACACACGTATACACACGTGTATACAAACCTGGTGCACACACCAATCTACACTTAAAGGGGACACATTATGCCACCAGGTGTGAGTAGTCGTCACAAGCCGTTTTGAAAATCAGCCTCTTCTGACATCACAGGTGGGCGTGTCCACCTAGGTGTGCGCTGGATAGATCAGTCTACCGGCCCTACCCAGCGGACCGTAGCAAACGTTGCTCATCTATCCGTCACACATCTAGGTGGACGCGTCCACATTGTGATGTCAGAAGAGGCAGATTTTCCAAACGGCGTGTAACGGCTGATCCCACTCACACCCGGTGGTATAATGTGTCACTTTTTAATACCTTCAAATTCATGCTCTCTCTCTCTCTGTCTCTGTGTGTCTCTCTCTCTCTCAGTGGACAGAGTTTTCTGACAGAACCCTCGCCAGGTGTCCACATTGCCACAAAGTGTAAGTCCTTCCGCCCTGGTGTGTGTGTGTGTGTGTTGTGATTGGCTTCCAGTTTGTCTAACCCACTTCCTGCGTCCGATTTGCAGCTCTTCTATTGGCCATCGGTACCCCAGGAGGAGGAGCTTGCTGTGCCTCCTGCTCTACTTGGTGTTGGCCGCCTCGACTGCTGGACTCATGGTGTGTGTGTGTGTGTGTGTGTGTGTGTGTGTGTGTGTGTGTGTGTGTGTGTGTGTGTGTGTGTGTGTGTGTGTGTGTGTGTGTGTGTGTGTGTGTGTGTGTGTGTGTGTGTGTGTGTGTGTGTGTTATATTATTATTATATTTATATATATTTGCTTAATCTCTTTTGACCTGTGTGTGTGTGTGTGTGTGTGTGTGTGTGTGTGTGTGTGTGTGTGTGTGTGTGTGTGTGGTGCGCAGGCGGGGACATGGTCTGCAGCCCAGCATTCTAGAGGGATCTATGCGGCCTGGGTCCTGATGCTGGTGCTGGCTCTGTACTCCCTGGCGAGAACCCTTTACTGGAGATGTCTCCGGATCAGCCAACCACTGTCCAATGTAGTGTAGGAGGAGAGAGAGAGAGAGAGGAGAGAGAGAGAGAGAGAGAGAGAGAGATGAGAGAGAGAGAGAGTGAGAGAGAGAGAGAGAGAGAGAGAGAAGAGAGAGAGAGAGAGGAGGAGAGAGAGAAGAGAGAGAGAGAGAGAGAGAGAGAGAGAGAGAGAGAGAGAGAGAGAGAGCTGAACATAATGAGTGGACGAACGTTTGAGATGACGAGTAATCTCAATGTCTAGGAGGTGAATTGATTAAGAGAGGGATAGATGCATCGATTAGAAGATGGATGGGTAGGTGTATACAGAATGATCTATCTTCCAAATATCCTGAAAAACACTAGCCAACCACAGCCCTCAATGTGATGGTGCAGGGGTGTCGACCAGACACTTTTAAACCAATCACAGGGCATTTAATGTTCTCATTTGGTTCATATTATGCAGCTTGTGCCGGTTTGAGCCTGTCCAAGTGGATTTTAGTCTGTTCAAGCCAGTTAGACTCAGCTCTTGCCAGATTGAGTCCATTTATACTAGATTGTGCCAGTATGGAGCCAGTCAGAGCGTATTACATTACCCTGCTTGGACCATGGGTCTGCTGCTCTAGTTATATAACTCTATAACCCACAGACAGACCCAAACCGTCCAAGTGGGTCTTTACTTTGAGGCATCGTGGCACCCCTCGCATTAGCACTTTGACCGTCTGTTTTTAACTTTCCGTTAGGAGGCCAAGCCCTGACTGGCTAACTGTGGAATCAGCTGTTAGTTCAGCTTTATTCTAGGGATCATTATCTCCTGATACGCCACATGATCAATAATATCACACTATCATTTCGCACTGAGGTTGAGTATGTGCCGTCTTCTTGATTTTATAATGGAATATACAGATCCTGGAGATAAATTGTATGGACCAGTGGGAGACATAAGGGACGTATATTTCAGTGTCATTGCCAGTATATGTAAAATATGACATTTCTCCTTTCATGTGGGTCCACTGATCAGAAGTCTCTAAGCAGCTTCCTGTAAACCTTGATAAATGAATGAAGAGGATGAATCGATTCTTACGTATCTTGCTAGATTATCTGGGAGTCTGACTTACTAATAGATCAATGCAATCAATGTTTAAACTGAAACAAGTTACTTATGAAGGGACCTCACTATCCAACCCATAATACAGGAATTAAAACATTCTTCTTTATTCCCTTGGGAATCAAAATATAACTTGGGCATTTATTTAGATGTGTTTATATTTGTCTTTCAATGTCAATGAGCACTTTATTTTGAAAATAAATCTTGTTCTTGGCGGAAATGTTGTCGTTGTATAGCTGAAGGCACTGTGTAAATGAAACCTTAAACGTATAAGTACCTTTCTATGTGGTTTATTTGTTATCCAACACAATGACGCGAGGACTGTGGCGCCCTCTAGCGGCGGTTTGTGTTGGTTCGCTCTAAAACCTGTTGCACTGCATTCTAACGGCTAATTCTAGTGGCTAAATGTGTATTCTTTATGCGTGGTGTGGTTGACTTAATGTACGTATGGTTTGTTCCTTCCTATTTTGATACTAAAAAGGCCTTTGAACAGCTTATTTGACTCTCACAATACTTTGTCTGGTGCGTGTGTGGGTTTGGGTCTACAGCTGCTGAAGATTTCACTGAGCAGCTAAGGTTTTTGTAGGGTTTCCCTAAGCTCTGTTTATAATAGCATTAACACTTTAGGCTAGTAAACCATATTCACTTGTAAAACACTATCTTTCTCTATCTGCCTCTCTATATATCTACATAGCTGCCTCTCCCTCTGTTAGTGCTTTACCTCCCCACCATTATGTGTGATTAAAAATGTGGACGGACAGAGCGAGAGATCAGATAGAGATAGTGGATAGGTAGATGGACTGACGGACACACAGCCAAACAGACTGATGGACAGATGGACGGATGAATGGATAGATTGATTCTGGATCTTAGAAAGAAGGAATTTCTTCTGTCATTCCACAGCTGCTACATTCCTCTCTCTCTCTCTCTCTCTCTCTCTCTCTCTCTCTCTCTCTCTCTCTCTCTCTCTCTCTCTCTCTCTCTCTCTCTCTCTCTCTCTCTCTCTCTCTCTCTCTCGCCCGCCTCCCTCCCTCCCTTCTGACATGTGACCCCAGTGAGGGCTCCCAACACCAGTGGGACAGGGGGACGTCCCCCGTGGACGCTCAGTTCTGGAGGAGGCTCTGGGATCCGGGAGCGTCGGGGCGGCTGGTCCTGGTCAGAGGGACGTTGTTCTCCGGGCCGGCGGGGGGCTGTGATCACCGGTCAGGCTGTGACCCTCGGGGGGGGGGGGGGGGAGTACTCCAGGTGCCGCTCTCCAGGGAAGGACCCCAAGGCTGCTCTGGCTCTTCAGGTTCTGACCCACGGCCAGGAAGGTTCTGATGTTCTCCGACTGGTCGTCACCTGCTGCAGAGTCCGGCTGGGACTAGTGTTTGTGGATACACTGTGTATAAGTTTTATTATATATATATATATATATATATATACACACACGGGTGGTCCCGGACCATGATGGACAGGAAGGGGTCCGACATGAGCCCAGCAGGTGGTCGAGGGTCCCGGCGCACCCGGAGATCCCGGTTCCATGACGCGGTCCAGGGGGGTCCGGGGACCTTACCCATCGGCAAGATCGCCCGGCGGACCCCCGCCAAGCCACCGTACCTCCGGCACGCAGGCGTGGCGCACGCACGCCGGTGAGGACGCGCACACGCATACACACGCACGCACACACACACACACACAGTCATCAAAGCAACCTGTAGTGTATTCCCTCTGAGCCAAGGAGGAGAGAAGCTGGGGTCATGACCTCTGTCTAGAGGGACAGAACGCAACAGGAAGCTATACAGGAAACTGAGTCAAACAGGCCACACAAGCACGCACACAGCAGGCTCTTCTATCACTTCTGTTTCTATGTTGCTGCTCCTTGTGTCATCACAGAACACTGAACGTTATCAGTGTCTATGCTCTCTGTTGTACTTCTATGTTGCTGTTCCTTGTGTTTTCAGTGTCTATGCTCTCTGTTGTACTTCTATGTTGCTGTTCCTTGTGTTTTCAGTGTCTATGCTCTCTGTTGTACTTCTATGTTGCTGTTCCTTGTGTTTTCAGTGTCTATGCTCTCTGTTGTACTTCTATGTTGCTGTTCCTTGTGTTTTCAGTGTCTATGCTCTCTGTTGTACTTCTATGTTGCTGTTCCTTGTGTTTTCAGTGTCTATGTTCTGTGTGTTCTACTTCTGTGTTGTAGGTCCGTGGTTTAGGTGGTTGGCATGTGAGCAAATGGTGCTATTAACATGCACTGAAGGTTTAACTGCGCATGCTATTTTCACACTCCATCTGCCCTTATGCCTAAAAGAAGACCATCTTAAAGTGTGTGTGTGTGTGTGTCGAGATGTGTGCTTCATATCAATGTATCTGTGTGTTTGAGGTGGATAATTGCACGTGTGAACAGGATACTTAGAGTTAAGTGCTTAGATAATAAAAAAAAACGTTAACTCTTAGTTTAGGTTAGTGGAGTAAGGAAAAGCCTTCCCAGAGTATCATGTGCTGTGTCAAACATGCCTGTGATGACCTTGCGCTGTAGGGAACTCTCGTCCTCGTAAACCTTTCCGATGCTGACACGCGGATATTTACTGAAATGAGCCCGCTGTGTGTGTGTGTGTGTGTGTGTGTGTGTGTGTGTGTGTGTGTGTGTGTGTGTGTGTGTGTGTGTGTGTGTGTGTGTGTGTGTGTGTGTGTGTGTGTGTGTGTGTGTGTGTGTGTGTGTGAACTTCAAGGCTCCTCTGATCCATATGTGTTGATGTTGGCAACCGTCAACAGAAGTTTCATGCTGTGTGTCTCGTCTTTGGCCATATAAACCTAACCGCCAGCTTGTGTTAAGAACCAAGGCGCAGCCAAGGACCAGAAAGTCCTACTAGGGAGTTGGCAGCTGATGCTACATTAGCGTTTATTAGCATGAATTCGGCCTGCTCAGTACATTACAGATTTATGATTGGAGGGGATTACTGGTCTCTCTTTCTCTGTCTCTGTCTCTCTCCCTCCCTCTCCCCATGCGTCTCTCTCTCGCTCGCTCTCTCTCCCATCAGACCATATTGTGACAACAGAGTGCAGTTGCTTTATATTATGTGCATTGCATTTCTTTGCACTTCATTGGTCTTCAATTAGGAAGTGTTCTGTTGAGAGCGATCTGCTCTCCTATTGGTCGGTCCTCTCCCCGTTGTGCGTTTGCACTTCATCGCTGAGTTCCACAGATTCCTCCAAGTATAGGTCTCTGTCTCGCTCTCCTTTTCACATCGTCTCTATCTCTATATGAGTTTCTCATAGTCTCTCTACCACTCTCTCTCCGAGACTAAATGTTTTTGCTGTGCTAAAATAAGTCGTATCACTTTATACAGGGTTGGGTATTATTAGTGTGTGTTTCTGGGAGCACATGCCTGTGTGTGTGTGTGTGTGTGTGTGTGTGTGTGTGTGTGTGTGTGTGTGTGTGTGTGTGTGTGTGTGTGTGTGTGTGTGTGTGTGTGTGTGTGTGTGTGTGTGTGTGTGTGTGTGTGTGTGTGTGTGTGTGAGGATAGCCCTCTGCATTACAGTGACGAAAAATCAAAAGTCAGCAGTAAGAGAAGCTGCGGTGTGATGATATAACCTAAGATACACAGACAGACTGACACACGCATGCCCACACGCACACATTCAGCCGACGCGCTTTGGTTTGGGGTCGAGTGTAACGTTGTGTTTCCTTTGGGGTCATAGTGAGAAAGTGATTTGGTGTATTTAGCGGCAAGCCTTTAAATACATTTAATAGGATGAAAAGGTTTTTAAAATGCAGATTGCCATTCACGCATGCACCATAGCACCGCACACAATGTACTGCCACTTTGTACTTGATAGTAGTATAAATAAAAATAAGAAGTATCTTAATCTTCAATCGTGATATTTTGTATGTGTATCTATGCTCTCTCTATGCCTCTATCGCTGGCGTGAAGTGTCTATTTTTTTTTAGGAATTCTGTCATCTCCTCCGACATTACTACCACTTAGATAGCATTAGCATGGGTGTCAGAAGGTGGTAATTCCGGTAGCTTAAGAGCTGTTGATTGCAGACACTCCTCAAGCAGCTCTTGGTATCATTTGTGTCTCTGTTTACCAGCAGGCTTGCCAGGCCTCTAACTGATCCCCGGAGGCCGCACACTTGCGCGTCCTTGAAGACGGACGATCCGTTTGGTTTATCAGATTAATTTAGCACTTTAGGACTTGGCCTACGCCCCGATCTCAATGGGGCCTTAGACGTCTAGTGTTACAATCTGCCCCACAACCCTGCAATAAAGTCATACGCTCTTTTAACTTGAAGTCTCTTTTTAACAGACACTAACTATAAAAGCCAACCTAGAATAACTAACTATATATTCTCATTCTCTCAACACTCAACCAACTCACTTTACTTTACTAATAATAACGTGCAATAGGTAGCTTTCTATCTATTTGAATCGACGCTAACGTACTCTCTCTCTGATTTCATCTACACTCACAGTCTCCTTTAGATTAGAGATTGCATTCCTGTCTTCTACAAGCAGACACTAGCCTCTGGCGGGCTTGGGACTGTCAAAGCGCCAATCACGTTCAGCCTGCCGAAACGCCGCACAGAGATTTGTGCCTTTGACAGATGTCATCGCAGCGGGCGCTATTTGAAACCGTGAAAAATTGCCCCCAGACGTTCCAGTGAGGGCACAGCTGATGCAATAAGGAAAGGAACCCCGGAGAAACCGCATACCCACGTCACATGAGCAGCTGCCAATCACGCCCAGCCCTGCACCATGCTGGCCATCACGTCATCTGAATTCGTTGAGCTTTTATAAGGTGCGCATTCAAAGTCCAATTCAAAAGTCATGTCAGGTCAGGGTTGTTTTCTCAGAGGTATAATTGCTCCACGACTCCTAATTCTAGGTCCTCATAACTCTATGTCCTCATAATTCTCGGTCCTCATAACTTTAGGTCCTCATAACTCTATGTCCTCATAACTCTATGTCCTACTAACTCTAGGTCCTACTAACTATATGTCCTCATAACTCTAGGTCCTCATATCTTTAGGTCATATTATATCTAATTACTTGCAACACTAGGTCCTCATAACTCAATGAATGCTGGGCTAGCTAGATGAACCAATCACAGAGAGATGTCCCTTCGATGGCCTTATGATGTGATGTCCTTTCACACATATCAGATGAGCTAGATCATGAATGCACCGAACACCACCCAGAATCGAGCTTCAACGCCCTGGTCTGAAATATGCTGTCAGGGTGAGGGCCAGAGCAGAAACATAGAAACACAAACTTCTGCCTCTGAAACTGGTCTACCACAGGTGAAAGTTCAGTTCCAGAACTCTTGGAACTAGATCATTCTAGAAGCATTCCGACTCAATGACAGATGCTAATTTGAGATTGAGTGTCTGGTTTCCCCATAATCCCCCCCCCCCCCCCCCCAATCATATTGGAGCACACGTGTTTCATAGGGTAAGACGGGGAGGAAGAGTGGTGTGTGTGTGTGTGTGTGTGTGTGTGTGTGTGTGTGTGTGTGTGTGTGTGTGTGTGTGTGTGTGTGTGTGTGTGTGTGTGTGTGTGTGTGTGTGTGTGTGTGTGTTATTAAAAGAAAAAAAATGGTATTTGTTTCTAAATAGCATTTTGTCAGGTCCATAACAGAATATCAACGATTTAATTAAAACAGACGAATAAACCAACTAACCAGTCTTCTGAGAGAAAAGCACCATCGTCTGGATGGCAGGGTAAAGACTGCAGCATCACATGGTTTTATTCCATATAAAGGCATAGAGTTAAAGTAAACAATAAATCAATAGTTTGGTCCTTGGATCACAATGGGTTCACACTTACTTTGTAAGTTTACTGACTGTCAGGCGTTCATCTCACAACCGAACGCGATAGGGGTGCTCCAGATGAGATATTGCCTAGAGAGGGCGGGACTCTCAATAGAAAGAAATGTATTTCCGTTTAATGTTTCAGATATTGTTCAGTCAAATTATTTTTAAAAAGAGTTAATATTTATTCCTCTTATTGTCGTTGTTGATAATGTTATAGTGTTTTTCATGTACTTATTTTGCCTCTCCGGAGAGTGTTAACTGGCGTACACAGCTCGTAAGATCTAAGAGACCGGAAGATTGCACTACTCCAAGATAACGCTACAATGCAGGATCCTCTTTTTAACAAGATGAGCCAGGTAGTCGTTTATCTGTATCCGTCGTGTGATGAGGACGGTGAACAGGTCACCCGTGCTGCTGTATCTAGCATTTGAAACCAAACGTCGGAAGATGTGTATCCGAGTCAACCAAAAGCAACACCTTAAGTCAAGTAAGACGACGATGATGTCAACCGACAGTATTTAAACATGTCTTATGTCTTACGTGTGTCTACGTATTTTCTAGCAAGAGCACATCGACTAGAAATCTAAACTTAATTACTGCAATGCAAAAAGAGTCCATGTTACCGTATCTAACTTTACCTTTTCTACTGTAGAGTAGTCAGTGTCTCTCTGTCTTCACATTTCTTAAATCTATGAACGAGTGAGTGACTCTCCTACTGGTACCAGGTGTTATTTTCAACATTCCTCCATTTGTTATGTCCCAACGAGGATGAACCAACCAGGCCGCCTGGAACATAGCCAGGGCCATATCCCTTATCAAGGGAGAGACTGCTTCTGTTCTTTTGTTATTCACATTTTCTTCATTATAATACTCGCCACAAACCTTCGTGTGTTCGGTGAGAAGAGGGATTGACAGCCAAGGAGCACGTCAGGAGACTGCTCCTCACCACCTACACTAAGATATATTTGAATAGATCTCCATCTATTCGACCCTCTGATCCAACCGGTCAACCAACCAGTTGCCTTGATTTCCACTTCAAGAATTACTACTACGACGAAAAAATACACAACGCAGAGTCTATACGAACAGTTTAGAAATAAGTTGAAATCGAACATTTAGTGCTGTGACACTGTCTTGAAGAGAGAGGACTGAAAAGAGGCCTGCCATCTGGAGATTGCCCTGGGTTCGAGAAGACTGTGCGCCCACCAGCCTTGCAAGACATCTGATCAAGGTTTGCCCTGCTGAGAGACCCGCATCTTTTTTTCAACCCGGCTGAAACAACGCATCTCGTTGCCTGAAGTAGCACATCTCCATGCGCCACGTGGGAATCAACGGTGACTGATTCTCATTCAAAACTCTCGACCAAGAGAAAAGAACAAGAAAATAAGATAAAGATAAGATAATATACACACACATAACCATTATTATTTTTTTACTATTAGGCTGCACTACATTTGCCGAGTAATGAAGTTGTGTCATTAAGAGCTTGACGAAGTAAAGACCTATATTAGTGATTAAGAGCGCTCAATAATCACTGAATATATTCTGTATAATTTTTTTTTTGTTTTGTTTGTTTTAAGTATTTTTTGATTGTTGTTGAAATAGTTTAATAACATAACTAAATGTCATGCGGCAATATGTCACAGCCACAGTTAAATAAATTGAAGTCTGGTGAAGAAAGACAGGGAGAGAAGACAAAATTGAGGAAGTCAGGTTCTGACTAACTTATTATTATTATTTTTTTTTCTTATTTTCTAAGAATCTGGACTTCTTGTATTTAGGGCCCAGAATTTGGTGACACCCACACACACACACACACACACACACACACACACACACACGTACATATACAAATGTTACGCAAAAACTGTAATGTGCTGAAGTGGTCAGTGCTCTGCAGAAAACAGAAAAGAGAGGGTTGAGCAAAACAGGAAACCAGAGCTTGGATTGTAAACTTATCAGATAAAGGGATAGACATGTAGAACTTAAACAACCCACTATTTTAAGAGATAAATGTCGGGCAAAAACCCTGAACAAATGACAGCTGAGCCGGCGTGGTGGAGTTGGATGCAAGCCCTGATGAAAGGGGTATATATATAATATATATATATATATATATATATATATATATGAAAGCGGTATATATATATAATATATTATATATATATATATGAAAGGGATATAAAGATGAGTGAATTACATTGATGTTCAGTTTTTACAGTGCACTGAGAATAAGGCTCTTCATGTTTTGACACAACCAGACCAGCGTGGATCATTTCACCAGAGGTGTCCTGATGACGCCGATAACTTGATCCAAAAATGTCAACATTCGATCCATCTGTATAACTTTGTGTTTTTGTTTCTAACCTTTTTCAGCTTTGGTTTGCTTTCGGACCGTAGTGGGCCTCCTCCTGTTCCCGGTCCTCTTTTGAGCCCCCTGATTGGAGGGCTCCCTGGGAGCTCTCTCCTGATTGGACAGCAGGCAGCTTGTCTTCAGCTGGAACGGATTAAAACCCAGCTAGCTCTGTCTCAAATCAGCAACGCTATTGTTGCCGGGGGCCGAGCCGCTGCCTCGAGGTCTGTCTCCAACACCCCTCCCTGCTTTGTATCCACACAAGCCCCTTCCCCTACAGCGACGGCCATCAATCTGCTGAACCTTCTGAAGGTTGCAAACATGTCCCACAAACTGTATAACCCCTGTTCCTTAGAGAGCCAGGATTGTTCACTTTACCCACCTCCAAGTGCCAAGGTAGACCCTGGCAATGTGAGAGAGCCTTCTCACATGGTCCCTGGTTCAACCCCTGCATCTATTGGTGCCTCCTTCAGGACTTCTATGAATCCCAGCAACATTCAACCATCGATGCAGCCCGGGTCTGTGGGCTACATCCCTGGTCAGAGTCAGCCAGCCACTGAGTTTAAGAGTGACATCCACATCAAACAAGCCAGAGGATCGATATTAAAGAAGCCGGCGCGAGACCAGAATACTCTCGTAACTGCTTGGCCTGAGGTATCTCTGGGTTCGGGGCCCACTGGCTATACATCGTCAACACCCATCTGCCAAGGATCTTTTTCTGGATACCCAAATACAGTGCCAAGTG
This sequence comes from Micromesistius poutassou, assembly GCF_964030765.1. NCBI lineage: Eukaryota > Metazoa > Chordata > Actinopteri > Gadiformes > Gadidae > Micromesistius > Micromesistius poutassou. The sequence continues at coordinate 810,015 of NC_140293.1, read as the reverse complement.
GCATTGTAAGAGGTGCTTCCAACTTGCCGTCAAGCTACCAAACAAAATCGAGTGACACCTCCTATAACTTTGATCCATCCTCCTCTCACTCTGCACCAAACATCACACACCCATCCAATTACTCTCGTTATTCAATTGGGGAAGCTGGTAACATTGGCAGCAGTAGCAAGCCTTCTAGTACAGTAGCTGGCTCTGGACAATCTACCAGATGGTCAGGGGAGCACGTACCATCCGACTGCCCTTCCTCATCCAAGAATGCTGCATACAGCCAGGCCAGATATACATGTGAATCGGCCATGGACATCCTCAAGCGCTTCGACCTTCAAGAAGAGGACTTGGAGGTGCCGTGTGCTTACCCAGACGACCAGCTCTCCCCCGCCAACCAACCTTACCTGGTGCGAGACATCATCCAAAAGAAGGTGAACAGGTCGTTGACTGCTTCTCCGTCAAGCAGGGTCCACCAGGCACAAGGCAGCCTGCGTGCCCCAGAAACCACGGTAGGACTTGGGGCAGATGGGAAGCGTGCGGTGGAAGCTCCTTCTGCCTTTCAGCAGCCGAGTAAAGTGATTGAATATGGACATACTAGTAAATATACCGTGGGTATCTGGGAAGAAGACAAAGATAGAGGACCCCACCGCATTAGTATCAGGCCCAGAAGCCTAATTGAAAGTGGCTTGATGGGAAGTTCCTCGAGCCAAAACACTAGTCACAGACTGGCTCCAGGTACCGGAACTACCAGTCACAAACCAACCATGGGCACTGAAACTACCAGTCACAAAGGAGCTCCAGGCGTAGGAACTACCAATCAGAGACCAGCTCCAGGCATAGGAACTACCAGTCATAAACCAACCCCAGGTACCGGAATTACCAGACACAAAGCGGCTCCAGGTGTAGGAACTACCAGTCACAAACCAACCCCAGGTGCTGGAACTACCAGTCAGAGACCAGCACAAGGTGCTGGAACTACCAGTCTCAGACCACCTACAGGCACCGGAACTACCAGACATAAAGCAGCTCCAGGTGTAGGGACTTCCATTCTCAGACCAACTCCAGGCACTGATTCAGGAGCAGTTCTCAGCCCTCAGTCCATCCCTACGAACCAGAGGCCCCCTCCTGCGTCTGACGTGTCCATACAGAGGCCTCCGCCAGTCAAGCCAGCCGGCAAGAGGATGCTAACAGCGGCCCTGATCAGCGACTACATGGGCGACACACCTGATCTCTTCCCTCACACCTGTAGTCTCTGTAACAAACCCTGTGTTGGCATGAAGGTGAGTACGTCAGTGGTTTGTTATCACTCCCTGTGGGAGCTAGGTAAATATACATTTCAAGTGTTGTTCCACCTATTCAAGGTTTATTTTTACTTGAAAGCATATGAACGTCAATGGTAACCAGGAATGTTAAAGGGGTGATATTTAGCCTCCTATGTGTCTGTTTCCTTCAGGACTGGCTGGACCACAAGAAGCACATAGACCACCGGGCTAGCTGCCAACTGCTAAGCAGACAGTCAGTAAATCTCCTACTCTCAAACTACACAAGTGAGCCATCTTAAATGGTGGTTCATGGAGTCTGAGGCGTGGTCCACATGTATATTGGTATTTATAAAACATAGTATTTCCTTTACATGAAATGGGGTTTCAGGTAACTGAATACAAAGCTTTTTTTAAAACTCATTCATCATGACCTTGATTTACACAATGCAGTTGTCCATTAATGCGCATGCGCCTAATGTTAATGTTCTAGCACCACCTACTGGCCTGACATGCTTATGTCAGCATTTTAAGCAAATTTGTTTTTGTCTGTTTTTGTCCAGGTATTCCGAATGGGAGCCCGATGCAGTTACACTTGAGTAAGTCCCACTGACGTTAGTCTGTTCTTTTTTCAAAGGCTCACTCCCGATAATCATTCTGTTTATAGTTAACAAGAGATCATAGTTGGTCAGTAGGTCTGACAAGCTATGGGTGTATTCTGTTTTCTTGGGATGTATGGTATGGGTATATGGGTATCTTCTGCTACATTTAAAAGCTCACTACAGTAACTAAAGCTCTACATTTACTCTTCTTAAAATTAAGTTAATTGAATTAATACCTATGGAAGAAGCCCATAATGGGAGAATGTCGGAATGTTTGAACAAACCTGTCAATGATGGGTAGCATATTAACAACGATCAGCAAGAAAACTAAATGACGTCACACAGGGCAAAACAGAATTTGGCTTTACTGTATCTCTGCTCATCTTCCTCCTTTAGCTCCGCCCCTGAAAAATCCCAGCATGGGATTAGTCACCCCATGGTGGTAGTCACCCCCATGACTACCGCAGTCCCCGCCTCGTCCACCCAGAGTTCAGGGCCAAGTCTCCCGGCAACCAGTCATGGAGGTCCTGCCCCATCAAACTCTGCACCTCCTTTGACAAGTTCCTGTGGCAACAAGTCCACCTCTTCAGTCGACAGGAAGACTTTGGAAACTGGCAAGTCTCAGTCTCCACAGAGGACGAGATCAAGGTCAAAGTCTTCGGGAAGGAAAAGATCATGGTCAAAATCTTCAGGAAGCAAAGGATCAAGGTCAAAGTCTTCAGGAAGGAAAATATCAAGGTCAAAGTTTTCACGAAGGAAGAGGTCAACGTCGTCAGCAAGTTCAGGATCCCCAGATTGGAAGCAAACCAGCGGGAGAGCTAGCTCACCACTTAGCTCCAGACCTGTCCACAGGTAACCCATATTCCTTCAATCTCAATGGTGTAGTTCACCAAATGCATGCCCACTATACTCCACACTCTCTTACTTTAATAATATACATGATTGAAGTCAAGCTTCACATTGATAATAATATGACCTACCGTCTGGCCCTTCCACCGCACCTCTTTGTGATTGGTTCCATCTTTCTCAATAACCAGCCGTCGAAGCCACTCCCAGTGGCGCTCCTCCTCAAACTCTTCCTCAAGCTCCTCTTCCAGCTCTGACCGTTACCGTGTCAAAAGGCCGTCCTCGCCAGCCAGAAGGTCTAGGCGAAGATCTGGGTCCCCACGAAGGGGTCGGAGGTCACGATCCCATTCACCATTGAGACGTACCCGCAAGTGAGTTGTTAACCTTGATTCTTTGAATTGTCAATGGTTGGTTACGGTAACCAACGGTGACCAGCAGAAAGTGCTGGTCATCGTTAATTATTGTTGGTTAACGGTAGTAACTGCAAACAACCATTTCACAGTAATAAGTAGTCTTGTGGTAACTGGTATGGGCTAACTGAACTGGTCGAGTATTCATGGTGATCTTGATCCTCCCAGGTCCCGCTCTGGGTCTCGATCCCCTCACCCCTCCTCTCAGCGAAGACGGTCACGCAGTCACGATAGGAGGTCTTTGGGTCACTGCCAAGAGGAGACCAGCGTAGAACGGCTGGCCAGGAAACTCCTGGAATTCTCTGGTAAGAGACCAGGTAGAAAGACCTAATGGATGGCGAGGGAGTAAGAGATGGCGGTAGAGAGACCTTGTATATTATATGAAGAGAGAGTTACAGGTAGAGGGACCTTGTGCATGAATCTGGACAAAGAGAGAAGAACATTTAAGATTGTTAGATACAAGCAAAGTGAAATCTATTCAGACACTTCCTGCTTCTCCAATCTCCTCTTCCTTCTGTCTTTCTTGCCTCATCTTCCTCTTTAATTTCACTCCATCTCCTCTTCTCCCTGTTGTCTTACTCTCCTTCTCCCTCTTCTCTCCTCCAGGTGTCCAGAGCCTCACAGGCTCCACCAGTCTAGAGCTTGTGGCCCCAGTGCTGCTGGCAGAGCTGGCCAAGCTGAAGGCCGCTTCATCATCTTCCTCTGCTTCATCTAAAGATCAAAAGAAGCCATCCTCCTCCTCGTCATCTAGAGATGAACAGAAGCAGTCATTCTCATCATCTAGAGATGAGAAGAAGCCATCCTCCTCTTCCTCATCTAGAGATGAGAAGAAACCATCCTCTTCCAACTCTAGAGATGAACAGAGAGAGTCAACATCTTCCTCGTCTAGAAATGAAAAGAAACGGTCTTCTTCGTCTAGAGATGAACAGAAGCCGTCATCTTCCTCATCTCAAGATGACCAGAAACAGTCTTCTTCGTCTAGAGATGAACAGAAGCCGTCATCTTCCTCATCTCAAGATGACCAGAAACAGGCATCCTCTTCCTCGACCAAAGGAGGGAAGGAACCACCTTCTTCATCATCCTCTTCCTCTGCCCAGGGAATCAAGAAGGTGCTGGCTAAGAAGAGCGTACCAACAAAATCTGCAAAACCTCAGGGGGTGAGTTTGAATGTGTTCCCATAGAATAGAACAACACATTTAAACCTTTGACTTTTTTACTTTTACTTACTTCCCCTGTGTCTGTGTATCTGTGTATAACTCTGTCTCCTGGGTCTAGTCGGGTCTCCTGGGCTTTGTACCGGCCCACCCTCCCCTGCTCCTGTCTGGGCTTCCCTCCACGGTCACCCAGCAGCAGGTGTTCTCCGCTGTGGAGAAGTTGGGAAAAACACGATTCATTTCTTTGGCTGAACATCGGCAAGAGGTGAGCGTCAACCCTGGTGGTTTGAGTTAAAGGAGACCCCCCACACCTAGCTACTCTAAGAAAGAGAAGGCACTTCATACATCAGGCTTTGTCAATTGCCTGAAAAGCTTTTTCGTAACTGTCAGGTATTTGACATCATGAATGCCTATGAGCCGTTGCACACTGCGTTGATGTTTTTATTGCCAAGTGCCCAATGACAGCTTTTACACATGACCTTGGGTTTTCCCGTGATGTAAACCAACATGGCAGCAATATATATGTATGCATTAAATATATGGATGTCTAACAGGGAATTGGTTATGGAAATAATGTTGATTTTGTAGTGGCCATTAACATCCTGAACTAAATTAACCCCAAAACCTTTGGGTCCCTAATATACAATGAGCCTATACTAATGCCCTTACAGAAAATCCGGTTTTAAATGTGATTTAGCAATTGTTTCTGAGAAAATGACCTCTGTATATGTGTCTGTAGGCCACGGTGTACTTCCTACAAGCGACTGCAGCGAAAGCGTTGCTGAGTTTTACGGAGCTGAAGATCGGAGGAAATCCCATCAGTGTTACCCAGATCCCGGTAAACACATTCTCTTCCTCCCCTACCTCTCCCTGTCTCTACCTCACAAAATGTCCCAACAGTATAAAGCTTTGCAACTTTTTGTTCACATATGCTTGGTCTTTTGTCTCTATTAGCAACA
>NC_140293.1:712297-799797 GCF_964030765.1 Micromesistius poutassou | reverse complement strand
TATGTGCATATTAATAGTTAGGATTTTGTAGAAGAATAATTATGAGTCCGCCTTTCTGTGTGGATTCATAATAATGAAGCCAGCTGTGCTGCATGGACTCTCTGCTATAACGTTGATGCTCGATGTGGTTGTTGTGTGACCTCTCAGCACACAGGACGGTGAACGGACCGCGGGACGTCCAGGTGAGTCTGCACGTCTGTCTGTCTGTCGGCACACAGCCTCATAACTCACGTCGCCCGAGCAGACCCTCTCAGAGTGTGCAGCTCCAGTCAGCCAGACATGCTTTTGGCTTGGACCCGTTTGTGGTCCGAGCCCCCCGCACACACACACACACACACATGCACACACATGCACGCACACGCGCGCACACGCACGCACGCACGCACGCACGCACGCACGCACGCACGCACACACACACGCACACCCCTGTGTGGCGCTGGTGCTTGCACACTGCCCCAACAAACACTAGGATTGGCTGAAGTTAGCCAACAACGGTTCCACGTGTTCGCAAACAAGAAAATTCTAAATTCCCAAACTTCCTCCAACAACAATCACCAGCGGGCACTGGCGCCATCTCTGGGGGGGGGGGGGGGGGGGCACAAGGTTTCTTGCTCCCCCAAAGATTGTGGGTGCAAAAACCCCTCAATATTGAAACAAAGTGAACTGGCACGTTATCGTTGTCTGTCCCTTTAAAGCAAGCGCGATATAACACTGCTCTGCGCGATATAACACTGCTCTGCGTGATATAACACTGCTCTGCACAATAGAACGCTGCGCTGCGATAGCCCCCCCGCCACCTCCGTGCCCCTCTCTCTCTCTCCCCCCTCAAATCGTTTTAAGCAGCGCTGGCAACATTCCTGACATACCAATGGTTGGCAGAGATTGACAGGTCGAATGTGTCAGGGATGTAGCGTATTCTAGCATGCATCAGGCCAGATGTGTCCTTGGCGACTAGGGAGGCATCCGCTCATGTGTAGAGCCATTCATACACGTTTCAATTCTTGAGATATTAGCAGGCCAGGTGTCTTGAGGAGCCCAGAGACCAAGGCCACGAAAACAAGCGTAATGCCCACCAAACCAAGTTGTAATGCCTACACATAGCCACAAGGCTATGCGGCTAGTTAGCCGCAGACGTCATTGCATTACCAAATGGCTATATCATCCAAGCTGCCTGCTAGTGAAACATTTTAGCGGGGGGGGGGGGGGGATGCATTGTAATGCCCACAACATGAACCTTGCCTTTCAAGATGCCGTTTCAAAATTTAACATATGCTGAGATGCGATGAAGACAAAGTCAAAGAGTTAATCAATACAATCAGAGAGTAACCAAAGAGACTGGCATGGTTTGACTCTTTCCGTAAGCCTGCAGGTGGGAACAGTTTGCGCCCGCTTTGCCCCACCCGCTGGACGATGTGAGAGAGCAGTGTGAAGTCAGTTCTTGCGAACTACGAGAGCCTGGCGAGTTACCTCCATGATCCATGAAAATAAGTGCACGCCGCCACTCGCAACGCACTCGTAAAACACATTCAATGCGTTTTACGCAGACAATTGATGGAACGGTTAAATCATACATCATTGCAACCAAAATTTGGAGAAAAAAAACGACTGTTCTGAACCTCAAATTCTGAAAGGAGGACTTTGGAGAAGTGATATGGCCTACTTTTCGGTGGAACACATTTGAACGAAATATTTATGACCCCCCCCCCCCCCAATGTTGACCTGAAGTTGACGCCACTGCCAGCAGGAACGGCACACTGGTGTTGTTGTCTGTTGGGGCAGTGTGCAAACACCTTTTTAGACGTTCCGTTGTCAACATCCCTCCTCTCTCGTTCTCGCAGTGGGCAGAGGTCAGTATAATTGGGCAGAGCGTTGTCATGGTGACAGGGCTGCCGTTGGGCGGGTACCGCCACGTGGACCTCGTGGATGAGGTGTGGCCTTACTTCGTGGAGAAGGACGTCAGCCGTGTGTTCTACTCCGTGGTGATACTACCTCTGCAGAGAAGGGTACGCACGCACACCCACAAACTGTGTTTCCATGTCACGCAAGTCCTTTGAAATTCCTACTCTCTTCTATTATGTCCTCGCCTCCTTTCCTCTCCATTTATTTTCCCCATTGCCTCCTCTTCTCTCCACCTCTCATCCCTCCTTCTCTTCTTTTACCTCCTCTCTTCTCCTCCGCCCCTCTCATCTCCTCCTCCACTCCTGTTGTTCATCTCCTCCTCACTTCTTCTCCTCCTCCTCCCTCGTCTCCAGGCCTTCATCCACTTTGACGACGGTGTGAAGTGTAAGAAGTTTGTCTCCGATTTCCTCCACAAGCCTTTCACTATAGGAGGATGTGACCTCACCCTCCACTTCCTCCTGGACCATCTTGAGCCCTGCAGCACAGAGGTACACACACACACACACACACACACACACACACACACACACACACACACACACACACACACGCGCACACGCACACACAATGTTGTGATGCCATCACAGATCAGTTATGTGATGTACTAATGAGTGTGATGTTATGACAGGTCTTGTATTCTCTCTCTGCAGCTGAAACTGTACAACCGACTGCTTCAATGGAGCCATGTGGTGAGTGTATATATTCTGTTTCAGGCCAACGCCTATCCCCAGTCTTTTGAACGCGTGACGGCCAATCTGATACTGATCACAGATCTTTTTAATGGGACCTGCAGTTGATACTGATACTGATCACACATTTAACATTTTGATGTTGCCATTTGATGAATAGTACTTTAATTATAAAGAAAGAAGAAAACGTAATCCAATGTTTTATAAATGTATATAAGAAGGAAAGTAATGTCATGACATGAAACTCTGTTAACTTGTGGTATCATGTTCTGTGTTGTGATATAACAGTCTGTGTTGTGTTACAACGGTCTGTGTTGTGATATAACAGTCTGTGTGATATAACGGTCTGTGTTGTGGTATAGGTGCCTAAGGAGAAAGCGACAAAGGACCGGCTGTTGATGACGGCGATTGAGTACTGCAGCATGAGAGCGCTGAAGTTTATATTTGACATCATGGAGAACACTCAGTACCTCAGCTGCCTGGTCCTCTCTAACCGGGTACGTCTCACTGTGACCCTAGACAGGTGGAGGGGCAGGTAGACGGGTAGTTAGAGGGGCAGGTAGACGTCAGTTAGAGGGGCAGGTAGAAGGGCAGGAGACAGGTATTTACCATGACAACAATAACATGTCTCTCTCTCGCTCTCTTTAACTCTCTGCTCTACTGTTCCTATGATGAATTCTGTTCTGCTACCTCTCTTTCTTTCTTTCTTTCTTTCTTTCTTTCTTTCTCTATTTCTCTATCTATCCAGGTGGTTTTCCAGATCCCTCGCGAAACTGATATGTACAATGTGATTGCAAATCTCAGTGTGGAAAACGACAAACTATTCGAAGAAAGGTATGTGTGTTCATTTGCTGATCCCAACCTCCGAGCACCGACATAAGCTTTATGTGTGTGTATTTATGCATATCTATGTGTGTGTGTGTGTGTGTGTATATATATATCCTTAACGGAGTCTCTCCTACAGGTCTATATATTTTCCAAAACCATACCATTTTGAAACGTGAGTTTTGCTTACTCCGTCTCCTTATCAATAATAAACATTATCAACATCTTGTCTTATCTATGATAACTGAAAGCAGTTTCCTCTATTCTGATTCAACCGTATTGTTTTGGTCGTCTCAGGCAATTCAAGTTCATGAGGTCCAAAACGGTTCCAAGAAGACTCAAGGGATCGTGTGAGCTTGCCGCTAGCGCCGCCCCAACCACGTCTGGCCAATCAGCTCCACACCCATCAGCGCCTGGCCAATTAGGTGCCCCACTCCCGACCTACGCCCCGCCCCCTGCTGCCCCTGCAGAACTCTGTGCCTCGGCCCAGGGCCAGGGCCAGGCCGGGCCCCTGGGCTCCGGGCCCCTGGGCTCCGGGCCCCTGGGCTCCGGTCCCAGGCCTCCAGCCCTGAGTCAGGAGATGTACCGCTTCATTGCCACGGCCATCCACCAGCATCGCCAGGCCAGAGTGGGACAGGAAGTGAGCCAGGAGGAAGTGGTGAGGTCTCATCTCTTCTTCATCCTGTATGTCGGCTGCTGTGTTTTCACCGTGCAGCCGACATATTGGATGTAAGGTGTCACATTATTTTATTTTTCTCTCATCCCGTTCTCAGACCGACGGGAGCCCTCCACCCAAGAGAGAGAGGCGCGAGCAGAAGGTGACTGTGTGTGTGTGTGTGTGTGTGTGTGTGTGTGTGTGTGTGTGTGTGTGTGTGTGTGTGTGTGTGTGTGTGTGTGTGTGTGTGTGTGTGTGTGTGTGTGTGTGTGTGTGTGTGTGTGTGAATGCTAATGATTGGTTTGTGGTGTCTTCCCCCCCCCCCCCCCCCCCCCCCAGAGTAAAGGTGTCTCTGAGGACCTGATAGATGACCCACCTGGACTACAGGAGGAGGGGTTTAAGCCTGGCAAATTCATCATCATAGATGAGGTCAGTGACGAGGCCGAGCCCCTTGTTGTCTTCGCCTACCGCTCGGAGGCCTGTGACTCTCAGACCAGACCCTCGAACATCACCAAGGAGAAGGAGGTGCCATCAGACCGGCAGGTCTCAGAGGAGGTCCCTCGCACCTCCTCCTACTCCTCCTCTACCTCTAGAGGAGTCGAGTCCAACTCTTCAATGACAGCCCACTCCTCATCCTTGTCTGAAGCCACAGTGTCCTCCTCCTCAGATCTCCCCAAGTCCTCCTCTTCTTCTTCTCTCCCTCCCCCGGCCGGAGTAGTCCACACTTCTTCTGTGGTGTGTTCTGCTCAGAAGTGGAAGGAAGAATCTCCTGCCCGGGTGTCTACAGCTGATGAGCCTAACCACCGGGAAGTGACAAGCATCACTACCACGACGGAGGTGGATTCTCCTCCTGCTTGTCAACCGATCACAAAAGACGAGTCACAAAGTGAAGCAGCCATGGTATGCGGAGATGACATGGCGAGGCTTGGCCACAAAATAGCAGCAGAGACCTCTGCAGTGAAAAGTGCAGCATCACTGACAGGAAAGGATGCCTTACACACTGATCCAGCTCTGGAGGAAGAGGGGAAGAGAAAGGCCCAGCAAGAGTTAACCCTCCCAGGAAAGGATGTGGTCGTCTCTCCCAGCGAAGACGCGAAGGAGACGAGAGTAGAGGTGGATGAAACGCACCGGCAGATGGGAGATGAAAAGACAAGCGACCACATGCTGGACCAAACCCTGGTCCGGCCTGAGACGCCAGGCCTCCCTGACCCCGAGAGCCAGACCTCTGAACCCCAAGAGGAGGAAATGTTGGCCAAAGTCGCTGATGAAGCCGAGCCATTCCAGGAGGTCCCCCTGAAAGAGGGGAAGATGACAACTGTAGAAGAACAAATGCCTTCTGCGAATGAAGAAACCCCAACGGTAGTTTCGGAGGCAGCTGATGCATTACTCCGCGGTGCATCGACAGAGGAAGGAGACACCCACCAGCACATGGACTGTGTTGAAGGATCTCCTCCCGAAGAGGAGTTTAATATGGGTCAGAGCAATAAGGAGCCCACCAAAGAGGAGCAGGAGAACAGCAAGGACCCCACAATGGAGGAGCAGGCCACCAAGGAGCAGAACAACAAGAGGCCCGCTGTAGAGGAGGTGGCTCCTGAGATGGAACAGCGACGATCTAAGAGAGGTCACTCCGGTCCAGCGACCGAGCCGCTTGCGGCCAAGTTCACCAGACGCTCCACGCCAACCAGGAAGAGGGAAAGCCCTGCGGAGGACCCAGTGGAGGTGGAGGAAGCGGCCTCTGTAGAAGAAGAGGAAAGCCCACCCTGTGGGGCCCCCATCCCCCAAGGTCAACCCCATCCAAAGGAAGAAGAGGGTCAATTCCAGGTGACGGACTCTGTGGAGGGTGAGGTGGTCCAGCTCCCCACCAGGGGCAAGAGGGGACGGCCACCCAAACCGACGGCCAAGAACGTCCGGGTGAAGAAAGAGCAGCGCACTGCCCCTGTTCCAGAGGAGTCCGGCAAGAAGCCAGAGGAACCATTGGAAGACCAGGCCGGTCCAACCAGGACAGAGACCAAACAGCAGGAGGCACCAGAACCCAATAACCACATAATCAACTCTGTAGAAGAAACCCAAACGGCTGACAAAGCGGCCCCAAGCGACGCCAAACCACGGGTCTCCGGCGAAGGGGTCAGTCTGGAGGAGGTGGCTACATATCAGGTACTGGACTCTGTGGAGGATGAGGAGCCGGAGGTGAAGGAGGTCCCTCCCGTGACGAGGGGCACTAGGGGAAGAGGAAGGAAGGCCAAAACCCCTACGAGGAAGGACTGCAAGCCGAGGGTAGAGGAAACGGTGTTTGAGGTGTTGGACTCCATCGGGGGCGACGTGGCGGAAGAAGTGCCAGCGCCGGAACAACCAGGACGACCACGACGGGGGCCAGCGGCCAAAGAGCCAACGCCTGAAAAAGACGGAAAGAGAAGGAGTGGACGTGGGAGGAAAGAGGAGGTGCCGGTGTCTGGGACATCCAAAATGGCCGCCAAAGAGGCTCAACAGAAGGACTTTGAGGAGGAGGTTTACCAGGTGGTGGACTCCATCGAAGGCCACCCCCATGAGGAGGACCACTTCAACTCCTCAGGTCCAACGAGGTGGAGCCGTCTGGCAAAGACCGGAGCCACCGGAACGTGTTCTAAAGCATCCAAGGGGGAGGAGCCACAGTACCAGGTGAACTCTAAGGGGGAGGAGCCACAGTACCAGGGGGTGAACTCTAAGGGGGAGGAGCCACAGTACCAGGGGGTGAACTCTAAGGGGGAGGAGCCACAGTACCAGGGGGTGAACTCTAAGGGGGAGGAGCCACAGTACCAGGGGGTGAACTCTAAGGGGGAGGAGCCACAGTACCAGGTGAACTCTAAGGGGGAGGAGCCACAGTACCAGGGGGTGAACTCTAAGGGGGAGGAGCCACAGTACCAGGTGAACTCTAAGGGGGAGGAGGGGAAGGAACCGATTCCAGTCGAGGAACAGCTTTCAGAGGAGGCTTTGAGAGGGAAGAGAGGTCGTAAGGTCACAGGGAGCAATGCCAAGACAGAACATGAAGCCACAAAGAAGAAGAAAACCACAGAGCAAACAACCACACCCCTCCCGGATAACCAATCAGAGGCTAGGTTGGATTCTGAGGTGAGAGAATACTTGATGTAGACGATGATAAAAGTTAGTTTGTTCTATGTAGTCAGGATGGTATTGATTGCTAACATTTAACATGCTCTCTCTCTCTCTCTCTCTCTCTCTCTCTCTCTCTCTCTCTCCCTCTCCCTCCCTCTCCCTACCTCCCTTCCTCTTCAGTCCGTTGTGTCTCGGGACCAGACGGTCTATGACGAAGAGAAAGATTCGTCCTCCATCGTCTGTGAACGTAAACAAAGCGCGGAGCAAGCAGGTGTGTGAGTTCTTCTTCAATAAACATGAGGACAAACTGCCACTTTCTTGACTTTATCTAATCTCTTAATTAGATAAACATACAAATGTATAAATCAAAGCGCAATTCAAAAAGGCTTACACAATTATTTGTCTCTCGCTGTTGACCACCCTACATATTTGTTCCGAAATAAGGTCACATGGTGGTCCATCAAATGGGAGAACTATGGCTCTCTATCTGGCAATGTCGGTCTAATAAATGAACTATCAAAATAAAAGCCTTTATGTGTCAACATTTTAGGCTTTGTGTTTTTGCTTAGAACCAGCAGTGTAAGAGCAGCTATAAAGTATATATAGACGTTATGTCGTCAATATCTACCTAGGCTTTTACCTTGTTAGCTACTGTCTGTCTGTCTACAGCGTCCAGTAAAGTGAAGAGGGAGGAGGAAGGGGCGGAGTCTAAGAGAGTTCACTCTCTCTCTCCCTCCGTTGCCAATGACTACACCCTGCCCCCCTTCACCCCCTGCAACCCCCTGGGTGAGAGAAGAGACACAAATGTTATGATTTTCAGTACAATTCAATGTTTTTTTTGTGGCATGATTTCTCAATTCACTACCACTCCTTTTCCCCGGCCTGTCTGGTTCCCTCTGTCTCTATCGGTCTGTCTCTGTCTCTAGGGATGGAGCATGTGGTTCCTAAGGCTGGGTTCTACTGTAATCTGTGTTCTGTGTTCTACGAAGACGAGACCAGAGCCACGACACTCCACTGCAGCGGCTTGGGTCACTACTACAACCTGAAGGTACCTTTACTCACTTTTTCTCAGTCACACTCACTCACTCACTCACTCACTCACTCACTCACTAAACACACCTCCCTCCTCTTCTTCTAGGTGTTTTACCAGAAACTAAATGAGGAACAATCCAGGAGCCAATCAGGAGGCTCCGCTCCTGGATGAGACGGCGTTTAGGTTTCAGTAGGAAGACGGTACTGGTCTTATTTTGACTTGTACATTTTAAATTGTTTTCTATTTTTTCTTCACGTGTCTGAATTGATTTGGGATGTTTCCAGTTAGGACTTCAATTACTGGAAACTGGAGCTCTCCTCTGGACTTGATATTTGGAATATATATCGTTTATTTCTCAATGTATCATCTGTTTATGTTTATATCTCTTTATGTAACCCGTTTGATACTTAAGTAGTAAATAAAAATGAAAGTTTTCTTTAGGCCCTTTGTTTGAGACAAGCACACACACAAGCACACACACGCACGCAAACACACCGAATCTCCGTATTGTATTGTTTTTGGGCTGACTCGAAACCACTGACTCGAAAGAGTCCGCTACACTGTGTTCACTGAATTCAACCTGGTCCTGGGCCCCGTTTCCCGAAAACATCGTTAGCCTAAGTGGGTTGTAAAGTTCATCGTACGAGCATCGTAGAGTTTTCAGACTGTTTCCCAAAAGCATCGTTGTGTAATGAACGTCGTTAAAACCCTCGTAGCTAACGACGGCTCCAGGGGCACTCTGCATGCGTTTTTTGTTGCGATTGTTTGCCATAAAGCACTGTATGCGCGTTGTATTGGACCGTGTCTAGACAGTTACGAACATCCCTGACCTTAGTTTAGTGCACAATCGCCATGTTGAGAGCGTGGTTTCTGCAGTGAACATAGACTACTGCGGGAAACTGTGCTGCGATGCGTGCCTTTCCCGCTTACATTGCCCGCACCATCATACCCCTGTCCAACAATATGGGCAGGAATCGATCTAGACCAGCAACAGCAATAGCCGTGTCAATGCCTCTGCGTTTGAATGATAATGAATGAATGGAACGTTGCATTTTTAATGTTGACACCAAAGTTTCTAGACTAGAGAGTGCGCGGCGCGCCAATCACTGAATGAATGAATGCAACCTTCTGCGGAATCAGAGAAAGTCTGCCCTCTTTGCGGCGCAAAGCATGTTTCAGAAATCAGCACATTTAGATAAATGCTATAGTTGTCACACAGACACATGCTATTTTTTACTTTTGTAATATGGAATTATTTCAGGGGAGAAAATGCCGTGAAAAAATGTACGCACGGTGCATTCAGGATTAGGACTGATATAGCATATGTCAGCCTAGACCTAATCAATTGTGTTTTAATATTTGTAGCATTCATATTAGTCTATTATTTTCGTAGGCTACTCTGCTGTTGGCCTTGATGGGGAGATATTTTTTTGCTGCCACAAAATTTTTTTGCTCCCCCTCCTACCGAGCCCATTTCAGCACCGTGCCAGTGGACAGCTACAATCCTACGACGTCGTAAGAGCACAGCACGCGCGTTCATGTTAAGAGGAGTTTCAGGAAAAGCTCGAAAAAAAGTTACGAAGCATCGAAAGATCCTTCGTAAGAATGATCGTACGAGCGTGGATCCATCGTTATCGGGAAACGGGGCCCTGGTCTCTTAAGTGGCCTTGCATTTCTATTTCTGAGTTACCAGAAAAGGTCTCTGGCACAAACTCTTCGGAACTACTGTCATTCTGTTGTCCTCCATGTGTCGCTACCTCTGTGTTTTCTGTCTTGGCATCTTTGACAGTTGAATATGGGCCTTTCATCTTTTTATGATCACAGACTCTATCTCTGAGTCCCCTTCTATTGTTGTTCTATATCACCCACAACCAGTGTTTTGGGGATTTATTTTCATTTCCAAAGAGTGATAGGTATAACTCTGACCAAACATCTGACCAAGGGTGGCCCCTTGCAAGTTAACCTGGGAAAATTCACTCACCACAGCCTCCAAGCCTCCTGCTACCTCCCATAAGTCTCTCTGGGATGCAATCTTTCTCTTTTTGTGTTTTGTCATTTTCTAAACAAATTGAAAGAATACTGTATTATTAGTGATTATGAGCTGGGAGGCTACAATAGTGAATCATAGCAACGCCTAATAACCACAAGAACGACAAGAGAGGGTGGCTTAGACCCAGGCAAATGCCGAAGAGACCAGCAACCAATGATGTGTCGTGGTGTTCCTTCGCATGCTGAAACGTGTCAATTAACTTATTTAACAAGGACGCTGGAAATGGGGGGGGAGGGGGGGGGGGGGGGCTGCGGGGGCTGCAGCCCATGCATTGCAAAGCCATGACGTTTAAAAAAAAAATATATATATATTATTACACTATTATTATACTATTTAATTGACAGAACCAACATATTTTACTATTAAACGTCACAAGGCTGCACATGCATTGTAAAGCCATGATGTGTGTATATATATATATAATATTACTATTATTATACTATTATTTAATTTACCTGTTACTTGTTGATAACGCTGCCTAATCAGTCCCTTGTGCATAAAAATGAAACACGAGGTCTTAATTAAAGGCGTATTCTGGGAAATACCTGCATTTCATGTGTGATTCAATGTAGCACATTCACATTCCTGAGTTGAGAATGACGTTGCCGTCAAGTTGGTCTTATGATGTATTTCTACTCTATGGGTTCAGAAACTTCTGTAGGTCTAATACAGGTTGGTTGTGATGACATTGCATTGTAACTTTTTGCCTAAAATATTATATGATTACTTCATAGGTAAAATAACCAATTGTGACATCCTATCGAGGACTTTATTTATCTATTTATTTTACCCTTTCGCAATATGACGTCATCACAGTGTTTCTCAGCACACCCATCTCTCAATGACTTCCAGCGTCCTCTGTGTGTGTGTGTGTGTGTGTGTGTGTGTGTGTGTGTGTGTGTGTGTGTGTGTGTGTGTGTGTGTGTGTGTGTGTGTCTCTGTCTGTCTCTGTGTTTGGCACAGAAGCTCAGTGCATTCTGTTGTGTGCCCGTGGGCCACACATTGACGCACCTAGCCCTAAGCTTCCCGATGCCCAATCAAGGGTAGGACATCTGCTTTTAATCCGAACAATATATGAACTCTGTTGAATTGCTGAACTGTTGTAACTACTGATCTGCTGTATCTAAAATGTTGTATTGCTGATCTGCTGTTTCAACAATAAGTGTAGGCCTACTTATACCTCAAAGAAAAGCGGAACCATCATGGCCATCTGTTAACTGCTGAAGTGTTGTAACTACTGGTCCGCTGTTTCAGCACTAATTACCCTCCGAAGAAAACAGGAACAATCGTGTGCATCTACTCATGGAAAAAAAACTGACTTTAACTGTTGAGCTGTACACAAAGTGTACCAAAATACCAAGAATCAAGCTGCGAGGATCAAGCATATTTCGCTTATATCTGGGTTCGCACCCAGACCACGAACACCACAAACAGATCAAGCGGACAAAACCTCTGTAACACAGCCTCGCTCCCCACATCAAAGTCACAACACCCAGCCCTTTGTATGACGCGCTACTCACCGTGTGGGCAGCTGTTGCCTCTCTAACCTATCCTTTCTCACTTTCTCACTTCCCCATTCCCTTCCCCCCCCCCCCCAAGAAGCCTGTGATTTTTGTCAGGCCATCATTGTAAACAAGAACTTGTTCTTAATGATCTGCCTGGTTAAATAAATAATAATAAATGGGAGAGCGGGTCTTCCTCCGGTGGGGGGGGGGGGGGGGGGGGGGGGTCCCACTGGATCGCCTTCGTAAGGACCGAGTCGAAACTGGGGATCTAATCGCCCACTACAAAACGTAGTCAGGTAGTTTTATTCAGAAGTTACAATTTGTAACAATAAAAAAATAGCTACTCTGAGCGCAGGGGACAAAAAGGGGTGTCAAAAAAGCAGAAGTGAAGCGTGTCTTCGTGTCTCTGTCTATTTATACCCTTGCTTAACGTTGTTCTGGCTCTAACCGGTTCTAAGCAGTAGGCTATATTGTATACAGAAGATTTTAAGAGTGTCTGTATGTCAAAAAACAAAAAACTGATGTCTGACACGTTTTATGAAGAAAGTGTTTAATATTCACAATAAAAAAAATAAAAAATATTTATTATTATTATTTATTTTTTTGGACGTTAAGGCGGCAGGCGTGTGTGTAGGAGAAATTTGTTAAGCAATATGCAATCAACATCTTGCCCAGTATGCTATATTAATTAAATGAGTGTGATGTGATGTGTATCTGATATGTGTTCTTCAGTGTGTTGGAGCCATGGGCTGCACGGAACGCTCTGTTTAGATTGGGCCTCAAGGAGGTCGGCGCAATATGTCTCCAAATAAGGGAAGAATGCATGGGATGAGGTAACAACGTATGGATGATATATGGGCATAATGGAGCATAAAGGCAGGGGCCGGAGAATGGCTGTTCAGTTCTTTGTCAAACCATCTCAGGATTTTGTTGTTGCTTCTTCTCGAGTGATAATAAAATCTTTATCACTCAAACCTTCGGCTTCCTCGATCTCTCTTCGTTTTTGTTTAGATGTGTTTTATCTACGACATGTGTTGCTTAGTTCTGCGGGAAACGCATTATGCGGTCTCAGTAGCCTTTCAGCCATTACATTTCTGTTGTGATGTTCCTCTAGGCCTACTAGCAGTGCTGCTGCCATTTTATTTAGTAAAATATAGTTATTTTGAATTCAGGACAGGGTGTATGGTGTTGGGAAAAACTGTCTGTCTAGTTACTTGACCAGTGTTGGGAAAAACAGTCTGCCTAGTTACTTGACCAGAAAAAATGAGACGGAGAGGTAATAAAGTCTATCAGCACGAGGGCCTCGGATTTATTGAGTGAAGTGGAAAAGGTAATACAGATTCATAAAGCGTGAGAGATCGAATATTCTACGTCCCCTAACAGCGCTGAGGTCGTCCGGAGCTTCGCCTCCGAAGAGGTTCTGCCTCGGACGAGCTCCCGTGATTTGGTGCATGAGAAACTTATAGTATCTTTCCTAGCCAGGTGTGTGTGCTAGACTTTGTGTGTGTTATCGAGGGTTCTCTTGTCCCTGAGCCTCCGAGTTGTTTTGTCTTTCTGTGTGATATGTGTGTCCTCGCCATCTAGCTGAGGCAGCCTAATATCTCGCTTGGCCGGGTGTATGGGGAACCACGTGGGAGAAACGCTACTCATGCTTCGGACATGAGTATGCCATACACACCCCTCCTAGGGGCTGGCATCCACCCCGGCCTTACATTGCATGCATCCCTTTGCACAATGACACGGAGTGTCCTCCGTAGACTGATAGGGAGAGGGCTCGAGGGTCATCTTCACCCTCTTGAATGTGTGGTATGTTGTGTTTATTAGATTTGGGCCCAGGGTTGACTATATTCATAATGTAATGTCCGTTTAGGTTATTTTTGCCCATCACCAGATAAAATGAGACGGAGAGGTAATAAAGTCTGTCAGCACGAGGGCCTCGGATTTATTGAGTAAAGTAGCAAAGGTAATACTGATTCATAAAGCGTGAGAGATCGAATATTCTACGTCCCTAACAGTGCTGAGGTCGTCCGTAGCTTCGCCTCCGAGGAGGTTCTGCTTCAGAAGAGCCCCCGTGATCCGGTGCATGTGAAACTTATAGTTCTTTCCTAGCCAGGTGTGTGTGGTAGACTTTGTGTGGGTTATCGAGGGTTCTCTTGTCCCTGAGCCTCCGGGTTGTGTTGTCTTTCTGTGTGATATGTGGGTCCTCGCCATCCAGCTGTGGCAGAGTGTTCTCCGCAGACTAATAGGGGGGCTCGAGGGTCATCTTGACCCTCTTGAATGTGTGGTGTGTTGTGTTCGTTAGGTTTGGACCCAGAGTTGACTATATTCGTAATGTAATGTGTCCGTAATGTGTCCACCCCCCAGGAGGCACCAGAGGAGAACGCACTCTGCTGTCCGGACCGACGACGGATGTATGGACATTGCTTACGTTGTATTGCTTCCTTAGGCCTCTATGTAGCCTACATTTTTGTTAATTGCACTGCACTGCATTAACTGTATCTTAAACGGTGTTTGTGTATTTGTGAGAGAAATAAAAAATATTATTGTAATAAACTAATGTTATCATAAATATTTTTTAACTTTTAAAAGTTTTGTCTAAATAATTAATGATTGTGGTTGTGAAGTATTCAGCTTCTACTCAATAACTGCGAATAATACAATTCATAGTTCCTCTGGAAAATAAACAGGTGTTGTGGTGCGGGCGGGGGTGTTGAAGGCCGACTTGGCAACCCAGTAGACCTAGTCGGGGGATGAAGGCAGATCTGGCAACGCAGGACTTCTCGTCGTGACTCATGACGGTCCCTCGCTTGGAAGCATATCGATGGCTTAGAAGCGACGCACAGCTCACATCGCCTTGTGTAGAGAGACGTCGGGAGTCGTGAATCCCAGCCGAACAAAGCAACGATATTAGACGTAAGTAGGATATGCCCGGTGTCTGATAGTATGCCTACATGTATCCTATGTTGTTTAATAGTGCAGCCCGGGTTGCAACGGGCTGGCGTGCTGCTGTCTCACACCTTGGAGTCAACATCTGAACTTTCTTGGGCTTATCGCCATCCAAGTGTATGTAAAAGCCTCGACTACTTTCTGAATCAGAGTTTGTGTTGGTAATCGATAGGTACACCACAAACAACGCGAACACGCAGTTTAGTGGCTCTGGTGTTGGCGGTTAGCTAGTCTTTCTCATGTCTGTTTAGTTATTCTTTAACATTCCATATGGTGCATTAAAAATAATGAAACCACTTGAAGTAGGCCTACTTTTTTTTTGTTGCTATGTGGGATGCTGTGCCTCAACGTTTAGAGAAGACTGTAGATGGGCGGATTTGAGGTTTGACATCTGGGGGGATGACTTAATAATCTGTGGGAACAAAATAATTTGTGGCCACAGTTTAATAATTTGTGGGAACGAGATAATTATTTTGTGTCCACGAATTAACAATTAGGCCTATCAAAGGATTGTGTGTTGTGATGTCTATTGTTGCAGCAACGTCTATGCAACCCATTGATGCAGCTTCGATATGGTTTTAATCATATTAATTAATTAAATCATATGAATCGGCATGACCTCACCTAGTGTTCGAGTTATAATCTGAGCTTTGTGGGGGTCTCTTGGGGGTCTTTTAGGGGCAGAGATAAATAAATAATAGCCTACCCGGTGTGCGTTCGAGTGAGAGAAAAGAGAGCGAGGGGGAGACTTCACTGCTCATGACTACGTGTTCCGACTCCAACACACGCACACGCACGCACATTTCAGAAAACGACTTATTTTGACCATCTTGAAAAGGTATGACGGCGCACACCGCACAACAAAAAACTAAATGCAATCATCTTACCGTTACGAAGAGTAGACCAAATGTCACGTATACAATTATTCTATTGAAGTCTAACGCAATACTTTATTGTATAGCCTACTATTGTTGTTTTTAACCATAGCAATACATTTCACCATTTTCCTCAAATGCATGCGCTGAATAGTGATCTGGTTGTGCGTGCGTGCGTGCGTGCGTGTGTGTGTCTGTTGGGTTATCTGGGGCTATAATAGGCCTAGTTGCCAAGCCTCGTAAGGAAAGTTCTACAAGTGTCGTTGTCGTAGATCGCACCATCTTTCCCCGTCTTTGTTAAATGCGACTGCATCACCTTCTCTAACATGATCAGCAGCTCACGGATTTCACTCTTATCTGGTTATCACTTGATTGCTACATCCTATATAATCCAGATAACCAAACAGACAGGCACGCACGCACGCACGCACAACCAGATCACTATTCAGCGCATGCATTTGAGGAAAATTGTGAAATGGCAATTTTAAAAACAACAATACTATACAACAAAGTATTGCGTCAACGACTTCAATAGAATAATTGTTACGTGGCTTTGGTCTACTCTTCGTAAGATGATTGCATTTACTTTTTTTTGAAGGCTCTCATGTTGTGTGGTGTGCGCACAACATCACTTCAAGATAAGGCAGGCAGCAGGCAGGCATATGGGGCTCCCACGTAACTCAAACCCTGGCCTAACCTCTGCTGCAACAATAGACAACACAGCACACAATCCTTTATAATTGTTAATTCGTGGCCACAACATAATTATCTAGTTTCCACGAATTATTAAACTGTGGCCACAAAATAATTATCTTGTTCACACAAATTATTAAACTGTGGCCACAAAATAATTATGTCGTTCCCACAAATTATTAAATAGTTCCCACAGATTATTAAGTCATGCAAACAGATGATTAAGTCGGGCAAACAGAATTTTCTTTCCCCAGATGTCACCAGAGTGGCTCCGTAGCGAGTGGATCATTGATTACATTAAATTCTTCTTAGATTTGCCCATGCGCAGTACTTCTATGATCTGGTACGTAGTCCTACTATCCGTATAGAGTGGATCGTTGAATTTGTTTATGGTTTTGCTCATCCCTTTATATGGACCCTTCCTCTGTGGTGTTTAAATGTGAGTAGGTACTACAGTAGATCCTCAGACACATTTTTCTTCTTTTGCCAAAATAAACCTAATTATGGGGATTGACTGTTGACTATATTGTGTAGTTTCTCTGCTTAAAAACTCCCTTTAACATGCCCCTATGTCTTCAATGTGTTACCGTGTATCACCCAGTATAGGCACCAGAGCATCACACTACCGTAAATGACACAAATTATTTCTATACGCCAATGAACAAGTCCGAAAAAAGATCCAAACTTTGCGATTCGATTATAAAACAATTATCGATGCATCTTGATTCAACAAAAAAAAAATTATTTACATTTCCATGCAGGATTTTCAAAAAAATGTATATATACATCTGACTTTGCTACTCAGAGTTTGCTAATCACTTCCTACTTGTGCGATGATCATTAAAGACAATCAACAGATGAATTACCTTATCTAATATATTGTATTAGATAAGGTCATTCTAATATATTAGATAAGATCCTAAAATGTCAACATGTTATCCATCTGTATAACCTTATTTTTTTTTTTTTTCCAACCATTTTCAGCTTTGGTTTGTTGGACCCTAGTCTGCTTCCTCCTGCCGCCGGGCTGCTCTAAGCCCCCTGATTGGAGGGGCTCCACGGGAGCTCTCTCCCGATTGGCCAGCAGACAGCTTGTCTTCATTTGGTGCAGATGAAGACCAAGCTAGCTCTGACTGAAATTAGCAGCTCTCTTGCTGCTGGCAGCAGAAGCGTTTCCTCGACGACTGTCTCCAACAACCCTGCTTTGTATCACCACCAGCCCCTTCATTCCATCAATCTGCCTTCTGAAGGTCGCCAACATGTCCCACGATCTGTATAACCCCTATTCCCCTGAGAGCCAGGATTCCCCACAGCGCCCTTACCAACCTCCAAACGTAGGCCCTGGCAATGTTGGAGAGCCTCCTCACATGGTCCC
Organism: Micromesistius poutassou; assembly: GCF_964030765.1. NCBI lineage: Eukaryota > Metazoa > Chordata > Actinopteri > Gadiformes > Gadidae > Micromesistius > Micromesistius poutassou. The sequence continues at coordinate 782,162 of NC_140293.1, read as the reverse complement.
TGGTTCTACCCATGCATCTTATGGCGTCTACGTATACCCTATGCACCCTGGGTCTATGGGCTATATCCCTGGTCAGAGTAAGCCAACCACTGAATTGGAGAGTTCCATTGATGGCCACATCAAAGGAGCCCGACAGGATGCAGGCCTCTTAACTGCTTGGCCTCAGGGATCTTCGGATTTGGGGCCCACTGGCTATAGATCATCACCGCCCATCTCCGATGGACAGTTTTATAGATATTCAAAAACAATGCCAAGTGGTGCCCCAAATTGGCATTGGCCGTCGGGCCAACAAATAAGCAATTATCACTCCACTTCATCCTCTGCAACAAATGTTCCCCCATCACATTACTCACAATCTTCTGAGCGATATCCATTCTCCCGTTATTCAAGTGTCGATGAATGTATTAGAAGCAACAGGCCTTCTACTGCAGCAGCAGATTCTGCACCGTCTCCTCGAGTGTCAATGGCCTATGAGCATCCTTCCACCTCCAGAGAGGCTGATTACAACCAGCCCATAATCACCCGTGAAGAAGCCATGGACGTCCTCAAACACTTCGACCTTCATGAAGAAGACTGGGAGGAACTCTGTGCGTACACAGATGACCAGCTCTCCCTCCCTAACCTACACTACGTGCTGCAAGACATCCACCAAAAGAAGGCAAAAAACTCATCGGCTGCCTCTAGGTCAAGCACTGGCCACCAGGCTCAAGGCAGCCAGCGTGCCCCAGGAACCAGGGCGGTGTCCCAGGCCGAAGTAAAGCATGAGGCGCAAGCTTCTCCTACCTTTCAGCAGCCGAGTAAAGTGATTGTATGCAAACATACAAGTAAATATACCTTAGGCTTCCATGAAGAAGAAAAGGATGGAGGACACCCCAGCACCAGTTACATGAGCCAAATGCGGGACACTCAACCAAAGGATGCAGCACCAGCCAAACCCGGTGTTCCAGCATTCTCCAATGGCTCACAGAGATCCAACATCCCTTCTCTTGTTAACAGTCCATTACCAAGTGTGAAGGCTTCTCTGAGCCAAAAGCCAGCTGCCCAGTCCATCCAGACTGCCATCGCTTCCTCAAAGAAGGAACCTATTGCGTTGCAGCCAGCAGCACCTGTTACTAAACCTACTGCCACCAACATCATACCTAAGAGGGGTTCCGGTGCTGATCGTGTGGCGTCTTCAGCATGTCAAAGAGCAGCTCCAGGTACTGGAACTAGGAGTGAGAGACCAGCTCCAGGTACTGGAACTAGGAGTGAGAGACCAGCACCAGGTACTGGAACAAGCCACAGACCAGCTCCAGGCCCCAGAAGCACCAGTCACGGTCCCGCTCCGGCCGTTGGGACTACCATTCGAAAACCAGCACCAATCATAGGAACCTTCAGCCACAAAACTGCTCCAGGACCCGGGACTACCAGGCAGAGACCAGCTCCAGCCACAGATCCAGGGCCAGTTCCCACCCCTAGGTCCATCCCTATGAACCAGGGGCCCCCTCCTGCGTCTGACGTGTCCATCCAGAGGCCTCCGCCAGCCAAGCCAGCCGGCAACCGTGTGCCGACGGCGGCCCTGATCAGCGACTACATGGGCGTCACACCTGATCTTTTCCCCCACACCTGTAGTCTCTGTAACAAACCTTGTGTTGGCATGAAGGTGAGTACATCAGTTGTGGTTTTTATTGCGCCTTTTGGGAGCTAGTTTCCCATACATTTCAAGTTGGATAAGCTTGGGAACAAATCATCACTTTTTGTAAAAAGACTATGGCTAAAGTGTACTATAAAAGGGTTCCTAGCCAGCAGATATGTACAACCCAAATTTGTCATGGTCGAAGAATTGATTGGTTGGGTTCGCCGATATGGAAGAAAAATTTACCTTACATTATTATGCTAACATATACTTTTCATCTGGCCTATATGCTATATAAATATTACAATGGTGAAGAAAAGCTTAAGAAGACAAGTCACTACCCCTCTCGAACTATGACCTGGAGTGGTGTCATAAGGTCTGTTGATTGACTTATCTGTGTTTACCCACTGACATAGAGGAAAAACAACAGATTGGGAAACTAGGTAGACATGGTGTGTGCAGGAGATATCGTAAATAACAACATTCTTGATGGACAGAAAGGGAGATATAAGGAGGGGCCTGTGACTAGCTCTCCAGTTCTTTGTCAAACCAACTCGGCTTTGCTCTTACTTGTTCGCAAGTAAAAATAAAGTCTTTTGTCATTCTTGCTCCGGTGTTAAATGCGGTTTATCTACCACACCGACCGGTCAGAAATTAATTCTGTAGTTAGAAGCAGTGATGGGCAACATTACTTTTAAAAGTAACTTGTTACCTAGGGAGATTACTGCCATTAAAAAATTAACTTTCAAAGTTCACTACTCACCGATATGACCGAGTTTATTGCTGAGTTGAGGCAATAATCTGATTATTTGCAAAAGTCATCAAAGTATTACTTTTAAGTTTAACTGAAACACAGGATATTGTCAATGTCCCGCTTTGCCAAATGTGCACATGGGCAGGAATATTCACTCTTCCTCCTTTTCAAGCTCTTGTGACATTCCTCAATAAAAGAGCTAATCAGGACATTGTAATTTATGGGTGTTTGCATTTAAACTCGTCTTAAAAGTGTCATTGGTGAATATTTCTTTAAGATATATTGCACTCTGATGATCCGATGATGTTCGATGATCAGTTTTTAAGGCATACCAATGCCATATTACCATACCGACCAAGCTCGCCATACCTCCCCATATGGAAGACTTATTTTTCTCAAAATATAGTCTAATCTGCTTTACCCAGTCAATATGTCCATTGTGTCGTGTATTGCGTCAGCCTCAGTTACTTCAGGTCCAACCTCAACCAACCATTCTGTGAGGCGTGTCATTACATCAAATAATGTATACTATCATGTATTCATTAGGCCAACATACTTGTCATACCGTAGGACCCCATCATAGTTGCTTGTAACTATATTTAGGAATTGTAATATTGTTTTAAAATAATATTTTGCTTGATTATTTAAGATGTTTGGCATGGTCCAAGATCTGAAGACAACAATGAAAACTCAATTTTAAAACATCTTAAAGTCTGTATTTTACTTTTCTTGTGGATTGAACATCTTGTATGTTGTTGAGTCAATGTTTGACAAATATTTCTTGGTACATTAATTTCAATACAAAAGACACAATTCAGATTCATATTTCTGTATCACACACCTCTAAACGTAATCACTTCCTCTGTGTGTTTCCTCCAGGACTGGCTGGACCACAAGAATCACATAGTACACCTTGCCAGTTGCAGACTTCTACGCAGACAGTCAGTGAACCTCATACTCAAACTAGACAAGAAGCTGTTGTCCTAAATGTTGGAGTCTGATGTTTAGAAGCATGATGTGCTTTTCTCTTGTCCAGGTATTCTGAGTGGGAGCCAGATACAGTTTCACTTGAGTAAGTTCCCCTAACATAAGTCTCAAACTGTGTGTGTGTGTGTGTGTGTGGCCTACTAAAGCATAAATAGATGAGAATGTTTTATGCTTTAACAAATGTGTCAATGATGGGCAGCACATGACATTAAACAATGAGATTAACATCACTCAAAGCTTAACAGTATTTGACATTACTGCATGTCTGCTCGTCTTCCTCCTTTAGCTCTGCCCCTAAAGAATCCCAGCAACCCCCCACGACTACCACAGTCCCCGCCTCCTCCCAGAGTTCCAGGCCAAGTCTCCAGGCAACCAGCCATGGAGGTCCTGCCCCGTCAAACTCTGCACCTCCCTTGCCGACTTCGGAAACACACGAGACTTGGTCTCCACAGAGGAAGAGATCAAGGTCCAAGTCTTCAGGAAGGAAAAGGTCAAGGTCTCCACGGAGGAAGAGGTCAAGGTCTCCACGGACGAAGAGGTCAAGGTCTCCACAGACAAAGAGGTCAAAGTCGTCAGCGAGTTTGCGGTCCCCAGATAGGAAGGAAACCAGTGGGAGAGCTAGTTCACCACTTAGCTCCAGACCTGTCCACAGGTAACCCATATTCCTTCAATCTCAATGGTGTAGTTCACCAAATGCATCTGCACTATCCTTCATACTCACTTACTTTAATAATATACAAGATTGAAATCAAGCTTCGCATTGATAATAATAAGACCTCCTGTCTATCCTTTCCACCTTACCTTTTTGTGAATGGTTCCCTCTTTCTCAATAACCAGCTGTAGAAGCCGCTCCCGTTCCTCATCAAGCTGTACCGATGGCCTGGTATTCATGCTAATCTTGATCCTCCCAGGTCCCGCTCTGGGTCTCGATCCCCTCACCCCTCCTCTCAGCGAAGACTGTCGCGCAGTCGCAATAGGAGGTCTTCGGGTCGCAGACAAGAGGAGTCCAGTGTAGAACAGCTGGCCAAGAAACTACTGGAATCCTCTGGTAAGAGACCAGGTAGCGAGTAATGGAGGGAGGGAGAGAGAGGGAGAGTTACAGGTAGAGAGACCTCGTGGATAAACCAGGAGAGGGAATGATTTAGTCTTTACGCACAGTAAAACCTTACGGGTACTTTTCATAATACTTAGATTAATCAAATTTGATGTCTATCTCTTATTCCTACTCTAATCGCCTCTTCCTTCGATCTTTCTTGCCCCGTCTTCCCCTGATCGTCACGCCTCTTCTCCTCTTCCTCTCTACTTCCCCTCTTTCTCTCCATCTCCTCTTCTTCCCCCTGTTGTCTTCCTCTCCTTCTCCCGCTCCTCTCCTCCAGGTGTCGAGTGCTCCACAGGCTCCACCAGTCTAGAGCTTGTGGTCCAGTCTCTGGCCACAGTGCTGCAGGCAGAGCTGGCCAAGCTGAAGGCCGCTTCATCGTCATCATCCTCTGCTTCATCTAAAGATCAAAAGAAGCCACCCTCCTCTTCCTCATCTGGAGATGAACAGAAGCAGTCATCATCATCTAGAGACGAGAAGAAGCCATCCTCCTCTTCATCATCTGGAGATGAACAGAAGCAGTCATCATCATCTAGAGACGAGAAGAAGCCACCCTCCTCTTCCTCATCTGGAGATGAACAGAAACAGTCATCATCATCTAGAGACGAGAAGAAGCCATCCTCCTCTTCCTCATCTAGAGATGAACAGAAGCAGTCGTCCTCCTCATCTAGAGACGAGAGGAAGCCATCCTCCTCTTCCTCATCCGGAGATGAACAGAAGCAGTCATCATCATCTAGAGACGAGAGGAAGCCATCCTCCTCTTCCTCATCTAGAGATGAACAGAAACAGGCATCCACTTCTTCGACCAAAGGAGGGAAGGAACCACCTTCGTCCTCTTCCTCTGTTAAGGGAATCAAGAAGGTGCTGGTTAAGAAGAGCCAACTAAATGATTTAGTACCAACTGAATCTGCAAAACCTCAGGGGGTGAGTAGTTGAGTAGTTTATTTGAGTAGTTTTCACTCTCCGTCTTTCCCACTTGACTCTCTTGTCTCTTTCTCTGCGTCTTCCCCTGTGTCTGTGTATCTGTGTATAACTCTGTCTCCTGGGTCTAGTCGGGTCTCCTGGGCTTTGTACCGGCCCACCCTCCCCTGCTCCTGTCTGGGCTTCCCTCCACGGTCACCCAGCAGCAGGTGTTCTCCGCTGTGGAGAAGTTCGGAAAAAGCAGACTCATTTCTGTGGCGAGTGAAGAGGTGAGTGCTAACCCCTGGCAGTTTAACTCCTCAGGTCAGAGTAAACTTTGGTTGGACTGAACCAGACCCATGACATGTTTCCACTTAAAGTGTAAGTAAACATTAAACTGGAAATCCAGAGTTCTTGCGAGAGAAGATTTGAATTTTCTCGGCGAGTCACTCTGGGAACGAGCAATGTACTCACTTCCCTACGCCAAATTAAGGGCAGGTAGAGAGAGCTTTAGGTATCAATACCATATATGGATTCTATTAAACTGCTGAACTGCTGCTGCATCAGCACAGTGTACCGAAAACCTTGTAGAAAGAGGAAATGTAGCCCTGAAAAACAGGATGCCTTCGCATGCACACGCCAGCTGGCGACTGGTGTGTGCACATATAGAGCGCACCCAGGACACACCACGAGGAAATAGCACTTAGCCCTCTTACGAGGACCTCTCACGAGGAGATAGCACACAAGATTCAACAACTTGCTATGGGTAGACCCATGGTGGCATCCTCAAGGTGAAAAACTCACGAAAAACACAATGGTGGACCAGAAACATGGCTATTACGCACAGGCTAGAAGCCACTATAACACCCTAGACTATTACTACTACTACTACTACTAGGCTAAAAATAGACGCAGTAGCAAGTAGGTGGACCCAAACAGGTAGGGACTGGGAGCTCGCCTTTGGGGGGAAAGAAGATCTGTAACCGCAAACCGTCTCCAGATCCCCGCAGACAGCACCATGGCATGGTCAAGAAAAAATGTCAAGCATGTTAAAAACCCTCAAGCCCCATGCACATGGTGGAAGAATCCTATGCCGTATTGTCCGCATATGGGTATTACAGAGCACTTAGCACTACCCCTAGATACCCCAACATAGTCCAAGATAGTGACGGATATCCCTCCCTCGATCCCCTGTTCCTCATGCATGGGGGATTATGCCATTGGCCATTATATAGCACTAGACCTATTGGGCAACAGAGGCTCGAAGGCCTCAAAAGACACCTCACTCAAAGGAGATAGATGGGCGAATGACACTAGGGAACAAGAGGGGACATATTGCTCCAACACCATACCCGGTACTATTAAACACTGGGCAGATCTGAGGGGTATTCCATCAACCAAGCTAAGCGCAAAGCCGGGCTTGTTTCGCTTAGCCGGGCTTCTTTCAGCTGGAGTTGCGTTCTACATCTATAAAAATCCCGCCCGGCGGTCCTGATTGGCTCTACCATTAAATCTGGTGCCCAAATCCCGCCCAACAGCAGTGATCCCAGATGGATGAGTGGAGCTAGGTGGAACGAAATTCATCTGGCGACAGTCAGGTTACCTCTCCTAACCCCTGGTCCCCAACCACTCCTAGGTCGTCCAGTCCTGCGAGCCCAAGGAGACCGGAGAGTCCAATAGACCCACAAGCCCTAGTCCTGGGTTGGGCTTGGTTTTGGAACACAGAACAGAGGGAAGGGGGTTGGAAAACACCAACATGGCAGGAACCCCTACCGGAGGGAATGGCAGAGCCATCTCCCCCACCCCAGGAGGCAAAACCTCCTCGGTGGGACCCGGCCCGCCCCAAGCGGGGGCCAGGCATGAAAAGAAAAGATTGGGAAACCTCCCAGCTGGCAACCTAGGGCCCGGGCCCAAAATACCCGCCCAGGCGCCACCGCCACCGCCACCCCAAGCCTCCCAGAAGCAGGCCCCCCCAGTACCCCCTAGGGGTCGCAAACCGAGACTCCAGCCCCAGATACGGGAGACTAGAATCACTGGCCCTCCCAGGGGGGGCTGGCCTCCCCCTAGGGGCTGGCCCCCCCCTAGGAGGGCAGGGTTCGGCAGACCCACTCCCCCGCCCTTTAGCTCCCGACACCCAGTGATCCCTCCTTTAGGCGGGAGGAGCCGGTTCTTCCAGGTCCAGGGTGGAGAATGGCAGAAGGTCAACAACAAATACCTCAAAGACCCGGAATGGGCCTTCCACAACGCCTGTGGCCTACGCCGTGGGCCCAGGGGCTGGCCGTATTCAGTGCACCAGTTCCTGTGGCCCCTCGGCAGCATAGCCGAGGCAGAGCACCTGATATCCTGCTCCGATCTTCTGGACCACTGCCCACCAGCCCACGACGCCCTTCCACGGGGTGTCTGGCACGTCGCCAGGTGGCTCTATCGACACGGGCCCACCGGAAAACCATTCTGCATCCTGCAGAGCTTTGACGGGCAGAACCTCATTTATATCGAGGACCCAAGGACTGCTCCTATCTGGGGAACCGTCTACCCATGCTTCCATGGACGGGCATAGGTGCGTAGGAGGATGTCGTGTGCCCGTGGGCCACACATTGCCGCACCTAGCCCCAAACGTCCCTACGCCCAATTAAGGGCAGGACTTCCGCTTTAGGTAGCATTACCATATATGGATATATCTATTGAGCTGCTGAACTGCGTCAGCACAGGTTGTTCTCAATTTGCGTTCTTTTCTGTACTCGTGTACTGTTCCAATTCAAAGTTTGCATCACGTCAAGTACAGTCGTAAAACCCGGAAGTGTTCTTGATGCGTTCTTAAACTGGCCATTCCAACGAGGATGTATTTCGCACTCCCATGGTTTAAAATGTTAGTATGTAAGCTATAATAATAGGCTATATTGGAACATTTTAAATATATAACACAAATGTAGGCCTATTCATTAAAAATATTTACATACAATTTTAAAATGAAAGAGTCTGGGGTTTTGTTTTATATTTAAGCAATAGATCACGACAGGCTGTGAAATGTTCTCATTATACCACAGTTAAGGGGCGTTGTCCGTCCCGACGCACAGCGGAGGGATGGATATAATGAGCACATTTCACTGACTGAAGTGATCTATTGCTTTTATAAAACGGTTACATAAGTATGGAGAAATGAAAGTCGTAGACACTGTCGTAGATAAAATACAACATCTAAACAAAAACGAAGAGATTGAGGAAGCCGAAGGTTTGAGTGATAAAGATTTTATTATTACTCGAGAACAAGCAACAACAAAATCCTGAGTTGGTTTGACAAAGAACTGAACAGCCATTCTCCGGCCCCTGCCTTTATGCTCCATTATGCCCATATATCATCCATACGTCGTAACCTCATCCCATGCATTTTTCCCTTTTTTGGTGACATGTGGCGCCGTCTCCCTGCGTTCTTCCCTTATTTGGAGACATATTGCGCCGATTTACAGCTCTCCCTGGACCTCATTGAGGCCCAATCTAAACAGAGCATTCCATTCGGTGCAGCCCGTGGATCCAACACACTGAAGAACATATATATCAGATACACATCATGTGAGGAGAGCATTTCTTTGGTTGCTCAGTGTTTCTCCACACTCATTTAATTATTATAGCATACTGGGCAAGATGTTGATTGCATATTGCTTAACAAATTTCTCCTATTACACTCTCAATTTTGAAAAAATGAGAAATTCGGAAAAGCATTTTTTTAACGAATACAAAATTGTAGTCCCTCCTGGCTGCCTGCAAAGTGCGAGGCGGTTGCTATGCAACACACTGTAGCGTCCTTCAGACAGAAGGCTAGAGACGGTAGCTCGGTTTGCCGGCAAGTTAGGTTAAGTTAGGTGCGGAGTGATACTGAACTCTGTAAACTGAACGGGCGTCATAGCTGTGTGTATACGTTTATTATCAAATCGCTTGATTTAAGTCACGCCGTTTTATAAAATCTGTTTAACGTCGATGATAGAGGAAACCCATCGCAACGGAACTTGTGTGTGTGTTTCAGTCAGTTGTGTTTTTTATATATATGTGGTGCCCCCCCCCCCCCCCACCAGGAGGCACCTGAGAACGCACTCTGCGGTCCAGATCATGTGCACTCTCTTTTTTTTTTTCTGAACATCACTTCTTACCCTGCTGTCCAGACCATGCGCCTAAGTCCTGGGCGTACCCAGTTCTTCAGCCTCGCCGGGGAGAGATGGCACAAGGTCAACATCCGACACGCCGCTAATCCGACCTGGGCCTTTGACAACATGAGTGGGCTCCGAGTGGGTCAGAGGGGACTGCCCGAGGCCCTCGGCTTTGGCACCGGCATCTACCCCTTGCCCAGCGCGAGGCCAACCCGACACATCGTCCGTCAGTCGGATGAGATCGGGCATATCCAGGCCCGGAAGTGCTACGACACCCCCAGCAGGTTGATTAAACACATGGCCAGGTGGCTCTATGTCCACCGTCGCACCGGGAAGAGATTCTGCGTCCTCCAGAGCTCAGATGGGCAACACACCGTCTTCATAGAGGACCCCCAGGCCTCACTCTGGGAATGGGTCAGCTGGATGCGTAGTGCGTAGGGGGATGTGGTGCCCCCCCCCCCCCCCCCCCCCCCCCCAGGAGGCACCTGAGAACGCACTCTGCTATCCAGATCATGTGCCCCTTTTTTATGAACATTACTTCTTATCTTGCTGTCCAGACCAGGCGCCCTTATATGGACATTGCTTCCTATCATTCAGCATTACCCTTATATGTGCATTTCTTTAGGCAACATACGCCAACACATCATGTATCCACGCCTCAGCTAAAGAACCTGTATAACAACTACAGCTGTCTGTCTGCAATATGCTGACTATCTGATAGAAAAATGTGCAGTCTGTCTGATGGAAACTGGGCTGACTGTTTAATGAAAAAGCTGTGCTGTGCAGGTGTTCAGCCTAAACATGTACTTAGATACACAGGCCCCTTCCTAGAATCGAGATGTACAGGGCAGGATGTGGTTTGACTTCAATGACGTACAGACGCCCTCTGCATACAGTGTACTGTTTAGAACCGGCTAGAACCAGATAGATCACGCTTCAGCACGGTCCTCCCACTCAGCCTCCTGCAGGGCAACATTTCACACCTCAACCCGAGGAGATTGAGAAGCAATCGTACTTGAGTACAGTACAGGGCAACTTTGCCTAGTGTGAGTGCGCCCTCAGAGCACTAGGCCCTCGGACCCGATACCGAGGAGTTAATCAATCGCTTCATTTCTTTATTTAATTATTCCTTTATTTCTTTACAAAGTATATTACAAGCTGTATTTTCTGAATAAAACTACCTGACTACGTGTTGTAGTAGGCAATTAGATCCCTAGTTTTGACTCGGTCCTTACGAAGGCGATCAAGGGCCTTCGGGGGCCCCTCCCCCACCGGCAGAGAACCCGCTCTCTCAGTCGTCCGCACGGTAAGCATCATACAAAGGGTTGGGTGTCCTGACTTTGATGCGGGGAGTGAGGCAACATACAGAGGTTTGGTCCGCCTGATCTGTTCAGGGTGGTGTTCAGGGTCTGGGTGCAAACCCAGTGTTGATCGATGCGTGCCAGTGTAAAGACGTCAAAATGAACCGCTGCTCAGACAGAGCTCCACACATCCACACTCACCACGGCCTTATTATGAGTGGCTCCTGAGAAGATGTGCTTTGTATGCCTGTGTCTTTAGGCCAAGGTGTACTTTCAACAAGCAGCTGCCGCTCATGCGTTGCCGGGCTTTACGGAGCGGAAGATTGGTGGAAATCCAATCGCTGTGACACAGAAAGCGGTAACTCACACACTCACGTCACGTACTGTATCTCTAATGACTCTTCCTCCTTTCTGTCTCTAACCAAATGGTTGTCTTTACAGGTACCTGGGACAACAACAGTGCCAGAAGTAATGTAAGCTAACGTACAATGTTATATTCTAGATGAACCGTTGAATAAGTAAGGGATGATCACCGAGAGGCAGGGCAATAAACAGTTTGATATGCCCGGCTCGTGGAAGGTTACCGCCTTCCACGAAGCAGTCCACTAGCCGGGCATATCAAACTGTTTATTGCCCTGCCTCTCGGTGATTATCCCTTACTTAGAATCCAATCACATGACCTCTATCTCTCTACCTTGCGGTTCCTAGGTCCATCAATCCGGGCCCTGCTGTCAAAGTACAAAGCTCTGCCACAATGGCCACCAAGGTTGTGGCAGAACCTCCCTCAAGTTCCGTGCAATGCAACAAGCCGACCGCGCCCGGTAACAAAACAAACACACCCGGTACTAAGGGGACCACACCTGGCAACAAGAAGGCCCCACCTGGCAACAAGAAGGCCACACCTGGCAACGCAACTACCATCCCTGGCAACAAGACAACCACACCTGGTAACAAGGCTGCCACGCCTGGAAGCACAACGTACATGCCCGGCAAAAAGAAGATAACCCCTGGCAACACAACAACCACACCCGGCAACACAACATCCATGCTTGACAAGATGACCACACCCGGCAACAAGGCGGGCACACCTGGCAACACGACGACCATGCCTGACAACAAGATGACCACACCCGGCAACAAGGCGGTCATGCCTGGTAACACGACTGCCATGCCTGGCAGCACAACAACCATGGCCAGCAAAATGACGATGACCCCTGGCAACACCGTAAACACGCCTGTCAACAAGACGACCACACCCGGCAACAAGATGGCCCCGCCCGTTAACGTAACGATCACACCTGGAAACAAGACGGCCACGCCTGGCAACACAACGACCACAACCGGCAGCAAGACGCCCACTTCTGGCAACGTAACACCCAGGCCTGACAACAAGGCAATCACGCTCAGCAACAACACGGACATGCAAGGCGACACGAGGACAATGCCTGTACAACCGGTGGCCCCTTCACCTCCGGTTGCCAAAGTCTTCCCCACCGTCCTCTTCCTCAAATCACTTCGTGAGTATCTACCTCCAACCCCGATCATTCTCCAATCAATAAGTACCTTCAGCCCGGGGTTAGATTTGGGCATGGTGTGATTTTTGACCGCTCTATTTTCACTCTTATAAGAAATTTGACCATCACCTTGCTGACTTTTTACAACGCCTATTTTCTGTCTGTCATTTAAACAGAATGTCTGGATGTACAGTTTTGGACATGGAATGACGTAGGTCTAATAACGCCATCAAACACACACACAGGCAAGCACACACTGCCAATAATTAATCTCGGTCTCTTTGCCTCTCTCTCGATATAGTTCCTACGCTACGCCACTAGTGGTGCCCCCATCATGGTGACTGATCTGCCAGAGAAAGGCAACGGGGCTTACACTGAGTCTTCAATGTCACGTGTTTTGGAGAAGTTTGGCAGAATCGAATGTGACAAAGGCTTCATCCTTCCTTACAACTGCAAGGTAAAGTTGAAACATAACCATACATTGTACTTTAATCCTGCAACCATGTCACTTTGTACCGCACTGATCGTCTCCGTTATAGTGTATTTGTGTTCAGGGCATCAGTGTCATTGAGGTTCTTTTAGTGATGATGACTGCTTTGTGTGTCCAGGCGTTTGTAGCCATGACAGCCGATAGGATGGCGTCTCTGATGGAGGCGCTGGTGAAGGGAGCCCCCTTGAACTTCGAAACTGTCCGCCGTCACCTTCTGAAGGAGAACGACATCAGATGTCCGGTACGCACACAAACACACACAGGAAAACTACATTCTCTGAATCAGTGGAGGTTTTGAAATGATTTGACGTGAATACTGGGCTTAATCTGACAGAACAAAGCCCCCATCTCGACAGAGACCGGCCCCTGTTTTTTTTGCTTGTAATATATAATTACAGTATTTTATATTATTCTATAGTATAGAATTTAAGGCTAATGGAAGCCTTGGTTCCTTTGCACCATGACATCCAGCCAAATACCCCCTCAGAAGCTTTTTTCCCTTGGTCGAACATTGGTGAAGTTAGACTTTTCAGCCGACTGGCTTAGTGCTAACACTACCGCTGCGTCGATGCCACTTCCGGGATTTGGGGAAAGCGAGCAAAAGTCCTCCGCAAAACTCACAAGTGTAAGGAAAAAGCTAGTGAATTCAACACTCCATAGAAATGCATTGACAACTGAAATAATTCAATTATTTATTTAGAGTGTTGAATTCACTAGCTTTTGTTTTTTTTCCTTACACTTCTTACAAATCTCGGAAGTGGCAACGGCGCTAGTGGTAGCGTTAGCAGCAGACAGTTGAAGCTGTGTTATTATTAATAAACTCCTGGTGTACTGATGGGAACCAGTTCCACAATTTATATTGAAGTGGCAAAAAAGTAACTCTTAGATACACCTAACCCTGTTTTTCAGAAGGCAGAAGCCGGTGGATCACACGGCTCTACCCCTGAGGGGTCAGAAAACCCCATTGATGGAATTGAAGGGCCAGAAAAGCCACATCCAGAGTTTAGGAAGCTAAACTTCAAAAGATACATTTGGTGTCTCTCGGCAGACGCCACCAGAAAGAAATGGTGGTTGGGAGCAGTCGGCCCCATAGCAATCCCCTTTAAACCCCCAGCTGACGAAGGATTAGCACCCAATGAAGAAGTGACACATCAATGTCCTGATGATATCCCCATGGGCCAAGAATTAGATGGGCGGGTCTTAAACCCGGTAGACCCAGAACACGCCCAGACCTCCCAAAAGAAAAGGGAACCATACGACCCAGCAAGTGGACATGGTAGCCAACAGAGGACGAGACTTGGACAAGCTGGGGAGATGAGCAACCACGGACCGCCTTCTCCTCCTCCTAACACCCATCCCCAAAAAAGACCTAACTTCGAGGCCTGCACAGGACCCCCCTCATGCTGATGGGCCCCCCATGGGTCATGGGGCCACATTGAGCCCTGGATCCCCCGTCAACGACCAGCGCGCTCTACACACAACCCAGAATGCTTTCAACGTACCGCATGGGGAGGCCCCTACAATCCGAGGACAATGGCCCGAGGGCCATTCCCAGGCAAGAACCAGCTGTTCCGGATCCAGAACGGGGAGTGGATTAGGACGAACAATATCAGGTTGAAAGACCCGCGATGGGAGTTTCAGAACGCCTGCGGCCTCCGGCTGGGACTCCGGGGATGGCCCCCAAGGATCGGGGTCTGCCAATACCTTTGGCCCCTTACCTCCAGCAGAGAAGCGGACCACCTGATGCCGGCCTCCACTTTGATCGCCAGTGCCCCATCCCAGGAGGACACACACGAGAGTCTAATGCTGGGGTGAGGCTCCTTACAGATGGAATTAGGACTTGGCATAGGTGCATAGGAGGATGACCTGATGTGTCCTGATAGGACCCACTGAGTTGATGCACCTAGCCGCTCCAGAATCAATCACGAAAAGGACACAAAACCACGCTGTCAACAAATGTTAACTTACATATATAAATATACCTTATATATACCTTATATATCTTATTATATAGAGATTTAGAAACACTCGAGATGTGTCAAGTTCAAAATGCAATCAATGGTAAAGAACACATGGACAAACGGGCAGACGGCGGGAGACATTGACGGCATAAGAGGGCCACTGTGAGGAATAGTGTGTGTGAGAGTGTGTCTCTGTAGGCCCCATGATATGACTACCATACTTTAACTATAACAGCATGTGACACGAAACACAAGTGTGATCCTAAGGAGAACACACGCACATTGTAAACCCACGATGGCTGTTGCGTCAGCACATGTGTCATGTACTGCACATCAAGCCCTGCGGGCGAAATAGGGAAAGTAACAAGAAATGTTTAACAAAGGAACATTTGTTGAGAAAATGGATGGATAACTCAGACTGCCAGATGACATCGGATAAAAGACAAAAGCGGGCATAAAAAGAGGACCATCCACGCTAGGTTCTGGGGTTAGTTAGATGACCATCTTCTTGGGGCGGGCCGTGTGATACCCTTTCTGAACTGTTGTAACTACTGATCTGCTGTTTCTAAAATGTTGTATTGCTGATCTACTGTTTCAACGATAAGTGTACTGACTACCTCAAAGAAAAGCGGAACTATCATGGCCATCTGTTCATAGAAAAGACTGGACTTTCAGCGGCACTACCATATATGAGCAGAACGTCCTCGCGAATAGTGCTGCCATATGTGAAAAACATCGAACTGCTGAAATGTTGTAACTGCTGATCCACTGTTTCAACACTAAGTATACCGACTGCTTCGAAGAAAACAGGAACAATCGTGCACATCTGCTCATGGAAAAAAACAGACTTTCAGCAACACCACCATATACTGTATGAGCACGACTTCCTCATCTAATAGTGCTGCCATAATATGAAAAATATTGAACTGATAAATTGTTGAACTGCTGAGCTGCTGCGTCAGCACAAAGTGTACCGAATACCTCATAGAAACAGGAACCCCCATACCCCTCTGTCCCTGAAGAAAGCGGAACATAGCTTTGTCGCAACGACGCATGCGCCTGCCTTCGCATGCACAAGTCAGCTGTCAACTGGTATATATCGAGCACCCCCAGAGGGGTATTCCATCAACCAGGCTAAGCGCAAAGCCAGGCTTATTTCGCTTAGCCAGGCTTCTTTCAGCTAGAGTTGCGTTCCATGAACATGACTTAAGGGAATCTCCGCTAGGTAACCATGTCAATTTATCCGACCAAACTAACCTGGTCGGGAGCAGGTTAACTGTCAGGCTAACTTGAGCGGTGTTTCAGAGAAAACCATCTGTCAGCAACAATTGTACCAACAGAAGGTTCCGCCAAGCCTAGTCCTCACAATTTTGTCATAAATGTACATATATGAAGTACAAACAGCGTTCACTAAGGGTCTAAAATTAAATGATTCAATGAATTGCTATCTATTAGGCCTACTACTGCAGCTATTTTTTCAACACATTTTTACACAAATCTATGTATTATCGCGTAATCAGGAATCAGCGGCTGGGTGAATGGTCTAGCACTTTCCCTGTGACAGGCGTGACCCGAGTTCGCGTCCAGAGTATTTCATAGTTTTCTTGGAGTTGGCTTCATTTTGTAATTCCCTAATTAAGAATATTCAAAGAAATGGAAAATAAATGGCATGAAAAGTTATTTGATTTCTCTAGTAGGCCTAATCCTTCCTATATTACTAAATGCTTGGGGATAGAACCCCGGACGACCGGGTGCAAGTCCGACACGTTAACTCGAGACTATCTCCCTGCTTCCAAATCCATGGTCAATATTAAATTAAAATATGTTACGCTTAATACTACTTATGCATTCAACAGATCGCCGATTTTTGTGCCAGGCAGCCTCCCTGTTTCTATTAATGGTTACGGTGTTCCCTTTTTGAGTTATTATATGCTTGTACTCCTCATAAACCTCCACAAGCAGCTTCTGTTCGCCGCTGGAAAACATCCCGCTCGGTCCTTTTCGGACATTTGATCCATGATTCGACATTCACGGTTATGGGCTGGTTACATATCTCGTGAACGTGCGTAATCCAGGATAACGTTAGCCTGGCTTGAACTAACCTGAGCAAAGCGCCGCTTTCGTTAGCGACTTTGATGGAATACCCCTCTGGACCCTCTCGGCAGCACTTCTTCTCCTGCCTTCTTTTACTCAGATCTAGGTTATCGTAGCACTGACCCACGGGGTCTGATAGAGTCACTCGTTGACTTTATAGGACCCCGAGAACTGCTTCTTCCTCTCCTTCCCTTTCTCCCCCTGCTAGCTTATTGAAGCAGCCTCTACGGAGAACTTGAGCTGCAAGGACCACCCCCCTTATCTTATCTGGTGTCTGGTTTATTGAGATAAATCCTACGCAGTACCAAGCTGCGAATAATGAGAATATTTCTCTGGTATCTAGTTTGCTTGTTTTGTTTATTGATAATTGCTTGTATTGTTTATTGATATTTACTTGTATGGTTTACTGCCCACTCAGTCTAAACAGACTCAATTGTTGACTCTAATAGACATGCCAAGAAAGGAGTGTGTAGGCCTCTTACTAGAAACCCAAATGATGATTTAGTATTTACGATTTACTACTGACTATATTTTTACTATATTTGACTCTTTTAATGAAATCGTAATTTTCTGTAACATTGTCTAAAATGGTATTATATATTAGACTGTTAACATTTAACCTCTTTCTCTTGACAATTATTTTCTCTGTCAGTGTAAACAAGTTTTTTTTTATCAAAATAAAACTACCTCACTACGTTTTGTAGTAGGCAATTAAATCAGTTCCTCTGTGATTGATCCGGCTCCCCAGTAGGGGCCCGACCGACAGCCCGCAGCTCTCCTAGCCCTTGCACGAGAGGTAAGTGGTGCATGGTACAAACAGGGTTGATGGTGACTGGTCCGGAGAATGAGGCAATACAAAGAGGTTCAGAATTGTTCCCCGCTTCGTGGCCCACAGGGACTGAGGTGGTAAGAGACACCCCAGAGTTCGATCGAAACGAGTGTTGCCTAAATTTAGCTTAACTTCGTAGGGGCTTAAACGAGTGACCTGTGTTGGACACATTGACCAGAGTCTTCCTCCACCGAGCTTAGCTGAGGATCTCTAACACGTACCAGGAGGGCCAGCACAGGTTAAGCCCCGGGGCCGAAGAGAAACCAGTATAGGGTACCCCCCCTCCTAGGCGACGGCTCAGGAGAGGTCTTCCCACCTAGTGCGACTGAAGGTTCTCCCACAGCCCTCATGCTATAAAAACCCATTATAGGCGAAACACTCTACAGTAGGGCTGCTCGATTATGGAAAAAAAATCATAATCACGATTATTTTGGTCAATATTGAAATCTCGATTATTCAAACGATTATTTTTGAGTTTGAAAACATGATGCATTTATTCATAATTTCTCTCCAAAAAAAAACCACTTATTAAATGAGAACTTTGAAATTTCCCCTTAAAAAATACACAAAATGGTCAAATAGAAAATAAAGTCCAGATATGAATCTAGCTGTTCTGCAATTTCTATAAATAAAAAAAAATAAAAAAAATAAAATAGTTTCAACTCGATTATATTAGTTTGGTGATCGTTTCACTCTGAAATCGAAATCGCGATCAAAATTCGATTAATCGCCCAGCCCTACTCTACAGTGGTGACCAGGGACCCTGACCTGAGATACTGTTTCACGATCCACTTCAATATAAATTGTGGAACTGGTTCCCATCAGTACACCAGGAGTTTATTAATAATAACACAGCTTCAACTGCCTGCTGCTAACGCTACCACTAGCGCCGATGCCACTTCCGAGATTTGTAAGAAGTGTAAGGAAAAAAAACAAAAGCTAGTGAATTCAACACTCTAAATAAATAATTGAATTATTTCAGTTGTCAATGCATTTCTATGGAGTGTTGAATTCACTAGCTTTTTCCTTACACTTGTGAGTTTTGCGGAGGACTTTTGCCCGCTTTCCCCAAATCCCGGAAGTGGCATAGACGCAGCGGTAGTGTTAGCACTAAGCCAGTCAGCTGAAAAGTCTAACTTCACCAATGTTCGACCAAGGGACAAAAGCTTCATGATTAACGTCACTATTGTGTGACCTCTCAGCACACAGGACGGTGAACGGACCAGAAGACCTTGAGGTGAGTCGGCCCGTCTGTCTGTCGGCATGCATCCCAGCGATGAAAAAAAAATCTCCATTAGGGAGTAGGGCCCTACTTTGACCTTTTTTTCTGACTGACGATGTTGGTGTCTGTGGGGCGTTCTCCCCCATTCTCTCTAATTATTTTATTCTCTAACTGGTTCTGTCCTGAAGTGGGCGGAGACCTATTTGACTGGGCAGAGCGTTGTCATGGTGACAGGGCTGCCGTTGGCCTTACTTCGTGGAGAAGGACGTCAGCCGTGTGTTCTACTCCGTGGTGATACTACCTCTGCAGAGAAGGGTACGCAAGCACACCCACAAACTGTGTTTCCATGTCATGCAAGTCCTTTGAAATTCCTACTCTCTCCTATTATGTCCTTTCCTTTCCATTTATTTTCCCCATTGCCTCCTCTTCTCTCCACCTCTCATCCCTCCTTCTCTTCTTTAACCTCCACTCTTCTCCTCCGCCCCTCTCACCTCCTCCTCCACTCCTGTTGTTCATCTCCTCCTCACTTCTTCTCCTCCTCCTCCCTCGTCTCCAGGCCTTCATCCACTTTGACAACGGTGTGAAGTGTTTCACTATAGGAGGATGTGACCTCACCCTCCACTTCCTCCTGGACCATCTTGAGCCCTGTGTGTTGTGATGCCATCACGCACGCACTCATGCACGCAAAAGTCAGTAGAATGCAGCAATACACCTGACCTCAAAGAACTAAGCCAACTTGCATGAATCATAATACTTTCTGTGTGATTAACCCTGCTATGTACTAATGCGTGCTTGCTTTGCTGCGTTAAATGCAGTTTTTTCTGTGGTGAATGATTGTCCATGTGTTGAAGGAATCCCTCTAAACTTTAAGTGGGGATTGTTTTTACGAGGCTTTGCCTCCCACTAAGAGGAGTGGGAGAAGGGCACCTCTTGGTGTTATCAATTTATGGCCCCAGGTGGGCCGAATGTTTAGACTGAGAAAGGGAGTGAGGGACAGAGAGAACCCTAACTCACATTCCACTCTAGTTTATAAGTCTACACCAAATAGTGTCAGCAAGCAAGCAAAACATACGCACGCACACACGCGTAGTAACACACACACACACACACACACACACACGCACACACACATACACACACACCACATACATACACACACACACACACCACATACATACACACACACACACACACCACATACATACACACACACCACATACATGCACACACACACACACACACACACACACACACACACACACACACACACCACATACATACACACACACACACCACATACATACACACACACACCACATACATGCACACACACACACACACACACACACACACACACACACACACACACACACACACACACACACAGATACAAATAACCCCCCCCCCCCCACACACACACATGTATTTAAACCCACACACGCGCACATAACCACACACACATAGATAGACAGGTCTTGAGCTATAACTCTCTCCTAGGGAAGGTCACATCCTGGGGTTATCAATTTATGGCCTCATGGGGCCGAATGTTTAGACTGAGAAAGGGAGTGAGGGACAGAGAGAGAGAACTTTTAATCAGCCGATGATGCTGACACTGATTACAGATTTAATATTTTGATGTTGCCAATTGATGAATAGTACTTTAATTATAAAGAAAGAAGAAATGTTTTTTTTTTTTTTTTCATTTGCTTTTTATTGAGTTTTCTTTTATAGAACATAAACAAAGGTGGTATATATGTCCGCAGGACATCAAATCAAAAAATAAAATAAAATACATAAAAAGTAAACATTAGGGAGAGGATCTATTTCTAATCCAAGGCACAAGTCAGAAAGTCAATTTTTACACTTATATACACACACTATATACACACACAAGTATAAGGCCACTCTAGTACATACTGTTGAGAGCCACTGCGCGACTCGGACGTCAAACCTAGTCTTGGTTGCGAGATTGCGCTTTACCGCGAGGAAGTCGAGCCCTAAGTGGGCCGAAGGCGCCCCCCACCGTCGTGGATGCTAGCGCACCCCCTGCTCGCTTCCCCCTAGGCTGCGGGACCGAGACGCGCCTGCCCACCACGTGTCGGATGCCCTCGGTCTAGCCCGTGTCGAGACTCCCGTTGCAGGCGCGCCCCTCTCAGTCGGTCCCTCACAAGGATGTATCTAACTTTACGCTGGCAACGCATCGATCAACGCTGGGTTCGCACCCAGACCGCAAACACCACGAACAGATCAAGAGGACAAAAACCTCTGTAACACAGCCTCGCTCCCCACACCAAAGTCACAACACCCCTTTGTATGATGCGCTACTCGAATCGAAACTGAGAATCTAGGCCTACTACAAAACGTAGTCAGGTAGTTTTATTCAAAAAAAATTTATTCAAAAATTTAAGAAATAAAAGAAACATAGAAAAAGCTATTTGCTACTCTGAGCGCGGGGGATAAAAAGGGAGCGGGGTGTCAAAAAAGAAGAAGTGGTGTCCGGTCTATTTATGCTCCTGCTTAACGTTGTTCTGGTTCTAATCGGTTCTAAGCAGTATATTAAACAGAAGATTTTTGAGGTCAACATTGAGGTCAAACCGCATCCTGCCCAGTACATCTTGATTCTAAGAAAGGGCCTGTTGTTTCAAAACGTGGGACATGTTGCAGGTGGCACAGCTGCATATCAGTTTTTTTTTCCATCCCACAGTCCGAACAGTTTTCACTAGACAGTTCAACAATTCAGTAGTTCAATAGTTCAACAGTTCAACAGTTCAACAGTCCATCAGGTACACAGCATATTGCGGATATACAGTTAAAGTGGTTATACGTGTTCTTTAACTGAAGCGTGGATATATGATGTGCTGGCATATATTGCCTAAATAAATGCACATATAAGGTAATGCTGAGGATACATGATGTGCTGGCGTATATATATATTGCCTAAAGAAATGCACATATAACATAATGCAGAGTGACAGGAAGCAATGTCCATATAAGGGCGCATGGTCTGGACAGCAAGGTAGAAGCAATGTTCATCAAAAGGGGCACATGATCTGGAAAGCAGAGTGCGTTCTCAGGTGCCCCCTGGAGAGCACCACAATACTTATTGATGTATATTGTATATACCTAAACCATACATACATATCACCCACAGATTTGTATCTTACATGTAACCATAAAACAACCCTGCTCTTTAACAGAATTATATTGAACTGAATTATATTATATTGAACTGAGGGATACATTGTACATTAGTGCTATATAAAGTTGGACCATAAAGTTGACACATAAGAAAGCCAATTTATTTGACAAATTTTCCTCGAAAATATCTGTTCTCAATTTAAATGTGATCCTTTCCATTGTAAATATAGTATAGACCAAGTCAATCCACTCTTTAATGGTTGGTGTGTCTTTCTTAAGCCATTTCCTGGTGATAGCCTTTTTGCATGCCACCAACAAAACCCTCAACAGGTATTTATCACACTTTGCTAAACAAAGCTCTTCCAGATCTCCCAGATACATTATTTTGAAATTGATTTTCCTCTTAAAGACTGTCTCCAGTACGCCCTGGACACTTCTCCAAAATGGAGCCACAGATGAACAATTCCAAAAAATGTGAAAGTGATTGGCCGATGCGTGTCCACAGGACCTCCAGCATGTGGTCTGATTAGAATATTTACTCTTTTGCGCCGGAGTACAAAAAAACCGAGTCACATTTTTCCAGCTAAATTCTCTCCAGGAGGGAGAGCTTGTCGTTACAGATTGCTGTCTACAGATCCTTTCCCATTCTTCCAGTGTAATTGTGAAACCTCCCTCTGCTTCCCACCATGTCTTAATATGCAAATTATGGTCTTTTTTCAGATCTTGAAGAGCAAAATACAATTTTGAGATCACTTTTTGATAGGGAGCATCCTTATAGGCTCTCCTGAAAATTCCAATGATCTGTTCTTCTAATAGAATTTCAGATTTTAAAATCCAATGTTTTATATATGTATATAAGGATTAAAGTAATCTATTGTGATACAACGGTCTGTGTTGTGATACAACGGTCTGTGTTGTGATACAACAGTCTGTGTTGTGATATAAAGGTCTGTGTTGTGATATAACAGTCTTATGTTGTGATATAACAGTCTTGTGTTGTGATATAACAGTCTGTGTGATATAACGGTCTGTGTTGTGATATAGGTGCCTAAGGAAGGAGAAAGCGACAAAGGACTGGCTGTTGATGACGGCGATTGAGTACTGCAGCATGAGAGCGCTGAAGTTTATATTTGACATCATGGAGAACACTCAGTGCCTCAGCTGCCTGGTCCTCTCTAACCGGGTACGTCTCACTGTGACCCTGGACAGGTGGAGGGGCAGGTAGAGGGGCAGGTAGACGTCAGGTAGAGGGGCAGGTAGACGTCAGTTAGAGGGGCAGGTAGACGTCAGTTAGAGGGGCAGGTAGACGTCAGGTAGAGGGGCAGGTAGACGTCAGGTAGAGGGGCAGGTAGACGTCAGGTATTTAGAGTGGTAGGAGACAGGTACTTACCATGTCAACAATAACATGTCTCTCTCTCACTCTCTTTAACTCTCTGCTCTCCTGTTCCTATGATGGATTCTGTTCTGCTACCTCTCTTTCTTACTTTCTCTATTTATCTATTTATACAGGTGGTATCCCAGATCCCTCGTGAAAATGTACAACGTGATTGCAAATCTCATCATGGAAAACGTCAAACTATTCGAAGAAAGGTATGTGTGTTAATTTGCTGGCGACGTCAGTCTAATGGAAAATACACTCACAAAAGTGTATTGTTGTGTGCCTTCAGAATAAAAGTGTGTGTGCAAGAGTCGGTACAACATTTTAGGGTTTGTGTTTTTGCTTAGAACCAGCAGTGTAAAAGCCCCTACAAAGTAGATAGACGTTATGTCCAAGGCCTTTACCTTGTTAGCTACTGTCTGTCTGTCTACAGCGTCCAGTAAAGTGAAGAGGAGGGAGGAGGAAGGGGCGGAGCCTAAGAGAGTCCGCTCTCACTCTCCCTCCGTTGCCAATGACTACACCCTGCCCCCCCTCACCCCCTGCAACCCCCTCGGTGAGAGAAGAGACACAAATGTTATGATTTTCAGTACAATTCAATGTTTTTTTTGTGGCATGATTTCTCAATTCACTACCACTCCTTTTCCCCGGCCTGTCTGGTTCCCTCTGTCTCTATCGGTCTGTCTCTGTCTCTAGGGATGGAGCATGTGGTTCCTAAGGCTGGGTTCTACTGTAATCTGTGTTCTGTGTTCTACGAAGACGAGACCAGAGCCACGACACTCCACTGCAGCGGCTTGGGTCACTACTACAACCTGAAGGTACCTTTACTCACTTTTTCTCAGTCACACTCACTCACTCACTCACTCACTAAACACACCTCCCTCCTCTTCTTCTAGGTGTTTTACCAGAAACTAAATGAGGAACAATCCAGGAGCCAATCAGGAGGCTCCGCTCCTGGACACACACTGGACGATGCTAGCCCTGCCTACGACTTTTCAGTTGTTTCAGAGGTCTACCCTTCCCAAGTCGTTATGAGACGGCGTTTAGGTTTCAGTAGGAAGACGGCATTGATCTTACTTTTGACTTGTACATTTTTAATAGTTTTATATTTTTTCTTCACATGTCTGAATTGATTTGGGATGTTTCCAGTTAGGACTTAAATTACTGGAAACTGGAGCTCTCCTCTGGACTTGATATTTGGAATATATATATAGTTTATTTCTCAATGTATCATCTGTATAATATGTTTATATCTCTTTATGTAACCCGTTTTGATACTTTTTGATACTTTTGATACTAAATAAAAATGAACGATTTTTTTAATACAGTTTGTTTGAGACAAGCACACACGCACACACACACACACGCACACACACACACACACACACACACACACACACACACACACACACACACACACACACACACACACACACACACACACACACACACACACACACACACACACACATACATACACTTACATACACACACACACACACACACACATACATACATACGTGTGTATATATACACACTTATATGTATACGCATGTATACTATGCACACATACAGGAACAGGAAACATGAGCTTGGAGCAGAATGTGTTCAAGTAATCAGTGAACAGTGCCAGCACAAAAAGAGCGAGTATCAGTTAAGGGGTGGACATTTAGAACTATTTTAGGCGATATGTTGGGGAAAAACCCATGAACCAATAACCAATAATATGGTTGGCAGATTTATTTTACAAGTAAGTAAGAGTACAAGTGTCAAGTGTGTGAACGTCAGACCTGTTTTCTGATCTGACACATCCGATCACAAAATAAGTCGCGTTGAAATTGAAATCCTCCCTGTATAAATGAGTGTAACCAAGCGTGTCATTCAAGCAAACCGCCTTCACACTACTTGGCACCTGCACATTTTGTGTGAGTGTGAGAGAAAGGGAGGTCGGCTGCACCTGTTCATTGCACTACACTGCATGAACTTTAACCTAAAACTGTGTTTTTGTGTTGTGATGATCCCTTCCCCTCTGCTTGTTGTGGCTTTGGCAGGGGTGTGTCAGGAGAACAGGACCCACACCTGAATTCATTTGCTCCTGATGACCATATAAGAGGGCTGGAGAACTCAGTCTCTCTCTCTCTCTCTCCTCCTGGTAAGAAGGTTTTCGGTTTGGTTGGGTTTTGTTAGTTTTGTTTTCACTTGGTTATTTGCATATCATCTACTTTCTCACACCCAGGCACTCACCACATTACTGATACTACTGACTTAAATTGATTTCACTCTAAGTTGTTGTGGTGTTTGTTATTAGTTAAATAAATTTAATCTACTTAAAAACCTTGATTATTGTGTGGTCTCCCATTTTTGTCTTGAATCTGAGCCGGTTCATGACAGTGTGTATTTGTGAGAAATAAAAATGATTATTCTAATAAACTGTTATCAATATATATATTTTACGTGTTTTCTATAAATAATTAATGATTTTGGTGGCGAAATATTCTGCTTCTACTCAATAACTGCGAATACCACAATTCATAATTCCTCTGGAAAATAAACAACAGGTGTTGTGGTGCGGGGGTATTGAAGGCCGACATGGCAACCCAGTATCCGTAGTCGGGGGGATGAAGGCAGACTTGGCAACCCATGAGTTCTCGATCTCGTCTCTCGCTTGGAAGCAACACACAGCTCACATCGCCTTTTAATTTAAAGAGACGTCGGGAGTCGTGAATCCCAGCCGAACAAAGCGACGATATTATACAAGTAAGATATGCCCGGTGTCTGATAGTACACGTATCCTATGTTGTGTATGTTTAATAGTGCAGCCCGGGTTGGTGTACCCAGGGGCAGCGACGCTATGCAACGGGCTGGCGTGCTGCTGTCTCACACGTTGGAGTCAACATCTGAACTTTCTTGAGCTCATCGCCATCCAAGTGTATGTAAAAGCCTCGACTACTTTCTGAATCAGAGTTTGTGTTGGTAATCGATAGGTTCTGCACCACACACAACGCGAACACGCCGTTCAGTGGCTCTGGTGTTAGCAGCTAGCTAGTCTATCTCACGACTGTTTATGGTTATATTCTTTACAATTTCATATGGTGCATCAGAAATAATGAAACCACTTGATGTACGTTGCTTTTTTTTTGCTATGTGGGATGCAGTGCCTCAAAGTTGAGAGAAGACTAGATGGGCGGTTGGGGTAGTGATGTGTGCTTCATGAACGAGTCGTGTGCGATTCGTATCTGCGAGAGGATTGTTGATTTATGTTGATCACTTTATAGCTTCCTCTGTGACGTTTAGAATTTAAATCTGTGTACTAAAGTCGATCCTCAGACACATTTTCTTCTTTTGCCAAAATAAACTTAATTATGGGGATTGACTGTTGGCTGTATCGTGTAGTTTGTCTGCTTAAAAACAAACAACCTTTAATATGCCCCTTATGTCTTCAATGTGTTGCCCCCTATGTCTTGTTGCCGTGTAACACCCAGTATAGGCACCAGAGCATCACACTACCGTAAATGACACATTATTTATATTCACAAATGAAGAAGTCCGAAAAAAATCCAAATTTTGTAAACTAGTTGGAGGTGGTTTACAATAGGACTTCAGAATGCATCATGTTATATATTTTTTTGCCGTCACAGTATGGAAGAAATTAACAAACATCTAATGGTAATCCATGATTAGGGATATACCGATACGGTACTCATGTTCTCGTACTCGTAAAACGTAAATTATATTACACTTTACGCAACTCAACCTATTGTGGAAGAGCCAACGGTGAATCCAAAACGTTTTGTTTTTTTTTAAAGAATAATTCGTCCTCCTCCTTGGCATCTATGCCATTTTATCGCTGTTAGTGATTTTGTTCTTGGTCCCCAATTTAGAGAAATTTAGAGAAGGGTAGGTTGAATAGTCTATACTAGTGTAGGTGGGTGAGAAGCAGTCTCCATATGTGCTCCTTGGCTTTCGATCCCTCTTCTCACCGAACCAAAGGTTCAGGGCGAGTATTATACTAAAGATAGCGTAAAATCAAAAAAGAAAAGATGCAGTTTCTCCCTTGATAAGGTATGTGACCCTGGCTATGTCTAACCCAGTCGGCCTGGCACCGGCCATTTGGTTCGTCCTTGTACGGACATAAACAAATGGAGGTTTGTTAGAAATAATGCCTCGTATCAGTTGGAGAGGCACTGGTGTGTCCTTACACTAAGAAGTGTGAACATGGGTGTGTGCACGAGAACACAGACACTAGAATACACCAGCATTCCACAATACACTAATCAAGGTTAACGAAAACGTTGCATGAGAAGCGCTGTCAGTTTCATACACAACAATAGCTCCACATAATGAATTATTTCACGATATATTACAAAAAAAATTGTAAAATCCGATTTATTAGTTTAAGATATGTGGGTTGTTTCAGACGGACGGCAAAAAAATTATATCTGCAATGATGAATTCGGTTTCACATTCAATCGTCTGTTTCACATTCAAAACGGTATAAAATATACCCCTTTTTGCTTCCTAATCTCAATGGCTCACTGTGAGCAGATTTATTTTTGTTTTCTATTTTTCCTGTTTACAGATTGGACAATGTTTCCCAGATATTTCCCAGAGTGCCAAACGATGGCCTTGATATTAGTAAAAAAATAATGTGGAATATAGATATCAGCGATCAAATGTTCAGTCAAGACTAAAGAAATCGGTCCTTTTTCAACGAGCCATTTTGTTTGCAAGATAACATTGTCAAACTACCATCATTTGAGCTGAGACTCACCCACACGAGAACACAAGCTCTGTATACACCACACAGGGGGCTGCTAACCCTTCGCGCCAGATGGTTTGTTACGCCAGACCATCTGGAAAATTGTCCTTGGAAACTGTTTGGAAAAGGGCTGGCACTTTTTTAAAAAAAGATTTGGAAGGTGATTTGATGAACCATCCGTCCATCACTGTATCACATAAATTACGCAGTACCTCATAGCACACTGATTGGTCTGAACCACTCTGGTCTGGCCACAAGTGCATAACCAGATGCGTGGCATGTCGGATTCTCTAGTGGTCTTGCAAAAATCCAGCTGCCTAGCAAGGTAAGGACTTTTCGGTAACGGTGGAATCTTTTGGTTCTGAGAGTGAAGGCAGAGGAACCGACCAGACCAGGTTTGTGTCTACAGTCATGGACACGCCCACACCCAACTGAAACCAAAATTATAGTCGCCGTTTGTGAACTGTGCTAGCCCGCGAGAATGAAGTAATCCTGTGCATGGTTCATGTGGCTATTTGTTGATTGAACAGTGCGCAAGGACCAGGATAACGTCATTTTTGATTGCTTCATACAGCGTTTGCGCCGTATGATGCTAAATTGCCATACGTTGGGGGGGATGGCATTTAAGCTCAAGCGTAAACAACTGGCCAGGTGTTTCCCCTGTAACCGGTTTCTCAGATCAGTCATAAAAATAAAGTGGATATGGGTTGTGATTTGAATAGTCAACTAGTTATATTGCTGAAGTATCCTACCCTGCTCATTGTAGAAAAATCCCTTTCACAGTTTACAGGGATGGTTAGGCCAATGGCAGCCAGCTTGCTCAGTGATGGGTAGAGCTTATCAAAGTGTTAATTTACTTAAATCAAATGACATTTTCAATGATTAAATGACTGCATTCACGTGGCTTTTAGGGAATCCAGCAATCCAAATATAGCCGTATATTTTTCTGAGGTTTTTTCTCAAATCCAAGATTTCGGTGGCCCTCGCGCATGTGCAAGCAGTAGTTGTTCCAAGTGCATTTCTCAGATGAAAATGATGCATTTCAGATCATTACACCACAGCACTCTTAAGAACCAAATGGACATTTTCATGTACAATATAATACCTCAAAAGTGAATGAGTTAAAAGTTGCAGGACTGTTTCGATACGTGAACTTCATTTCTTTGATTTATTATGCTGAATCCATCATCGTTTTTGTTGACATCTGCCCGATGCTAAATCTGTGTTCACATTGCCAGGTAAGCACAACATATCTAGTTTCTACTCGCGAGTGTGTGAACTTTTATCGGTTTCCCGATAACGTCCACTCTTAGTGCGCTACGAAGACTCCTACATTTACACTTATCAAAGTTGTTTACCTCTATAGGCATGGTTCCCGAACAGTCTCTTAGGAGTCTTCTTAGGAAACACTCCTTACGTCGTTCGTAAACGGCGCTATCCAGAAAGAATGTGTTGAAATCAATTGCTCAGAGATCGATTTTCTATTTCATGCTCAAGTGCATGACAGCGTTCTAAAAAATATTGCAGTCTTTGCGAATAAAACATTGCTCGAAATCCTCCTAGTAGGCCTAAACATTTATTTAACCATGGGCGAACATAAAATACTGTATAATATATATAATACTGTTTATGCTGAGACTGCTTTGTTTTTTGTCTGTGTGCGGGATTTGCTCACCGTCAAGGTAAAGAGGCGGTGGTTAAAAAAAAAAAAAAGGATTTTAACCGCTTATTAAGTTCTCTCATTGCTTATAATGGTTTATTTGTTTCCCAGTATCATATCATTAATTTAGAAGAGTTTTGTTCACTTTTGATTTGTAAAATAAATACAATTTTTTGAAGTTGCGAGTTTTTGAAATTATTGGAAGCGAGTCGAGCTGACCTCGCCTACTGTACCGTACAGTATATTGGTGAAACACAACCCTGCCAATGTGGCAGTTACATGGGTGATGGGGATTTCTAAAGGTTACTGTACAGTGGCGGCAACTAGCGTCAGGAGCTGAATCATCACTACAGTAGAGCTAAGAAGGTTCTATGAGCACTTCAAACCAACCTTACAAAAGAATGACATATGAAAGATTCGTAGCAAAGAACGTTTCGGGAAACACGTGAGATGTTATGGTAGAACTTAAAGTAGAGGTTACGAATGACATAGCGTTAAGAAGGTTTCGGGAAACCGGGCCCTGGATATTAGTGATTAAAACTGCAGTGATTGCAAAATTCTTTATCCAAAGGGACTGTTGCGCAAAGGGCTATGAAGGGCCCGTTATACGTTCATTTCTAAAGAGATAAGATGGAGCCCCCTCTCTCTCTCCTGCCTCTTCTCTCCGCTTGACTGGAATTTTTGCAGCGGAGCTATAGTTTCAGCAGTGGCCGCTGCTGAATTCCTATAGTGGAAACACAGAATCTCATTCTTCTTCATGTAAAAACAAGGGTTTATTTAAACTGAGTCATATTGGGCTGTTACAACTTGAACCGATAGACTATGTGAACAAGAACAGGACTTGTTAGAAACAATAAATACTAGAGATGCTCCGATTGATTGGACACCGATCATGATTGGCCGACATTGGCAAAAAATAGTTGGATCGGAGAACCCCAAAAGTGCTGATCAAAAAAGCTGATCACGTGATGAAAATTACTTTCTTTAAAAAAAAAAAAAAAAAAGCGGAACTTGCCAGTGGCAGCATGAGTTCTCCCCTCTACAACATTGCACTACACACTGTAAAGATGGCAAAGGAGGCAGTTTAATGTTCAGTGTTTACTGAGAACTTGCATAGCTCAGTTAGCCTGGAAATCCAGACCCACATCTACAAAGCTGTAGGGTCTGGTAACGAGTAATGAAAATGGCCCAACTTGAGGGGTGGCACCAAGCATGCATTTGAAAATATCACTGCACGCAATTGGATAACACTACGACCAATAAGAAGAATACGTGGGGTGACGTATCCAGACCATCTAACCAATAGATAAGACTCTTGCCGTATCCGGTCGGTAAAACAGCAACACTTTTGGCCCGCCTATATCAGATACACCGATGTGATTGGTTAATGTTCGGATCCAGGGGAATCAGGGAGTGAGTATATTGTATGCTCAGTATGCACGCAGGCACATTTCAGTACCGTATATACAGCAGTATGCGCGCAGGCACATTTCAGTACTGTATATGACAGTATGTCACATTCTGCGGAGGATTTGATGTTTCAGTCATGGGGGATCCAAAGAGAAATAAGGTATATTGGAACAGAAACTGGTGCTAGAGACCTATCCAGATTATAGATAAAAGATATGGAACATTCCCATTCCCCTGTCATTCTGTGATCGGCAGTGAACGGTTTTGGTCATCGGTGATCAGGTCCAAAAATGCTGATCGGAGCATCTCTAATAGATACATATAAACAATACAATTGTATCAGACCCTAGGCCCGTCAACTCAGGATGGTAGCTCAGGAGGTAGAGCGGGTTGATTGGTAACTGGAAGGTCGCTGGTTTGATCCCCGGCTTCTCCAAGCTGAGGTGTCCCTTAGCAAGACACCTCACCCTGACTGCTCCTGGCGAGCTGGCTGTTGCCCTGCGTGGTTGACTCCGCCGTCGGTGTGTGAATGAACGGTTTTAAGTCGCTTTGGATAAAAGCGTCAGCAATCCCCTAAATGTATATCGACGTGTGTGTAACCTTTGGACAGCATTTTCCCCATCCATCTACCTGTAGAGGTTACAGATTACGGCGGGTCAAGAACTAGCATGTCAACCACACATGTCATTTCAATGCAGCCTTTGAGCGGATGCGGCAGATTGTAACAGATCTTATGTCCACACTTGAATGCAAACTGTCGCTGAATCCGTGTTAAGATTTCACTTTCCACTTATTTTGCAAAATGTATTCCTTGTAAATCTACTGATTTTGTTTTTGTTTAAAGGACAATTCAGGTATTTTGAACATTGCTCCCCCTTTCTGGTTTGTCTAGGATGATATAGAGTGGTTGACACCGAAATTTTGACTATGGTTCTGTCTCGGGTATTTGGCTCATGCCTGCTTCAGAATGGCTGTCTATGGACATTCATAAACCTGTCCTTGAAACAACCTTAACGTTTGTTTTAAGAAATGTGCAATTCATGAGTGGTTAGTGGTGTTCGTTGATGTTCCTAATCAAGTAACCTAGCGAAATAAAGTTTGTCATGTTTTAAGTTTGTTATGTTATTATTTGTAAATTCATTGATTTCTGTTTGAAGACTCATTGCACGTTGACCGAAAACAGAAAGAGGGGCTGGTTGTAGTCTTTTTGCTCTGTTCTAGCCCTACTGTTGATAGGGAGAACCGAGCGAAAAGACTACAACCAAATGTAAACAGCCCCATTTCTGTTTACGGTTCCAGTCCAGTTTCCGTTTCAATGGGATTTACAAAATGACAAATAAAACACGACAGAAACTGTATTTCGCTACGATACTTGATTTGGAACATCAATGAACACCACTAACCACTCGGTAAGTTGCACATTTTTGAAAACGAACGTTTAGGGTTGTTTTAAGGACAGGTTTGTGATTAGACAGCCATTCTGAAGCAGGCAGGGGCGATTTGAAATGAGACGGGACCAATAGTCAAAATTCCGGTGTCAACCACTATTTCATCCTAGACAAACCAGAATGTTAAAAATACCGGAATTGTCCTTTAAGTTAGAAACCTATTGGATTTTCAATATATTTTCACGCTCTGAATTAGCTATGTGTCGCGGTGAACACAAGACGCCATCACCGGTGAGTTTCCTAGAGTGTCTAGCGGTTTATGAGAGTTACTGCGTCCTGGCGTGATCGGATAATTACAGTCGCAACTTGAATAACGTGCTAAAGGGAAGCTGTCACAAATGGCTATTTTCTTATATAAGAGAATTCTGCTTCAAAGACGTGTGGTTAAATCACGGTCTGCAACACCTACTTTTACTGCAGATAAAAAGTTCTGAAAATTTGCCTTGAAAAGGTAATGATGTTGCAGACCGTGTTTGTTTGTTTTTCTTCTTTCATAGCACGTGTATGAAGCTATTCTGAAAATAGCCCAACTGGACAGTTCCCCTTTAACTTGTTCATTGTTTCCTCTGCTTCACTACTCATCATTTTAACCATTTCATATGCATATTTCATATGCATATATATATATATATAATATAAATGTTCCAATGAAGTAGTTTGCTTGTAGCTACGAATCATTCCGTCTGTACCAAATAAAGAAGCAGTAGCTCCTGTCTCTCCTGCTAGCTCTTTACTTTACTTCCAGAATGTCTGTTGATCTTGGTTTGTCTTCGATTCCTACCTGCAACAGGGAGCTGTGACTGCGCTAACTAGGACGTGGGTCATTGGACTGTTCCTGAGCGGTCCGGTGAAACCAGCTTGGATTCACTCACCAGAGGCCCCTGATGACCATGATAACCTGCTCCTAAAATGTCAACATGTTATCCATCTGTATAACCTTATTTTTTTTTTTGTTTCTAACCATTTTCAGCTTTGGTTTGTTGGACCCTAGTCTGCTTCCTCCTGCCGCCGGGCCGCTCTAAGCCCCCTGATTGGAGGGGCTCCACGGGAGCTCTCTCCCGATTGGCCAGCAGACAGCTTGTCTTCATTTGGTGCAGATGAAGACCAAGCTAGCTCTGACTGAAATTAGCAGCTCTCTTGCTGCTGGCAACAGAAGCGTTTCCTCGACGACTGTCTCCAACAACCCTGCTTTGTATCACCACCAGCCCTCAACTTCATTCCATCAATCAGCCTTCTGAAGGTCGCCAACATGTCCCACGATCTGTATAACCCCTATTCCCCTGAGAGCCAGGATTCCCCACAGCGCCCTTACCAACCTCCAAACGTAGGCCCTGGCAATGTTGGAGAGCCTCCTCACATGGTCCCTGGTTCTACCCATGCATCTTATGGTGGCTACTTCGGGACCTCTATGAATCCCAGCCACATATACCCTTCGATGCACCCTGGGTCTATGGGCTATATCCGTGATCAGAATAAGCCAACCACTGAATTGGAGAGTTCCATTGATGTCCACATCAAAAGAGCCCGACAGGAGGTGGGCCTCCAATCGATATTGAAGAAGCCGGCGCCAGACTGGAATACTGATACAACTGCTTGGCCTCAGGGATCTTCGGATTTGGGACCCACTGGCTATAGATCATCACCGCCCATCTCCGATGGACAGTTTTCTAGATATTCAAGAACGATGCCAAGTGGTGCCCCAAGTTGGCATTGGCCGTCGGGCCAACAAACAAGCAATTATCACTCCACTTCATCCTCTCCCTCTGCAACAAACGTTCCCACATCACATTACTCCCAATCTTCTGAGCGATATCCAGTCTCCCATTATTCAAGTGGCGATGAATATGTTAGAAGCAACAGGCCTTCTACTGCAGAAGCAGATTCTGCACCGTCTCCTCGAGTGTCAATGGCCTATGAGCATCCTTCCACCTCCAGAGAGGCTGATAACAACCAGACCAGATTCACCAGTGAATCAGCCATGGACATCCTCAAACGCTTCGACCTTCAGGAAGAAGACTTGGAGGAACTCTGTGCGTACCCAGAAGAACAGCTCTCCCCCGCCAACCTACCCTACCTGCTGCGAGACATCCGCCAAAAGAAGGCAAAAAACTCATCGGCTGCCTCTCAGTCAAGCACAGGCCACCAGGCTCAAGGCAGCCAGTGTGCCCCAGAAACCAGGGTGGCGTCCGGGGCCGAAGTAAAGCGTGAGGCGCAAGCTCCTCCTACCTTTCAGCAGCCGAGTAAAGTGATAGAATACGGACATACGAGTAAATATACCTTAGGCTTCCGTGAAGAAGAAAAGGATGGAGGACACACCAGCACCAGTTACATGAGCCAAATGCGGGACACTCAACCAAAGGATGCAGCACCAGCCAAACCCGGTGTTCCAGTGTTCTCCAATGGCTCACAGAGATCCAACATCTCTTCTCCCGTTTACAGTCCATTACCAAGTGTGAAGGCTTCCCTGAGCAAAAAGCCAGCCGCCCATTCTATCCAGACTGCCATCGCTTCCCCAACGAAGGAACTTATTGCGTTGCAGCCAGCAGCACCTGTTGCTAAACCTACTGCCTCAAACATCATACCTAAGAGGGATTCCGGTGCCGATCGTGTGGCGTCTTCAGGATGTCAAAGAGCAGCTCCAGGCCCCAGAAGCACCAGTCACAGTCCCGCTCCAGGCGTTGGAACTACCATTCAAAAACCAGCACCAGGCATAGGAACTTTCAGTCACAAACCCGCTCCCGGACCTGGGACTACCAGTCAGAGACCAGCTCCAGGCCCAGTTCCCATCCCTATGAACCAGGGGCCCCCTTCTGCGTCTGATGTGTCCATCCAGAGGCCTCCGCCAGCCAAGCCAGCCAGCAAGAGTGTGCCGACGGCGGCCCTGATCAGCGACTACATGGGCGTCACACCTGATCTTTTCCCCCACACCTGTAGTCTCTGTAACAAACCTTGTGTTGGCATGAAGGTGAGTACATCAGTGGTGGTTTTTATTGCGCCTCTTGGGAGCTAGTTTCCCATACATTTCTGCAGTTTGGCACAGTCAGAAATTAATTCCGTAGTTAGCAGTGATGGGAAACATGACTTTTAAAGTAACTTGTTACCTAGCGAGATTACTGCCATTAAAAATGAACTTGTTCGAATACTGCAATACCAAAAATGGAAACGCCTTTGCGATCCTTAGCAACAGGGTTAAGGGCTATGGTCTAGTAGCAAAGATCTGTTAACGAAACGTTCACTACTCACCGATATGACCGAGTTTATTGCTGAGTTGAGGCAATAATCTGATTATTTGCAAAAGTCATCAAAGTATTACTTTTAAGTTTAACTGAAACACAGGATATTGTCAATGTCCCGCTTTGCCAAATGTGCACATGGGCAGGAGTATTCTCTCTTCCTCCTTTTCAAGCTCTTGTGACATTCCTCAATAAAGGAGCTAATCAGGACATTGTAATTTCTGGGTGTTTTGCATTTAAACTCGTCTTAAAAGTGTCATCGGCGATTGGTGAATGTTTTTGTAAGATATACTGCACTCGATGTTTGATGCAAAATCAGTCTGGGACTTAAAACTTAAAAACGTAAGCATATTTATTTATAATGCAGGGTAACGTGTTACTTTGTAGTGCGTTACCCTGCTTGCAAAACAAGTTTGTTGAAGGGTTGGTACAAAAGTTTAACTTCGGTTAACTTGGTGTAAACAAGAATGGTGCACGTTCGGCCAAGTGATTGGACAATCGACATTCAAGTGCTGGTGGACTTGTGTTGAATTTCATTTCCTGGTTTTAAGAACTTCCTTCGACAATGTTGTAAACTCCAACAAGCAGCAACTGGAGATGCCACGCAGTTCCCATCGTGGATGGGCTGGTTCGGGCCATTATGGTACTGAGGGATGGCGGCTCACTTCAATCAAGGAGAACCCTCATTGGACAGATATTTGTTTGTTGTCTGTATGTGAAACTCGAAAAATGTAGGAACCCTATTGTATTCGTCAGTATTTTTTTCCTGCAAAATCTGGCCGTGTCTCAAAAACGGCAGAATAATTTGGCAGGCTTCTAGAACTTGTAAAATTAAAAGGATGGGCCAGAATTAACTATGTGATGCTATAAAATGCGATTTTAAGTGCAAAATACTCAACTGATTACCACTGGAAAAGTGCAATATGTATGAAACTTGTTATACATGCAACATTCGTCATGATGAACAATTTTCAAGTGACTTTGGTCAGACCATTTGGATATAGTGCAGTGACCACAACTTGACCAAAGGCAAACATTCCAACAGATTCGCTGCCGGAAATGGTAAAAGCTGTAAACTCGGCACACATGTACCAGATGACTGTGGGACTATATGGTGATAAATTCATAGCGATAAGTCCAAAGATGGCAGAGATGCATATTTTAAAGTGAAATCTATCGATATTTCCGATGTTTAAACAGTTGTAACATTTCGTAAAAAAAAATTGGTCTTGGCTGCCAAATATGGCTACAAATTCGAAATTCCATAGTATACCCAGGCCACAAGTATATATCTGAAATAAATTTAATTGGATTTTGTTGCCTTCCTGATCCGCGGCCTCTCTCCAACGTAGGCTGGGCCTTAAAGCGGTACACACGTCATTTTGCAATCGTCCGTTTTGACAATGGATTTTTACACAGTATGCTTAACAAAGATGGTTGGTGATTATTTTGCTAAGTTTACTTCCGGTAAACCAGTTTTTAAGGCATACCATTGCCATATTACCATACAGACCAAGCTCACCATACCTCTGCATATGGAAGACTTCTATTTCTCAAAATATAGTGTAATCTACCTTACCCAGTCAATATGTCCATGTTGTGTCGTGGTATTGCGTCAGCCTCATGACCATGGGATCGTTGGTTTAGGTCCAACCTCAACCAACCAACCATGCTGTGAGGCGTGTCATTACATCAAACAATGTATACGATCATGTATTCATTAGGCCACCATACAGTAGGACCCCGTCATGGTTGCTTGTAACTATATTTAAGAATTGTAATATTGTTTTTAAATAATATTTTGTTTGATTATTTTAGATGTTTGGCATGGTCCAAGACAACAATGAAAACTCAATTTTACTTTTACTTTTCTTGTGCATTGAACATCTTGTATGTTGTTGAGTTAATGTTGGACAAATATTTCTCAGTACATTCATTTCAATACAAAAGACACAATTCAGATTCATACTTCTGTATCTTTTCATTATCGCTGTCCGCCTTTTTTGTGAAGTGCTGCAGTTAACACACACACACACACACACACACACACACACACACACGCGACTTGTGTGGTTATAGTCTTGTATAATCTTTTTTTTTTTTTAATCTAAGATTTGCCATAGACATCACTGTCTTTCATTTTTAATGAAATCCCTGCAGGTATGACACTGGTGCTTTATTATAGGGAATGTGTTTCCTGCAATAAGTGTTATTTTAATATGTTAGTTCATGTGGATGTTTACTTTATATAAAACAACCTGGAAAGATTTGTGTTGATATAAAAGGATGGACTTTACACACACGCACACACACCTACACCTCTAAACGTAATCACTTCCTCTGTGTGTTTCCTCCAGGACTGGCTGGACCACAGGAATCACATAGTACACCTTGCTGGTTGCAGACTTCTACGCAGACAGTCAGTGAACCTCATACTCAAACTAGACAAGAAGCTGTTGTCCTAAATGTTGGTGGTTGGAGTCTGACGTTTGGAGGCATGATGTGCTTTTCTCTTGTCCAGGTATTCTGAATGGGAGCCGGATACAGTTTCACTTGAGTAAGTTCCCCTAACATAAGTCTCAAACACCCTTCCTGCAGTGGGTGTACCTAGGTTTTTGAACTCTAGTTTCTAGTTACTCTAGAAAAGTAACTAGAGCTCTCCAGCAGCTCTAAAAAATGTTGTTTAGAGAACAAGCAA
Organism: Micromesistius poutassou; assembly: GCF_964030765.1. NCBI lineage: Eukaryota > Metazoa > Chordata > Actinopteri > Gadiformes > Gadidae > Micromesistius > Micromesistius poutassou. The sequence continues at coordinate 743,539 of NC_140293.1, read as the reverse complement.
GAGTAAACAATTTGAAGGCCCCACCCCTCTCCTTACAGGCCTCCCGCAAAACACTGGACTAGCTTTAGCAAACTAATATGTAAATATATGATAAAAATATAATTATATATAAAATATAAAATATAATGTATATAAATAAATTGCATACCAAAGCATAAATAGATGAGAATGTTTTCTGCTTGAACAAACTTGTCAACGGTGGGCAGTACATGACGACAAACGGACAACAAACAAAACAATGTCACTCAAAGCTTAACAGTATTTGACATTACTGCATGTCTGCTCGACTTCCTCCTTTAGCTCGGCCCCTGAAGAATCCCAGCAACCCCCCACGACTACCACAGTCCCTGCCTCCTCCCAGAGTTCCAGGCCAAGTCTCCAGGCAACCAGCCATGGAGGTCCTGCCCCGTCAACCTCTGCACCTCCCTTGCCGAGGAGGACTTCGGAAGCACACCAAGAGTCTTGGTCTTCACAGAGGAAGAGATCAAGGTCCAAGTCTTCAGGAAGGAAAGGATCAAGGTCTCCACGGAGGAAGTGGTCAAGGTCTCCACAGAGGAAGTGGTCAAGGTCTCCACGGAGGAAGAGGTCACGGTCTCCACAGACGAAGAGGTCACGGTCTCCACAGACGAAGAGGTCAAGGTCAAAGTCTTCAGGAAGGAGGCGGTCGAGTTCAAGGAAGAGGTCACCGTCGTCGGCGAGCTTGCGGTCCCCAGATTGGAAGCGAACCAGCGGGAGAGCTAGCTCACCACTTAGCTCCAGACCTGTCCACAGGTAACCCAGATTCCTTCAATCTCAATGCTGTAGTTCACCAAATGCATCTGCACTATCCTTCATACTCACTTTAATAACATGATTGAAATCAATCACGATTATAATAAGACCTCCTGTCTGTCCCTTCCACCGCACCTCTTTGTGATTGGTTCCTTCTTTCTCAATAACCAGCCGTCGATGCCGCTCCCGTTCCTCGTCAAGCTCCTCCCCCAGCTCTGACCGTTACCGTGGCAAAGGACTGTCCTCACCAGCCAGGAGATCTAGGCGAAGGTCTGGGTCACCACGACGGGGTCGCGGGTCGCCCCGAGACGCACGTGGTACCAGACCAACCCGCAGGTTTGTTGTGTTAATTGTTTCTTTGGATCTTTGAATTGTTTTATGGTACACTAGTAGCTGTAGAAACAGTTAAACGACTTACCACGTGTTTTTAATCAAAACCACTGGTAAGTGTAAAGTACTGGCATCAGAACTCAAGGTTGATATTTATTTATTGATATTATTAGTGCAGAAAGTTGTAGTACATTTCACAGTAGTAAGTAGTAGTTGTTTAACCGATGGCCTGGTATTCATGATAATCTTGATCCTCCCAGGTCCCGCTCTGGGTCTCGATCCCCTCAACTCTCCTCTCAGCGAAGACGGTCGCGCAGTCATGATAGGAGGTCTTCGGGTCACAGACAAGAGGAGACCAGCATAGAACAACTGGCCAAGAAACTACTGGAATCCTCTGGTAAGAGACCAGGTAGAAAGTAATGGAGGAAGAGTTACAGGTAGAGAGACCTCGTGGATAAACCAGGAGAGGGGGTGATTTAGTCTTTACGCACAGTAAAACCTTATGGGTACTTACGTAATACTTACATGAATCAAATTTGATGTCTATCTCTTATTCCTACTCCAATCTCCTCTTCCTTCTGTCTTTCTTGCCCCGTCTTCCTCTGATCGTCACGCCTCTTCTCCTCTTCCTCTCCATTTCCCCTCTTTCTTTCCATCTCCTCTTCTTCCCCCTGTTGTCTTCCTCTCCTTCTCCCGCTCCTCTCCTCCAGGTGTCCAGAGCTCCACAGGCTCCACCAGTCTAGAGCTTGTGGTCCAGTCTCTGGCCCCAGTGCTGGCAGAGCTGGCCAAGCTGAAGGCCGCTTCATCATCATCCTCTGCTTCATCTAAAGATCAAAAGAAGCCATCCTCCTCCTCGTCATCTAGAGATGAACAGAAGCAGTCATCCTCGTCCTCTAGAGACGAGAAGAAGCCATCCTCCTCCTCCTCCTCATCTAGAGATGAACAGAAGCAGTCGTCCTCCTCATCTAGAGACGAGAAGAAGCCATCCTCCTCCTCCTCCTCATCTAGAGATGAACAGAAGCAGTCGTCCTCCTCATCTAGAGACGAGAGGAAGCCATCCTCCTCTTCCTCATCTAGAGATGAACAGAAACAGGCATCCACTTCTTCGACCAAAGGAGGGAAGGAACCACCTTCGTCCTCTTCCTCTGTTAAGGGAATCAGGAAGGTGCTGCTTAAGAGTCCACAACTACCAGCTAAATCTGCAAAACCTCAGGGGGTGAGTAGTTTTCACCCTCCGTCTTTCCCACTTGAGTCTCTTGTCTCTTTCTCTGCGTCTTCCCCTGTGTCTGTGTATCTGTGTATAACTCTGTCTCCTGGGTCTAGTCGGGTCTCCTGGGCTTTGTACCGGCCCACCCTCCCCTGCTCCTGTCTGGGCTTCCCTCCACGGTCACCCAGCAGCAGGTGTTCTCCGCTGTGGAGAAGTTCGGAAAAAGCAGACTCATTTCTGTGGCGCAACAGCGACAAGAGGTGAGCGCTAACCCCTGGTAGTTTAACTCCTGAGGTCAGAGTAAACTTGGGTTGGACTGAACCAGACCCATGACATGTTTCCACTTAAAGTGTGAGTAAACTCTTCCCTGAAAATCCAGAGTTCTTGCGAGTGCACAATTTGAATTTGCTCAGCGTGTCACTCTGGGAACGAGCAATATACCCACTCCCTGATTCCCCTGGATCCGAACATCATCATCAAATCGTTGTATCTGATATAGGCGGGCCAAAAGCGTTACTGTTTTACCGACTGGATACGGCAAGAGTCTCATCTATTGGTTAGCTCCGCTGGTCTGTATACGTCACCCCTTGTATTCTTCTGATTGGTCGTAGTGTTATCCAATTGTGTGCAGTGATATTTTCAAATGCATGCTTGGTGCCGCCCCTCGAGGTGGGCCATTTTCATTACTCGTTGCTACGTAAACACACAGTTTAAGCTGAAATTAAAAACATGATGACTGTACTTCTGGGAAGGCGCGGAGCATGTTACAACGGATGCAACAACTCGTGCTACTTTTTTTTAGTATCGTTTTTTAACGTTGCGTTATTATGAGTGGCTCCTGAGAAGATGTGCTTTGTATGCCTGTGTCTTTAGGCCACGGTGTTCTTTCTACAAGCAGCTGCCGCTCATGCGTTGCTGGGCTTTACGGAGCTCAAGATTGGTGGAAATCCAATCACTGTGACACAGAAAGTGGTAACGCACGCACTCACACGCACACGTCATGTATTCCCATGACTTCCTCCTTTCTGTCTCTAACCAAATGGTTGTCTTTGCAGGTACCAGTGCAACAATTAACGTAAGCTAACGCACAATGTTATATTCTAGATGAACCGTTGAATAGTGCACATTGGCTGAGAGTGCCAGTGTGCAGAATCCATTCACATGACCTCTATCTCTCTACCTTGCGGTTCCTAGGTCCATCAAGCCGGGCCCTGCTGTCAAAGTACAAAGCTCTGCCACAATGGCCACCAAGGTTGTGGCAGAAGCTCCCTCAAGTTCTGTGCAATGCAACAAGCCGACCGCGCCCGGTAACAAAACAAACACACCCGGTACTAAGGGGACCACGCCTGCCAACAAGAAGGCCACACCTGGCAACGCAACTACCATCCCTGGCAACAAGACAACCATGCACGCCAACACGACGCCTACGCCCAGCAAGTCAACAACCATGCCTGACAACAAGGTGACCACACCCGGCAACAACACAGCCACGCCTGATAAAAACTCCGCCCCGCCTGGCACAGCACCAATTATGCCTGGCAACAAGACGACAACCCCTGGCAACACAACAGCCACGCCTGTCAAGAAGACTACCATGCCAGGCAATGCAACAACCTTGCCTGACAACAAGACGACCACACCCGGCAACAAGACTGCTATTCTCTGCAGAAAGACAGCCATGCCTAGCAACACAAAGACTGTGCCTGGCAGCACAACAACGCCCGGCAACAAGATGACCACACCCGGCATCAAGACTGCCACGCCTGGTAACAAGACTGCCACGCCTGTCAACAAGACGACCACACCCGGCAACAAGGCGGTCACGCCTGGTAACAAGGCTGCCACGCCTGGTAACAAGACGACCACACCCGGCAACAAGGCGGTCACGCCTGGTAACAAGACGACCACACCCGGCAACAAGGCGGCCACGCCTGGTAACAAGACTGCCACGCCCGGCAACAAGACTGCCACGCCTGGTAACAAGACTGCCACGCCCGGCAACAAGACTGCCACGCCTGGATGCACAACAATCATCCCTGATAACAAGATGACCCCACCCGGCAACAAGGCGGGCACACCCGGCAACAAGGCGGCCACGCCTGGTAACAAGACTGCCACGCCCGGTAACAAGACTGCCACGCCCGGCAACAAGGCGGTCACGCCTGTCAACAAGACTGCCACTCCTGGTAACAAGACTGCCACGCCTAGTAACAAGACGACCACGCCCGGCAACAAGGTGGTCACGCCTGTCAACAAGACTGCCACGCCCGGCAACAAGACTGCCACGCCTGGTAGCACAACAAACATGCCCATCAAAAAGAAGATAACCCCTGGCAACACCGTAACCACGCCTGTCAACAAGACGACCACACCCGGCAACAAGATGGCCCCGCCCGTTAACGTAACGATCACACCTGGAAACAAGACGGCCACGCCTGGCAGCGACATGACCACACCTGGCAGCGACACGACCACAACCAGCAACATGACACCCAGGCCCGACAACAAGGCAATCGCGATCAGCAACAACACGGACATGCAAGGCGACACGAGGACAATGCCTGTACAACCGGTGGCCCCTTCACCTCCGGTTGCCAAAGTCTTCCCCACCGTCCTCTTCCTCAAATCAATTCGTGAGTATCTACCTCCAACCCCGATCATTCTCCAATCAATAAGTACCTTCAGCCCGGGGTTAGATTTGGGCATGGTCTGCTTCAGTGATTTTTGACGGCTCTATTTACACTCATTTGACCATCACTTTGCTGACTTTTTAACAACGCTTATTTTCTGTCTGTCATTTAAACAGAATGTCTGGATGTACGGTGTTGGACATGGAATGACGTAGGTCTAATAACGCCATCAAACACACACACGCATTCAAGCACACACTGCCAATAATTAATCTCGGCCTCTTTGCCTCTCTCTCAATATAGTTCCTACCCTACGCCACCAGCGGTGCCACCATCATGGTGACTGATCTGCCAGAGAAAGGCAACGGGGCTTACACGGAGAGTTCGATGAAACAAGTTTTGATGAAGTTTGCCAGCCTCAAACTTGACAAATGCTACATCCTTCCTGACAACTGCACGGTAATATTGAAACATATCCATACGTTGTACTTTAAACCTGCAACCATGTCACTTTGCACCGCACTGATCGTCTCCGTTATAGTGTATTTGTGTCCAGGGCATCAGTGTCATTGAGGTTCTTTTAGTGATGGCGACTGCTTTGTGTGTCCAGGCGTTTGTAGCCATGACGGTCGATAGGTTGGCACCGATGATGGAGGCGCTGGTGAAGGGAGCCCTCTTGAACTTCGGAACTGTCCGCTGTCACCTTCTGAAGGAGAACGCCCTGGAATTTCCGGTACACACACAAACCCTCACACAGGAAAAATACATTCTCTGCTTAATCTGAAAGAACAAAGCCCATATCTCAACAGAGACCGGCCCCTGTTTTTCTTGGTTGTAATATATAATTACTATTTCAATATTTCATATTGTTCTATAGTATAGAATATCAGGCTAATGGCAGCCTTTAGCTATATGTACAGTATATATGCAAGATTGAATGCAGAAGCTTACATGAACCGACATGCATAGTCGTGATATTGTGAAAACTGAATTTGTTAGTGGAGGCGGTTTGTTGTTTAGTGGCGGCACTGTAACCCTGGTAATGACCCCTCACTGCCTTTCAGATCACCTTCTATCAACATCTGCTGAGCTGGAGTGAAAAGGTGACACACACACACACACTCGCACTCGCACTGCGATCTGGGTCAAGCACAACCTTCAGTCTTCTTAGCCTTCTTAGTCTTTCTTTTCAATCACGTTTGTTAAAGTGATAAGTTTCACGGAGCGCCACAGGAAATCCCTCATTCCAGTGGCCATCAAAGTCTTTAACTCCTCCCACTACCAAAGCGCGTGAGTCAATCTGAAATCTGAAATCCCCCACTTCACTTTATAACCAGAGGACCTGTGCAATTTGTTGGCACTTTATTATGTATTGATTCCTCCGGGATCGATACATCATCTGTGTCTGTAAGGCGGTGTGATCAGCCAGCAGTCAAACATCGTGCTTGTCCGAAAAAGGTTCTGGCTTTATTGCCGAATCCAATGAGGTACCGGAGGAATCTGAAACACTTCCTTTTACTCTGATGTGTCCTCAAGACTCACTCATCGTCCAATGAATCTTGTAGAGCCACTTAAGAGGTTTTGAAGTTTGGCACAATGGAGATGGAGGGAAACATCTTCAGGTTTTGATAGCGTGCACACAAGTCACATCTCCACTCTAAACAATACTATTGCAATCCAGCCCAGGTGTTGAGTGTCTTCTTCCTGTGGTCTAGCTTTATGATGAGACTACACTGGAGTACAGACTGGTGTACATAAGCAACATTCCGACTTATTTCGACTTCTGGATGGAGGCCTTCCATGAAGGCATCACCAAGACCGGAGGAGTCAGGCTCTACCTGCCACTGATGGGCAAGGTACACACACATGCACTTCCTGATCTGTTCTACTTAATTTGCTTAACACATGGCAACCTGAAACGTGTATGTGTGTGTGTGTGTGTGTGTGTGTGTGTGTGTGTGTGTGTGTGTGTAGATATTTGTAGAGTTCGTCACGGTGGAGGATGCAGACCGATTCGGTGTCTGGCTGTCCGACTTTAGGGCGTCCAAATGCCGCCAAATCCGTGTCACACGTCCTGGTACGTGACACACAACAGCACCACCCAGTGGACACCATGCGACAGCACCCCACCTAAACCTCACGCTCTAGTTAATGTATTCACACTGCAGATAGCATCCTCTGCTCGAAACAGTGTCTTTACACTGTAGATATCAATCCTCCATTCTAAATATGGTGTCTTCACACTGCAGATCAGATATCTATCCACCACACGGGTGGGTGTGGTGCCTACCCCTGTGTTTAAATAAAGGTTGATAATATATCCCCCCAGGCCTCGTCCAATGCACGGATGGACTTTCTCCGGTACGACCCAGGGCCCAAGCACTCTTCAAGCCGGGGTATGAAAGTGTTTTCTGGATGGCGATGAAAGCACTGCCCGGATTCTACCCCACGCTGTCCCCTCAGTTCTACATCCCTGGTGAGACCCCCTACCTATCCCTGCTGTTCACTCGTCTTCAAATGGACTAACGTCTTTTTATCCTCGGGCTCCATTTGACCCCATCAATTTAAACCTCCTGAAAAAGTTTGTGGTTTACTTTGTTTCGTTGCTGGCTTCCTTAATATAACACTTAAAGGTGACATATTATGTTTTTCCAACAAGTAAACATAGTATGAGTTCCAGCAAACTCGTATACATATAGGAAAAAAAATACTCTCCCACCGCTATTCCACTCTGTTTCAGTCCCTTCAGAATGTGCTGTTTATGGTGTCTAGCTTTTATGCAAATGACCTGCTGCCCGTTGCATACAAATGAGCTGTCAGAGTGAACCGCAGCATGGAGAAGAGTCCGGCGGGGGAGCCCCGTGGGGAACTCCGGACTAGACAATTAGACAATCTGGCAAATTAGACATCTATTTTTGTATGGAATCTCCCTGCGTCTGAGATGCGCGAACATCTCCGCCCAGCGCTCGTCCGCTGGTCCACAAAATCTTATCTATGCTCTGATGGGAGGGGGATGGAGAAGTGGGTGGTAATATTCAAATATGCCCCCCTCCTACGTAGGAGTCCACACCGAAGCTGACTCGCTCGTTTGGTAACTGTAGGCGGGGTACTTTCAGAAATGCATATCACACTCCAAAAATGTACAGTTTGTATGCGTGTGGCAGCACCAGAGACCCAAAACCACACCCCAAATCCCAGGAAAGTGTTGTTTTCATAATCTGCCCCCTTTAACTAAAACAGAATCAACAGAATATGAAGCAAAGTCATTTATTTAATGATTTAATAATGTAATGGTCAGGTTGATCCTGACCATTCAATTATTGGATAATTGGAGGGGGAATCATTTATTATTATTTATGACAATAAAGATCACGTGTTTCTTAATCTCAACGATATTGAAGCTGTGTGGAATATTTTTTATGGTAATAATAATCACAATGAAGCCAGCCTTGTGTGTGTTGATTCTTAATAATGACAATGAAGCCAACTGTGCTGTATGGACTCCTGCTAATATTAATGATTAACGTCGCTATTGTGTGACCTCTCAGCACACAGGACGGTGAACGGACCAGAAGACCTTGAGGTGAGTCGGCCCGTCTGTCTGTCGGCATGCATCCCAGCGATGAAAAAAAAAAAAATCTCCATTAGGGAGTAGGGCCCTACTTTGACCTTTTTTTCTGACTGACGATGTTGGTGTCTGTGGGGCGTTCTCCCCCATTCTCTCTAATTATTTGATTCTCTAACTGGTTCTGTCCTGAAGTGGGCGGAGACCTATTTGACTGGGCAGAGCGTTGTCATGGTGACAGGGCTGTCGTTTCGCTGGTGCCGCCACAGGGATCTTGTGAATAAGGTGTGGCCTTACTTCGTGGAGAAGGACATCAGCCGTGTGTTCTACTCCGTGGTGATACTACCTCTGCAGAGAAGGGTACGCACGCACACCCACAAACTGTTTCCATGTCACGCAAGTCCTTTGAAATTGCTACCCTCCTATTATTGTGTCCCCGCCTCCTCTCCATTATTTTTCCGTCTTGCCTCCTTTTCCATCCTCTCATGTCTCCTATCTCTCCTTCTCTTCTTTTACCTTCACTCCCCCTCTTCTTCTGTCTTTCCTCCTCGCCTCTCATCTCCCCCTCTTCACCTGTTGTTCATCTCCTCCTGTCTCCTCCTCACTTCTCCTCCTCCACTCCTGTTGTTCATCTCCTCCTGTCTCCTCCTCACTTCTCCTCCTCCTCCTCCCCAGGCCTTCATCCACTTTGACGACGGTGTGAAGTGTAAGGAGTTTGTCTCCGATTTCCTCCAGAAGCCTTTCACTATAAGAGGATGTCACCTCACCCTCCACTTCCTCCTGGACCATCTTGAGCCCTGCACCACAGAGGTATAGACACAGAGAATACAGTGTGTGTGTGTGTGTGTGTGTGTGTGTGTGTGTGTGTGTGTGTGTGTGTGTGTGTGTGTGTGTGTGTGTGTGTGTGTGTGTGTGTGTGTGTGTGTGTGTGTGTGTGTGTGTGTGTGATGTCATGACGAGTTATTTATGTGATGTCATGACAGATTATGAATGTGATCTAATCGACCCATGATACATGCTCTCTTTGCAGCTGCAATTGTACAACCGACTGCTTCAATGGAGCAATGTGGTACGTTTTTCATTATCTTCCATCTTCTAGACTTGTATTGATTACTCTTATGTGTGTAAAACAGTCTGTTTTGTAATATAACAATCTGTTAAGTGTTGTGATATAGCAGATTGTGATACAGCAGTCTATGCTATGATTTAACAGTATGTTGTATTAGAGCAGTCGGTGTTGGGATATAGCAGTCTGTGTGGAGTTATAGCAGTCTGTGTTGGGATATAGCAGTCTGGGTTGGGATATAGGAGACTGGGCTGGGATATATCAGACTGGGCTGGGATGTAGCAGTCTGTGTTGGGATGTAGCAGTCTGTGTTGGGATGTAGCAGTCTGTGTTGGGATGTAGCAGTCTGTGTTGGGATGTAGCAGTCTGTGTTGGGATGTAGCAGTCTGTGTTGGGATGTAGCAGTCTGTGTTGGGATGTAGCAGTCTGTGTTGGGATGTAGCAGTCTGTGTTGGGATGTAGCAGTCTGTGTTGGGATGTAGCAGTCTGTGTTGGGATGTAGCAGTCTGTGTTGGGATGTAGCAGTCTGTGTTGGGATGTAGCAGTCTGTGTTGGGATGTAGCCGTCTGTGTTGGGAGTTAACATTGGGTGTGGCGGTAAAGCAGTCCGTGTTGTGCTACAGGTGCCTGAGGAGACTGTCCACCAGGACCAGCTGTTGCTGGTGGAGAGGGATTACTGCAACATGAAAGAGCTGAAGTACACCTTTAACTTCCTGGAGTGCAGAGTGGGTCCGTGGGTCAGCTGCCTAGTCCTCGCCAACCGGGTACGTCTGGCTGTGGTCCTACTGGACAGGTAGACTGGGTTGGGGGAACGGTAGTACAGAATGAACAGCGGTATGAATCTGACCTACAGTATGAATTTCGGCCAAACCGTTCAACCTGTGTAGTCCTGAACCGTACCGTGAAAACCGAGGGACGTACCGAACCGTGACTTTTGTGTACCGCTACACCCCTAGTTATGTGGCGGTGCTGATTTGATGCAAAGGCATCCAGAGACGTTGGTAAAAGAAGGTCATAGTTGGGCGGTTTCCTTGTGTTCTAGCGCCTCCCAGTGCCATACCGTGGTACACACCGTGTCTCTCATCATTTTAATTTATACCTATATTAATATTTATACCACTATACATTTTCATAGTATATCACTTTAGGAGGTAGATGGGTAGGTGTGGCTATGTAGACGGGTAGGTAGATGGCTATGAGACGGGTTCCTACAATGACAACAAAAACATGCTCTCTCTCTCTAGGTGGTTTTCCAGCTCCCTCGGGACAAACTGAATAAGTCATGTATGACCAAAGTGCTGGATAAGCTCAATAGTAAAAGAAAGCAGATGCAAATTCGACCTGGGTATGTGTTTTCATTCCTTGCCACCATCTTAGCACACTGGCGTGTGTGTGTGTGTGTGTGTGTGTGTGTGTGTGTGTGTGTGTGTGTGTGTGTGTGTGTGTGTGTGTGTGTGTGTGTGTGTGTGTGTGTGTGTGTGTGTGTGTGTGTGTGTGTGTGTGTGTGTGTGTGTGTGTGTGTGTGTGTGTATTAAAAAAAAAAAAATTGTCTCTCCAGCAGGAAGATTCCGAGGGCCATACGCAAAGAGTGGAAATCGTGAGTCTCTTGCTGTCTCCTTATCAATTAGAAATGTTATCAACATCTTTTGGGTTGCAGACTTTTGCAGTCGCTGAAAGCTGATCTAACAAAACCATTTTGTTTTTTTCAGGGAAAACAATTTCACGTCAAATATGCACAAAGTCAAGTTCTGGTTCGACAGTCCCCAGCATGCAGAGCCTGGCCAGTCGCCACCGGACCCGCCGGCGCCTTGCACGTCAGCAACTGGCCCCTCAGGTCCCGCTCCCCCGACCCCCGTGGCCCCTGCAGAACTCGGCGCCTCGGCCCTCGACCAGGCCGGGCCCCTGGGCTCCGGTCCCAGGCCTCCAGCCCTGAGTCAGGAGATGTACCGCTTCTTTGCCACGGCCATCCACCAGCATCGCCAGGCCAGAGTCGGACAGGAAGTGAGCCGAGGTGGACAGGAAGGAAGCCAGAAAGAGGTAAGGTCCCTGTGTAAGCTCTCTTGTCTCTTGTCTCAGCGTAGTGGCTGTGCTGAGGTGTTGGGTCTAAGGCCACAGTATCGATAAACTCGACTGACTTGGTGCTGCTATCGGTAATGGAGAAATGACGCAAATACACTTTCTATTAATTTAGGCTAGGTATTACATTGCGCTAGTTATATAAATTGCCTGCAGATGCATTTTTGTTATTCCAGTCCCGATTTATAATAAAATAAAAAGAGAAAATTCTCTGATTCAATCATTCAAATCTTAATGATTGCCATCCCTAGTCAGGTCTCAGACTCTTTCCTCTCTTTGGAACCAGCAGGTCTCAATGGAGCTCGACAAGACTGCCTCACCATCTACGTCTAGTGGATTGGAGTCCAACTCTTCAACGACAGCCCACTCCTCATCCTTGTCTGGAGCCACAGTGTCCTCCTCCTCACGTCTCCCCAAGTCCTCCTCGTCTTCTTCTTCATCCCTCCCTCCTCCGGCCGGCGTAGTCCCTTCCTCTTCTGAGCTGAACACACAACAGAAGAAGTGTGCTGGATCTCCTCCCCGGGTGTCAGAGGCGGATGACACAACACACCCTTCATCGCCTACCAGCCGGGAAGGGACACGCATCACTACCAAGGAGATGGTGGAGCCTCTTCCTGCCTGTACACCAATCACAACGAAGGGGGTACTAAGTGAAGCAGCCATGGTATGTGAAGGTGACATGGAGAGGCCTGGCCACATGATGGCAGCAGAGACCTCTGCAGTGAAAAGTGCAGCATCACTGACAGGAAAGGATGCCTTACACACTGATCCAGCTCTGGAGGAAGAGGGGAAGAGAAAGGCCCAGCAAGAGTTAACCCTCCCAGGAAAGGATGTGGTCGTCTCTCCCAGCGAAGACGCGAAGGAGACGAGAGTAGAGGTGGATGAAACGCACCGGCAGATGGGAGATGAAAAGACAAGCGACCACATGCTCCATCCGAGGCCAGAGTGTGGGGAGGAGACGCCACACCAAACCCTGGTCCGGCCTGAGACGCCAGGCCTCCCTGACCCCGAGAGCCAGACCTCTGAACCCCAAGAGGAGGAAATGTTGGCCAAAGTCGCTGATGGAGCCGAGCCATTCCAGGAGCCCCCAGAGCACAAAGAGACTGTTTTGGAAGAGGGGAAGATGACAACTGTAGAAGAACAAATGCCTTCTGCGAATGACGAAACCCCAACGGTAGTTTCGGAGGCAGCTGATGCATTACTCCGCGGTGCATCGACAGAGGAAGGAGACGCCCACCAGCACATGGACTGTGTTGAAGGATCTCCTCCCAAAGAGGCATCAAATGAGGAGACCACAGTGGAGGAGCAGAACACCGAGAAGCCCACAGAGGAGGAGCAGAAGACCAAGGAGCCCACAGTGGAGGAGCAGAAGACCAAGGAGCAGAAGACCAAGGAGCCCACAGTGGAGGAGCAGAAGACCAAGGAGCCCACACTGGAGGAGCAGAAGACCAAGGAGCCCACACTGGAGGAGCAGAAGACCAAGGAGCCCACAGTGGAGGAGCAGAAGACCAAGGAGCCCACACTGGAGGAGCAGAAGACCAAGGAGCCCACACTGGAGGAGCAGAAGACCAAGGAGCCCACACTGGAGGAGCAGAAGACCAAGGAGCCCATAGAGGAGGAGCAGAAGACCAAGGAGGAGCAGAACAAAGAGGAGCTGAAGACCAATGAGCAGAACAACAAGGAGGACCAGAGAAGCAAGGAGCTCTGCGACAAGGAGGTGCAGAGCGACAAGGAGGCGCAGAGCGACAAGGAGGCGCAGAGCACTAAGGAACCCACAGAGAAGGAGCAGAGAAACAAGGAGGAGAAGAACAGCAAGGATCCCACAGAGGAGGAGAACAAGAACAAGGAGGCCACCGAGGAGGGGCCGAAAGACGAGGAGCCTACAGAAGAGAAGCAGACCACCAAGGAGCAGAGCAACGAGGCCCCCACTGACGGGGAGGACCCCGACAAGAGGCCCGCTGTAGAGGAGGTGGCTCCTGAGATGGAGCAGCGGCGATCCAAGAGAGGTCACTACAGTCCAGCGACCAAGCCACTAGCGTCCAAGCCGCTTGCGACCAAGCCACTAGCGTCCAAGCCGCTAGCGACCAAGCAGCTAGCGACCAAGCAGCTTGAGACCAAGCAGCTTGAGACCAAGCAGCTTGCGACCAAGCAGCTTGCGACCAAGCAGCTTGCGACCAAGCAGCTTGCGACCAAGCCGCTTGCGACCAAGGCACTAGCGACCAAGGCACTAGCGACCAAGGCACTAGCGACCAAGCCACTAGTGACCAAGCCACTGTCCACCAGACGCTCCGCCAGGCACTCCACACCAACCATGAAGAGGGAAAGCCCTGCGGAGGACCCAGTGGAGGTGGAGAAGGCGGTCTCTGTAGAAGTGGATGCCGCCTCCCCCGAGGGCGGCGAAAGCCCTCCCTCCGGGGCCGCCGTCCCCAAAGGTCAACCCCATCCAAAGGAAGAGGAGGTTGAATACCAGGTGACGGACTCTGTGGAAGGTGAGTTGGTTGAGGTTAAGGGAGTCCAGCTCCCCACCAGGGGCAAGAGGGGACGGCCACCCAAACCGACGGCCAAGAACGTCCGGGTGAAGAAAGAGCAGCCCACTGCCCCTGTTCCAGAGGAGTCCGGCAAGAAGCCAGAGGAACCATTGGAAGACCAGGCCGGTCCAACCAGGACAGAGACCAAACAGCAGGAGGCACCAGAAGAGAAGTCGACGGGCAAAGAGGATGGTGCAGAAGAAACCCAAACGGCCGACAAAGCGGCCCCAAGCGACGCCAAACCACGGGTCTCCGGCGAAGGGGTCAGTCTGGAGGAGGTGGCTACATATCAGGTACTGGACTCTGTGGAGGACGAGGAGCCGGAGGTGAAGGAGGTCCCTCCCGTGACGAGGGGCACTAGGGGAAGAGGAAGGAAGGCCAAAACCCCTACGAGGAAGGACTGCAAGCCGAGCGTAGAGGAAACGGTGTTTGAGGTGTTGGACTCCATCGGGGGCGACGTGGCGGAAGAAGCGCCAGCGCCGGAACAACCAGGACGACCACGACGGGGGCCAGCGGCCAAAGAGCCAACGCCTGAAAAAGACGGAAAGATCCAACCGGACGACACTCCTGAAGGACCGCACGGCCAGCAGGAGCAAGTCAAGAAGGAAGAGGAGGTGGCGCGTCCAGTCGCGGACTCTGCAAAGCAGGAGCCGCAAGGCGACAAGCAGCCTGCTGCCGGAAAGAGGAGGAGTGGTCGAGGGAGGAAAGAGGAGGTGCCGGTGCCTGGGACGTCCAAAGTGGCCGCCAAAGAGGGTCAACAGAGGGCGATGGACTTGCAGGAGGACGAGGTGTACCAGGTGGTGGACTCCATCGAAGACGACCCCCGCGAGGAGGAGCCCGTTGACTCCCCGGGTCCACGGAGGAGGAGTCAGCGGAGGGACCCCGCACCGGCCAAGAGCAGAGCCACCAGAGCAGCGCCGGCCAGAGCCGCCCAGGGGGAGGAGCCCTTGTACCAGGTGGTGGACTCGGTGGGGGGCGAGGAGGAGCCGGCTCCGCCGCCGGAGGAGCCGCCGCCAGGGTTAGAGCCGCCGAGGGGGAAGAGAGGTCGTAAGGTCGTGGGGAGCGACTCCGCGACGGAAGCCGCAGCGGCCAAGAAGATGAGGACCGCGAGGCCAACCGCACCGCCCAAGGCAAGCGAGGGTGTCGGAGCAAAGAAGGCGACAGACGCGAGAGAGAAGCAGAACCCGGAGCAGGCGGAGAACGCTCTGGTGAGTCTGGACGAGGTCAGTGAGGAAGAGGAGGACTACCCCGACGATTCAGTTGAGGAGGAAGAACTCCGGAAGAGGCAGGCAGTCGAGGAGAGGAGGAGAGAGGAGGAGGAGGAGGAGGAGAGGAAGCCGGGAGCAGGAATGGAGGGGCTGGTGACCCTAGATGAGGTTGGGGAGGATGAGCTGGGAGAGGTGGAGGTGGAGGAGGAAGAGGTTGGTCGGGGAGGAGAGGAAGAGAGTGGAAGAACAGAGGGGGGGATCACAGAAGAAGAGCTGCAGGCGTTGGTCACTCTGGACGAGATTGTGGAGGAGGAACAGGAAGGGGAGGAGCCAACACATTCAGCGCCCCTTCCAGACGACCAATCAGAGGCCGGGTTGAATACTGAGGTGAGACAACACTGAACTTGGATGCTGATAAAAAGTTTGCGTATACGTATGTAGTCGGGATGATGGGGATTGTAAAACATGCTCTTATTCTGTCCCTCACTCCCCCTCTGTCCCTCGAACAGACGGTCTGTGACGAAGAGAAAGCGTCTTCCTCGATCGTCGGTGAATGTAAACAAAACGAGGAGCAAGCAGGTGTGTGTGTGTCTGTGTGTGTGTGTGTGTGTGTGTGTGTGTGTGTGTGTGTGTGTGTGTCAGTTCTTGGCTCACTCCACTTCAGAGGATTCGATTGGCCGACTGTGACGCAGGATGGTTCCAGGCGTGTGTGGAGGTTGTGACCTTTTGACGTGTGTGTCCCACAGAGGAGTGTGTGAGCTTCGTGACCTTGGACGAGGTGGGCTACGAGGAGGAGGAGGAGACGCAGACACGCAGCAAAAGAGGTAGACAGGCTACCGGTAACCCTCACTCACTCACTCACTCACTCACACTTATCTTCCAACATGGCTCCTCCTCTTTTTTTCTCCAGAGAGGAAATGCACCAGCAGAGAACAGCAACAGCAACAACAACAACCAGCAACCGCTAAACCCTCTGGACAGGAATCCCCGCCCATCCCGGCTCACGCCACCTCCCTATTGGCCTGTGAGCCCGGGGCTGTTTTGAGCGTCAAGGGAGCAGAGCCAATGGCAGAGAGCCCCGCCGGCGATGGTGAAGAGACCGGGTCGGAGGAGCAAAGGCTGGGGAGGAAAGGTACATATAGTGCTCTCTCTTCAGAATAAAAGACCTAATATTGTGCCTTCACAATAAAGGCGTGTGTGAACGATTTGGCCCAAAGTGTAAGGGTAATGTGCTTATCACCAGGAGTTTAATGGCAGCTAGAAAGTAAAGATAGACATTATGTCGTCATTACCTACCGAGCCTTTACTGTCTGTCTGTCCGTCTGTAGCGTCCAGTAAAGCGAGGAGGGAGGAGGAAGGGGCGGAGCCTAAGAGAGTCCGCTCTCGCTCTCCCTCCGTTGCCAACGACTACACCCTGCCCCCCTTCACCCCCTGCAACCCCCTGGGTGAGAGGAGAGACACGCCCATTATTTCCATTACAATGACACGTGTACATCAGGGAGTTGATCTGATTATCCCCCCCCCCCCCCCCCCCCCCCCATCTCTTCATCTTTGTGTCTCTCTAGGGACGGAGCATGTGGTTCCCGGGTTCTACTGTAATCTGTGCTGTGTGTTCTACAAAGACGAGTCCAGAGCCAGGACACTCCACTGCAGCGGCTTGGGTCACTACCAAAACCTGAAGGCAGGCACACACGCACACACACGCACACACACATGTACACACAAATGATCAGTTTCATAGAGGAATCCATAGAGGGGGGGCTTTGCTCAATAATGTGCTTAAAGTCAGTTATCCAAACCCTCAAAAGTTCTCATTGCTTGTGTCCGTCATATTCCCCATAATCCATGTCCAAGAAGCAAACAAGTTATAGTCAATAATGTCAATAAAGCAATGCGTTGCAAAGAACACAAATATCCAGTTACTCTACCAACATAAAAGTGATCCTTGCAGAGAAAAAACCTGAATTGCCCACCCTGTTTACTGGCAGGAAATTAAAAATATACAAAATGTTAAAATTGAAAATGTTCAAACAGGAAATAATGTACAAATATGTATCCAGCTGCTAAGATGATGATAATAATAATAATAATAATAATAATAATAATAATAATAATAATTTAAAAAAAAAGTTTAAACAGGATTATATTAATTTGGAGATCGTTTGACCCGATTAATTGAACAGACCTACTGTGGACCAGTGTCGGAGACGATGTACTCCAACTAAGTGAATCTTTCACTTAGTGAAGAGCCGTACTTTCTCTTAATGGAATCACTTCTACCCATTTTGTAAAGTAACCCTACCCCCACAAGCGAGTATACACAGACCTTTTTGCATCTCGGAAATGGTCCTTTGAAATCCAAGCCTTTTATGAGCCTCTTCCACCACCGCAATGGATTAGCAAGGCCCCACTGGCTTGGTGCTGCCTGGTTTATACTGGTTTATACTTCTGGCACGAACCTCACATCGGGAAATAGCATCCATAGCAATCGTCTCTAAATTATAGCAGCAGTCTGCTATTGAGAAATAACTGATTGCCCAATCAAAATCAAGGACTGATTCAGCCATGTAAAAACATATTTATTCTACTGTCCATACTGTATATTCCTCGCCTATAGGGTATTCATAATGTGCTTGGTCTACACTGTACATATCTCGTCCATATCGAATTACCGTATTCCTTTCTAGTTCATTCCTTTTTCTTCACTTCCTGTCAGTGTTTCCCATAGTGAGTGGGGGTGCTGAGCTGGGATGGTTGTTATTTTTCAATCTATTCTATTCACTGCACACCGGAGCTGTACATTTTACATTAACGATCCCATGACATGCCACCAGGTGTGGTGTGATTTACATCTAGGTGGACACACCAACCTGTGATGTCAGAGGAGGCAGATTTTCAAAACAGCTTGTAACGGCTAATCACACTCACACATTGGTGGCATGTCATGGGACCTTTAACATGTAGGACATTTAGCAGACGCTTTTATCTAAAGTGAATCACAGTATTTTGTCCTAAGAAAGGAAAAACGATGCGTCGCTGTCGGTACAGTCTAGAAGTCGATGGAAGTGCCAAGCACTTACAATTACTGGGTTAACACATTCCCCGTGTTCGACCAAGCTGTAAATACATGACTGTTGAGTTTTGAACGGAACTCTTCGCCGCACGCAGCGGCACACACACTAAACACACTCCTCCTCTTGCAGAAGTATTACCAGGGTCTCCAAAGGGAACAATCCAGGAGCCAATCGGGAGGCTCCGCTCCTGGCAACGCCCCCAGAAGACTCTAGCACCCGCCCACCAACAAACGACTGTCTTTTCATTGGTTTCTCCAGAATATGGGGGAGCATCATCTACGTTGTTCAATCATTTTTTGTATCATTTGGAGTGTGTGTGACGAAGGCGTTGAGTTTGTTTGGTGTCAGAACCAAAGGGTGATGTGTACTCTGACCGTTCCAAGGACAGAAGGACATAGGTCTGCGGTTCCCACGCGGTTGTTAGGCGTTCAAGATGGGGCAGACGACGGCGGTCTTATTTTTTTACTTATGTGTTTTAAATGTTTTTCTATGATGCTCAGGAGTCATCATGGGGTGACCGCTTTATTAAAGTTCTCTTATGTATCAAACTATGTTATGTTTACTGATTTCATATAACAACGTTAAATAAAAGTCATCATTTCTGTCATTGAGTTGTTTGTCACTCTCTCTCATTCTGGCTCGCTCTCTCTCTCTCTCTCTCTCTCTCTCTCTCTCCCTCTCTCACTTGCTCATATTTAGCAGATACATGTTGGGCTTTCATTCAGAATAAATAGACAACCAGGAATACACTCATTTTGTTATGTATAATATATGTTAATACAAATGTGTATATATGTATTTATTGTACATGTTAAATGCATATATATATATACACACATACATTACATTTAACTTTCAATTCCTATGATTTATTTGCGGTTTGAAGGTGCTTTTGAGTGGATAGACAGCCGTGGTACACGAGTACATTTAGTTTGACATGGTATTTGTTATTTGGATAATAATATACCCTCCTAGTCTCCCATCTGCCCTGTCTCTCCTATTCTTGCTCATTCCCTCTACCCCCACCCATCTCCCCCAACTCCCTAGTTGATATGATGGCAATCATACAATCGCATTGTTCCTAGCATCACCGCACTGCATGCGGTGTGTGTACAGGTGTGTGTTCCTACATGGCGCTACCTCTCCTCCCTGTGTGTTGGTCCGTGTAGGAGCAGAAGTGTTGTGCTGCTCTCTGACAGTGTGACTCTGGCTCATCACATCTCCCCGGCCGGTCCATTACTCAGAGCGGCTCCTCTGGTGGGAAACATTCGGTTCACATTTCACCCGTTATTTATAGTTCATGTACACCCTACTGCCCTGTCTGTCCGTCTCACTCTCAAATTCAAATTTAAATAGCTTTATTGGTTTGTAAAATAAACAGTTTACATTTCCAATGCAGGTGAACGAATGGAACAAAGGAAAACTAACAAGTATTGAGTACTGAAAGTATATGACTTTATATTGTTGACCCTTATTGATAAGTATAGACATATACTTAGGTGTCCAGTATTTGCTACAACATTTAAACTACATTGTTATATGTATAGTTAAAATATTTGCTATATATGTGTACAAATGATATGTCTGGCTGTCTCTTTCTCCCTCTGTACCTCGACTAATAATGCAGCAACCGACACATTCTGTGTGAGTCTGAGTATACCCAATAGGATTGTTGTCTTAATTTAGCTGAGTTGGGATTGTTGATTGTATGCCTGGCCATGTGGGTGTGTGTGTGTGTGTGTGTGTGTGTGTGTTTGTGTGTAAGAGAATGTGTGCATGTCAAAGTGTAGGCTGCATGCTCACTGGGTTATGACTGAAAGCAGTGTGTGTGTGTGTGTGCGCGGTCCTGCATGTGCATGAGTCAGCCCCTCTACCAGCCTGCCTGTGTGTGTGTGTGTGTGTGTGTGTGTGTGTGTGTGTGTGTGTGTGTGTGTGTGTGTGTGTGTGTGTGTGTGTGTGAGGAGAGAGAGAGCCGGGAGGCGAGCGAGGGGTGTGACAGCTGAGGTCTGCAGCACTAGCAGGCTCAACTCTCTCCCTCCTCGTTCTCTCATTTCTCTCTCTAGTATATGCCTCTCTTAGTCAGCCTTCTGTCTCTCCGTCGCCACGGATACCAGACAGTGGACCTGATCTTACATTGTGGATGTTTTCCACACATGGACGTATCCTGTCTGGGTTGCCGCTGACGGACTGTGTGTGTGTGTGTGTGTGTGTGTGTGTGTGTGTGTGTGAGCCATGCTGCGTGTGTTCCTCCTCGCTGCGGAGCGCCTTCTGACATCGGACGATGACATCAGCGATGCCTACTGCAGCGCCACCTACGACGGTAAGGGCGTGATTACTCTGTTGATAAAGTCAGGTTCACTTTGGAGGTCTCCTTACACCCTAGTGCCCTCGCTCTCTCCCTTGCTCCCTGTCTCTGTCCCTCTCCCTTGCTCCCTGTCTCTGTCCCTCTCTCCCTGTCTCTGTCCCTCTCTCCCTGTCTCTGTCCCTCTCTCTTGCTCCCTGTCTCTGTCCCTCTCTCCCTGTCTCTGTCCCTCTCTCCCTGTCTCTGTCCCTCTCTCCCTGTCTCTGTCGCTCTCTCTGTCTCTGTGTCTCTGTCCCTCTCTCTTTCTGTCCCTCTCGCTCTCTGTCTCTGACCGTCTCTGTCTCTGTCTCTGTCTCTCTCTGTCTCTCTGTCTCTGTCCCTCTGTGTCTCTGTCTCTCTCTGTCTCTGTCCCTCTCTCTCTCTGTCCCTCTGTCTCTCTGTCTCTCACCCTCTCTCTGTCTCTGTCCCTCTCTCTCTCTGTCCCTCTGTGTCTCTGTCCCTCTGTGTCTCTCTGTCTCTCACCCTCTCTCTGTCTCTGTCCCCCCCTCTCTCTCTGTCCCTTTTGGGTCTCTCCTTCTCTCCCCCTCTCACAGTAGGCCTATCTCTGTGTGTATGTCTCTCTCTGTATTCTACGTCTGCATTGTATCTCTTTCCCTTAACAGCTGAAGTTATTATGGGGTAGGTTTATCTCATGCCTCGATGCCTGGAGCGATGAGAGAGAGACAATTAGAGATGGAATGAGCGAGGGGCAGAGAGAGAGGTAGGAGATGAGAGACAGGAGGAGAGCGAGGGGGTGAGATGAGGCCCGGTGATGGAGAAGGAAGAAGTGATCCATGGAGAGAGAGAGAGAGAAAGATACACACAGTGAGAGAGAGATGGTCGTGTATGAATGGGGACTGGGCCGTGTTTATATCAAGGCTTATTTAAAGGCAAGGCAACTTTATTTGTACAGCACTTTTCATACACGAGGCAGACTCAAAGTGCTTCACATAGAAACATCGTAAATAATAGAAAAGTAAAAGAAAACAAACGCATGGTTAAAAAATGTAGAAAGTTTTAGATTTAGCAGAAAGCTAAAGCAAACGTACAATAAAATGAAGTAATCAAATAAAATGGATACTTAAAAAAAAAAGGCAAAGAAATTTTTTTTATAATTGCAGACAGTGCGATGTATTTAAGATTTAGCAGAGAGCTAAAGCAAACAAGTCTTCAGTCTTGTTTTAAAAGTGGTCAAAGTCTTAAATCCTCAGGGAGTTTATTCCAGCTATTTGTTACATAGTTACTAAATCCGTAACTAAATCATAAATCCATGTTTTGTGTGGGGATGATTAACAGATTGGTCTCAGAAGATCTTAATGGTCTAGAAGGCTTATGTAGTGGAAGCATATCAGTTATATACTTTGGCCCTAAACGATGTAGGGATTTATAGGTGAAGCTCTGTCAAACTATTCTTTCTTCTTTGATCAGCCTGTCTGACTACCTGTCTGTTAGTTGACATTTTCCTAAACCAACAGAATACTGCCTGAAATATATTCCTGTGACACATACATTTCAAATATAACGCACACACACACACACACACACACTAATATACACACACAAATGCTTAAAATACACACGCACACACACAGACACTCAGCGCTTAAAATACACACACACACACACACACACACACACACACACACACACACACACACACACACACACACACACACACACACACACACACACACACACACACACACACACAGCAGCATGAGTGTTGGGTTCCTGGTGATATGTAGGTCATAGACTGCTCTTCTAATATCCGGCTGTCTACCCCTGGGCAAGGCACTGCTTTCACTATACTGAGGGGGTTGGGGATTCCTTGTATGGTCCGATATCAACAGGCTGCCTAGCAACATGTTGTCAATATCCTAGCAAATGGTCGTCAGTTGCCATGGTTTTTAGTTTGGGCCGAAATCATTTAGTTCTGTCCATGACATTCAAGTAGTAACTTATAAGTAGTTTGTACTTAGTACTGGTACGATCACTTATGAGTAGTAGTATTAGTATGATAAGTTGTACAAGTAGTACTAGTGTATTTGGGGGGATGTGTCCCTCCCAATATATATTAATATTATGGCCTTGTCATGAACTTACTGTATACTCTTGGAGCGTCAAGACAACTGCATCCATTTATTAAACGCAACTGAGGCAGCGTGTTGTTCTCCCAGACGTCATGAGGTCCGCTCCCTCCAGGCATTACCGACCGACGGTGGTTCAGTCCAGCGCCTACACCAGTATGATACATACTGTAGTACTGGGAGTATTGGTATGATAACTTATTAGGTAAGTATTAGTCGTAGAAGTTGTATTCATAGGCTACAGTATTGGTATGATATGAGTAGTATTAGTATGATACAGTATTGGTACAATACATTGTAATATTGGTATAATAAGTGGTATTAGTATGATACAGTATTGGTACAATACATAGTAGTATTGGTATGATAAGTAGAAGTTCTATACAGTACTAGCACTATAGATAAAAGTATTGGTACGGTTAGTATCAATATGATAACAAAAGGTAAGACATTTTTATGGTTGGCAGTGTATTGATTTTTCTTTCACATCTAGTTCATCAAGTTTGCATCTCAGAATGATGATTTACAACAAGCGCTGCAATAGAGCTTTGAACAACGATGCCATGTTCAAAAGCATGCGTCAACAAAAATGAAGCTGTTTCTGAGCCCAGTGGCAGGGGTCAGAACAGTGGTTGAGGTGTGCGGTGGTGGTCTTCATGGCTTGGACCTGAGTCACCGGTCATATGCATAGCCGGTCTGTTTCTGCTGATGTGCAGTCCCTGTACCATACTGAGATGCAGCTGGTGAGGTTGCCCTCCATGGAGCTTGCGGCAGAAAGTAGTGTGAATTGGTTTGATTTGGCTTAGGCCGGCTCTTCTCAGGAACATACAGGTGTTGTTGGGGCTTTCTTCACAAGAAAGCAGGTGTTCAAATCCAAGTCCTCCTTTATGTGGACTCCAAGAACCTTAAAGTTAGGGCCAGCTCCACTTCCACTCATGTCGATATATATGGGGGAGCAGCTGCAGCTTTTAGACTCCCTTAAAGGTGACATTATACCACCAGGTGTGAGTGTGATTAGCCGTCACAAGCCGTTTTGAAAATCGGCCTCTTCTGACATCACAAGTGGGCGTGTCCACCTAGATGTGCGCTGGATAGATCAGCCCACCAGCCTACCCAGTGGACTGTAGCGAACGTTGCTCATCTATCCATCATACATCTAGGTGGACACGCCCTCATGTGATGTGCAGAAGAGGCAGATTTTCAAAACGGCTTGTAACAGCACACTCACACCTGGTGGTATAATATGGGACCTTTAAGTCCCCGGTCAGCTCCTTTGTCTTCTGCACATTGAGGACCAGATTGTTGAAGGCCCACCGAGATGTGAGGTGCAGGATCTCCTCCCGGTAGGCCTTCTTGTCGTTATTCATCCGTGATCTGTCTTACCACTGTGGTGTCATCATTATTAACCTCAGAGTCGAGGAGGGGGCTCAGAACACAGCCTTGAGGGCCAGCTGTGCTGAGGGTCAGGGTGGAGGAGGTGTGGTTACCTCACCCAACAGACAGGTAAACCACACTGTCCGGTCAACGAGTTTGGTGGGTAGCTTTGAGGCCATGATGGGGTCAGCAGCAGAGCTGTGCTATATGAGTTGTGTTCAATGTGTTCTTATCTTCCAGGCAAAGTGCAAGGTAGTCACAACAGTGTCCTCTGTAGACCTTTTGGGACAGTAGGTGAGCTGATGTGTCTTTTATATGGGCCAGAACCTCTAAAAGGACTATATACTCACGGTGGTGAGTCTCAGGAGGGAATTGAATGGTGAACTGCTGAACATGAAACACGTCATCATCCAGCTGCGTGTCTTTGTGGGGGAAGTGGATTTGAGAAACAGGTTGTTGCTGTTTCCATTAATGAACAACAGGGGGCAATGTAGCCACATAAGTACACTTAGACACTTAGAGAGATAATCCTTAGGTAAGGGAGGGAGAGAGACATAGAGCATTAGAGAGCGACAGAGAGGTAAACAGAAGAAATGAAGTCAGGAAGTTCTATTTCCTCTGAATTTGAAGGGGTGTGACGATGGAGTGGGTGTGGGTATGTGTGAGAAAGAGAGGGAGAGAGAGAGAGAGCATCTTGTTCACAGCTCCAAACCAAGCTTTTACTTTTGCAATCAAGCCTTTTTCACACAGCTTTTATTTTGTAATGACCTGAAGAAGGTCATTGGAAGAGAGGCTGGTCTTCCAGAAAGGTTAGTGTGGGATGCTGGACTGGAGGAGGGCAGGAATTCCTTTCAGTGCCTCCCAGACACTCAGGAATCACCAGAAACACGTCCACCCTTCTTCATCTCAAAGAGGACTTTTATTTCATATTCTCCCTTTAGAGTGGCTCTGACAGACTCCTGATCCATGAAGACGACCTTCCATTGAGTCTGACTTTTAGTCCTTTATAACCTTTTTTCAGGACTTTTGTCTGACTTTTTTTTCACTTCCTTTGCGTATTCTCGCGGGGTCAATCATACACACACACACACACACACACACACACACACACACACACACACACACACGGCCCGACCGGGTTTGGAGTGGGAGACGGGTCCCTAGCAGCGGTTGCCGTGGGTCGGGTGTGCCTGGCGTTTCCATAGCAACCATGCTGCGTTGCGTCCTGCAGCGGGCGTACAACCTCCGCCACTCGGACCCCCTGGCGGGCGTCACCTTCAGAGGTAGGACGGGGCGTATTATGGGATGTCTGATGGCACCGGGGTTAGAGGAGGACAATGAGACACTTATGAACATGACGTGGGGTTCAGGGTTCAAGAGAACACCTGGTCTTTTCTAGGGGACTAGAGAACACCTGGTCTAGGGTACTGGTCTAGGGTACTGGTCTAGGGTACTGGTCTAGGGGACTAGAGAACACCTGGTCTAGGGTACTGGTCTAGGGTACTGGTCTAGGGTACTGGTCTAGGGGACTAGAGAACACCTGGTCTAGGGTACTGGTCTAGGGTACTGGTCTAGGGGACTAGAGAACACCTGGTCTAGGGTACTGGTCTAGGGTACTGGTCTAGGGGACTAGAGAACACCTGGTCTAGGGTACTAGTTATGTGTGTTTAAGTTGAGATGTGACTCCAGCGGTAGACTGGTACTAGTTACGTGTGTTTAAGTTGAGATGTGACTCCAGCGGTAGACTGGTACTAGTTACGTGTGTTTAAGTTGAGATGTGACTCCATGGCAGTAGTAAACTGGTACTAGTTACGTGTGTTTAAGTTGAGATGTGACTCCATGGCAGTAGTAGACTGGTACTAGTTACGTGTGTTTAAGTTGAGATGTGACTCCATGGCAGTAGTAGACTGGTACTAGTTACGTGTGTTTAAGTTGAGATGTGACTCCATGGCAGTAGTAGACTGGTACTAGTTATGTGTGTTTAAGGTACTAGTTACGTGTGTTTTAGTTGAGATGTGACTCCAGCAGTAAACTGGTACGTGGCTGTCGCAAAAGCAATGTTCTCTCAAGACAACAACGTTCCACATTAGAAGAATGGAGTAACGCATTTAACGTGTGTGTTTGTGTGCGCGTGTTTGTGTGCGCGCTACTGATGAGGGTTGCAAGATGAATTACTGTAATCTACCTTTAAATCCTGCTGCATCTGTCTGACTCTCTGCCTGCTTGGCTGTCTGTCTGTCTGTTTGTCTCTGTCTAAATTAGCTGTACTCCTTACTTCCTGGCTTTGTCCTGGTCAGCTTCCTGCCACCAACACACACACACACACACACACACACACACACACACACACTAGTGTACAGACACTATGGCAAATATACACACACACACACACACACACGTAAACGTTGCTATAGTAACTGGTGATTGTGTGTGTGTGCTTTTCTGTCTCTCTCTTGTATGCTCTCTCTCTCTTGCCCTCTGACTCTTTCTATGTGTCTCTCTCTATCTTTCTTCTGTGTGTGTGTGTGTGTGTGTGTGTTTGTACGTCTCTCTCTGTCCCTGATGCTTTCTCTTTCTCTCTCGCCCTCTCCCGTTTTGAATGGTCAGTATTGGCCGTTATAGATATATATCCTATAGAGGCTCTCTGAGGAGAGAGCCTCTATAGAGCCTCTATAAGGTGAGAGGAGGTGGAGAGGAGAGGAAGAGGAGGAGGAGGTGGCGGAGGGTCTATCAAGTGTTTTGGGCAAACTTTGTGTGTGTGTGTGTGTGTGTGTGTGTGTGTTTGTGTGGTCCATGTTTCCTGCACTGGTCCGATCAGATACCGTGTCCATTTATAGACTCTAGACACAAATGAAGATAAATCAGAGAGAGACAGAGAGCAGAGGGGGGTGGAGGGAGAGAGAAGTTACAGGGAGAGGGGAGAGAGGTTGAGGGAGAGAGACAGGGGGAGAGAGAGAGATGTATAATGATATAATAATAAAAATAATAATAATACATTGTTTTTTTACAGCGCTTTTCTTGGTACTCGCTTTACATAAGACGCTTTACAAAAAGGAATACATACAGATAGTACAGACACTCAAACAAAAGGCAAATAAACAACACTACAACAATAAACAACACATTGAGAGAGAGAGATAGGGTGGAAGATGATGGAGGATGATAAGGACATTGTCTTTGAGTTTGATGGTTTTAATAGTTAATAGTGTAGTTAATTAGTAGTTGATAGTTATTTTGACTAACCCTCCTGTGCTGTTCTGTGTGTGAGTTTAAATATTAAGTGTGCGTGTCTTCTTGTGTACGTGCGTATGTGTGTGTCAGTGTGCTTGTTGTTTTGCCTGTCATTTTAATTATGTGAGTCTTTTTTCAGACACCAAGAAATTGGCAACAACTTTGCCTTCCCCTCAAACACACACACACACACACACACACACACACACACACACACACACACACACACACACACACACACACACACACACACACACACACACACACACACTCTGAGCCATGTTTTCTCGGCTGTGTGACATCAGAGGGTCCTGCCAAGGTGCACCAGTTTCAAACCAACCAGGAAGTGGACACTGCCACTTCCTGTTCACTTCCTGTCTCTGTGATACGCACTCCTTGTCCTGGGAGAGAAGAGGGACACGAATGTGTGTGTGTGTGTGTGTGTGTGTGTGTGTGTGTGTGTTGACAGGATTGGAAACAGGAAGGAGGTGTTGTTGCCAGGGGGTGTTCTAAGGAAAGCAGAACACCCATCAAAGTATTTTTGTTATGAATGTAACAAACTTATTATTATTATGGGATGGTGTGTGTGTATGTGTTTAGTATCAAGCCATGAAATCTATTCACTGTAACTAAATGCAATTTAACACAATTGTGTGTGTGTGTGTGTGTGTGTGTGTTATCACTGTATGAAATCTATTCACTGCAATTTAATGCAATTACATTTTTAGTCAATCTATCAGGATTGACAGATAATTGTCTTCATCCTCTCTCTCTCTCTCTCTCTCTCTCTCTCTCTCTCTCTCTCTCTCTCTCTCTCTCCTCCCCCCCTCCCTTCCTCCCCCTCTCATGGGTGTCTTTAATTTGTATTGATAGCTGATGCATAGAAGGATGTATAAACTCCCTTCAGAGCTTTGCTGCTATCGGTTGATGGTTCATCCTTTCATATGGACTCCATAGGGACCGTTGCACAGCCGTTGAATTCATTATTATATGTATTAAGTTATTATTATTATTCTTTCTAGGCACCAAGAAGAAGACCAAGGTTGTCAAGAACAACCCTAACCCAGTGTGGAATGAGGTAGGAACACTGTTACCCACAATACACCTGGCACTTCTATGACTTTTACACACGCAATGCATCTCGAACCACCTTGACTATTACCCACAATTCACCTGGAACTACCATGACTATTAGCCACAATTAACCTGGAACCATGACTATTACCCAGGATCCATCTGGCACCATGACTTTGACCCACAATCCAACTGGCAACAACATGACTATTTACCCAGTCCACTGGGTAGGCTGGTAGTCTGATCTATCCAGCGCACATCTAGGTGGACACGCCCACTTGTGATGTCAGAAGAGGCGGATTTTCAGATTAACGACTTGTAACGGCTAATCACACTCACACCTGGTGGTATCATATGGGACCTTTAATATTGTAAATATGATGTATTGCAGGGTTTTGAGTGGGACCTGAAGGGAATTCCTCTGGATTCTGCAGCAGAGATCCACTGTGTGGTTAAAGACCATGAGAAGATGGGCAGGAACAGGTACTGTCCGTCTGCCTGTCTGCCTGTCTGCCTGTCTGCCTGTCTGTCTGACATGTTTGTGTGTCTGACATGTTTGTCTGTCTCTCGGGCCAGTCTCCCT
Source organism: Micromesistius poutassou (assembly GCF_964030765.1). Lineage (NCBI taxonomy): Eukaryota > Metazoa > Chordata > Actinopteri > Gadiformes > Gadidae > Micromesistius > Micromesistius poutassou. Next base: position 714,395 of record NC_140293.1, on the reverse strand, counting down.
CTAGAAGTGTTATCTTAATTTGCCATCCCAGAATAGAACCCTGGGCCGCTCGGAGAGGGCGATGCTTCCTCCTGATAGGTCGGGAGACAGGAAGTAGGGTCAGCCAGCAGGACGCTTGGAGCGGACCCACTCGGGGGAACAGAGGGAGTGGGAGGTGGAGATAGCATTAGGTTATGTAAGGTGTAGGTGACAGGGTTCTTCATACAACACACACACACACACGCACACACACACACACTGGAATCCAGAGAATGTGACGCCCTTGGTTGCCCCCGGAAACCGATATTCCGAAACGCATATGAACAGATCCTCCACACAATGGCTAGTTTGACCGGAGTGATGTCACCTGTGTTCTAGAATATACCGGCGTGCCTCAGGGTCAACCGTGACCAACACACAGACTCACACTCACACACACAGATAATAGTGCATATAGTAATACATGTGTGTGTGATGTTATCCAGGTTCCTGGGTGTATATAGTAATACATGTGTGTGTGTGATGTTATCCAGGTTCCTGGGTGTATATAGTAATACATGTGTGTGTGATGTTATCCAGGTTCCTGGGTGTATATAGTAATACATGTGTGTGTGATGTTATCCAGGTTCCTGGGTGTATATAGTAATACATGTGTGTGTGATGTTATCCAGGTTCCTGGGTGTATATAGTAATACATGTGTGTGTGATGTTATCCAGGTCCCTGGGTGTATATAGTAATACATGTGTGTGTGATGTTATCCAGGTTCCTGGGTGTATATAGTAATACATGTGTGTGTGATGTTATCCAGGTTCCTGGGTGTATATAGTAATACATGTGTGTGTGATGTTATCCAGGTTCCTGGGTGTATATAGTAATACATGTGTGTGTGATGTTATCCAGGTTCCTGGGTGTATATAGTAATACATGTGTGTGTGATGTTATCCAGGTTCCTGGGTGTATATAGTAATACATGTGTGTGTGATGTTATCCAGGTTCCTGGGTGTATATAGTAATACATGTGTGTGTGATGTTATCCAGGTTCCTGGGTGTATATAGTAATACATGTGTGTGTGATGTTATCCAGGTTCCTGGGTGTATATAGTAATACATGTGTGTGTGATGTTATCCAGGTTCCTGGGTGTATATAGTAATACATGTGTGTGTGATGTTATCCAGGTTCCTGGGTGCATATAGTAATACATGTGTGTGTGTGATGTTATCCAGGTCCCTGGGTGTATATAGTAATACATGTGTGTGTGATGTTATCCAGGTTCCTGGGTGTATATAGTAATACATGTGTGTGTGATGTTATCCAGGTTCCTGGGTGTATATAGTAATACATGTGTGTGTGATGTTATCCAGGTTCCTGGGTGTATATAGTAATACATGTGTGTGTGATGTTATCCAGGTTCCTGGGTGTATATAGTAATACATGTGTGTGTGATGTTATGCAGGTCCCTGGGTGTATATAGTAATACATGTGTGTGTGTGATGTTATCCAGGTTCCTGGGTGTATATAGTAATACATGTGTGTGTGATGTTATCCAGGTTCCTGGGTGTATATAGTAATACATGTGTGTGTGATGTTATCCAGGTTCCTGGGTGTATATAGTAATACATGTGTGTGTGTGATGTTATCCAGGTTCCTGGGTGTATATAGTAATACATGTGTGTGTGATGTTATCCAGGTTCCTGGGTGAGAGCAGGGTGTCTCTTAGGGATGTCCTCAACTCTCCAAACCTGGCGGCTTGCTTCACTGTGTCCCTGATGGACACCAAGAGGAACAACACTGGAGTAATACACACACACACACACACACACACACACACACACCTAGACACACACACACACACACACACACACACACACACACACACACACACACCTAGACACACACACACCCACACACACACACACACACACACACACACACACACACCTAGACACACACACACACACACACACACACACACACACACACACACACACACACACACACACACACACACCTACACACCTACACACACACACACACACACACACACACACCTAGACACACACACACACACACACACACACACACACACACACACACACCTAGACACACACACACACACA